>NC_132910.1:76866653-77467322 GCF_047675955.1 Chlorocebus sabaeus | reverse complement strand
TTTTGGAAACAGTATCTTGCTCTGTCACCCAGTCTGGAGTACGGTGGCACAACCTTAACTCACTGCAACCTCCTCTTCCTGGTCTCAAGTGATCCTCCCACCTCAGCTTCCTGAGTAGCTGGGAATACAGGCACATATCACCACATTCAGCTAATTTTTGGTACTTTTTTTGGTAGAGACAGAATTTCTCCATGTTGCCTAGGCTGATTTCAAACTCCTGGATCAAATGGTTCACCTACCTCAACCTCTCAAAGTGCCGGAATTACAAGTGTGAGCCACGGCGCCTGGCCTGTTAAGACTTTTATTAAATAAATATTATTTTATAATAATATGTGATATGATTTTGATGAAATGTTTTGAACATTAATTTTTGGCAAATTTTCCAAAATCAAACTTAAGTCTTTTTGATCTTGAATTAACTTTTGGATACTTCAGAAGGGCTCCTGAAAGTTCAAAAGAGAGACATTAAACAAATTAGGTGAAATTTTATGTTTCTGATGGAAGCACTAGGCTGATACAAACTACCCAATACTCTATGTATGCTAATATTGAAACACACCATACACACCATGCCAAACCTTAGCTGAGGCCTGAGAATCTGGTAAAGCCAGCTAAAATTGTCCACCTTTTTCTTATAATAGATTGTATTTGGTTATTTTTATTTATATTTGACAAGAGTAAACACTTAATTTTTATCCTGTTTGATAATCCTAATGTTTTAAATAAAATATTTTTGCCATTTACACTTAATATGACCTCTTACAGGCTTGGGTTTATATCTATCATTTAATCTTTTGGGTTTTTTTTTTTCTTTTTAGAATAATGTGTTAACCTGTTTCATAGTCCTTTGTTCTCTCTTCCTTTTTTTTAAAAAAAAATTGTGTAGATGATTCTATCATCCCACTTTGACATATGTCTTACGTATATCTTCTCCTGGTTACCTAGAGCAGGAGTTTTCAACTTTGGCAATATTGACATTTTGGGCCAATTTTCTTTTGTCATGGATGTGGTCCTGTGCATTGTAAGATGTTTAGCAGCATGTTTGATATCTATTCACTACATGCCAGTAGCCCTTTCCTTTCCAACGGTAAGAAACCAAAATATCTCTTGATATTGCCAAATGTCCTCTGAGATGTCACATCTCCTCTTATTAAGAACTATTTCAGTTGGGTGCAGTGGCTCACACCTGTAATCCCAGCACTCTGGGAGGCCAAGGTGGGTGGATCACTTGAGGTCAGGAATTCAAGACCAGTCTGGTCAACGTGGTGAAACCCTGTCTCTACTAAAAATACAAAAATTAGCCAGACATGGTGGCACATGCTGATAGTCCTAGCTACTTGAGAGGCTGAGTTAATAAAATCGCTTGAACCCAGGAGGCGGAGGTTGCAGTGAGCCGAGATCACCCCACTGCATTGCAGCCTGGGTGCCAGGGTGAGACTGTCTCAAAAAAAAAAGAAAAAAGAAAAAAAAGAACTACTTCCCTAGAGACTAAAACATGTATTTATTTTGACTTAATATGATTTAATATAAAAATGATCTAATATAGATATAATATGATTTAATGTAATCTACAGTTGATCCTTGAACAATGTAGGTATTGGGATTCTGAGCCTTCATACAGTAGAAAGTGTGTATCACTTTTGACTCCCCAGAAACTTACCTATTAATAGCTTACTGTTGACCGGAAGCCTTACCAATAACATAAACAGTCAGTTCACACATTTTAAAAATATTGTATGTATTATATACTGTATTCTTACAATAAAGAAAGACAATGCTACTAAGAAAACCATAAGGAAGAGAGAATGCATTTGCAGTACTGTGCTGTGTTTACGAATACTACAAGTTTGAGTCGTCTGTTTGTAAGATGACTTATCTGTCTCAAATGGTGAACAACTGCAACTGTGGATCTAATCTACATACCAAGCTACTCAACCTTTCCTTCCTTCCTTCCTTCCTTCCTTCCTTCCTTCCTTCCTTCCTTCCCTCCCTCCCTCCCTCCCGCCCCGCCCGCCCGCCCGCCCGCCTGCCTGCTTTCCTGCCTTCCTGCCTTCCTGCTTGTCTTTCTCTCTCTCTTTTTTTTTCTTTTTCTTTTTCTTTTTCTTTTTCTTTTTTTTTTTTTTTTTTTTTTTTTTTGAGGTGGAGTCTCACTCTGTCATCCAGGCTGGAGTGCAATGGTGCTATCTCAGCTCACTGCAACCTCCACCTCCCGGGTTCAAGTGATTCTCCTGCCTCAGCCTCCCTGGTAGCTGGGATTATAGTCACACACCACCATGCCTAGCTAATTTTTGTATTTTTAGGAGAGACAGGGTTTCACCATTCTTTCTCTCTTTCTTTTTAGACAAGGCCCTGCTCTGTTGCCCAGCTGGAGTGCAGTGATGCAATCATAGTTCACCACAACCCTGACCTCCTCTCATTTTAGCCTCCTTAGTAGGTGGGACTACAGGTGCCGGGCACTGCACCCAGCTAATGTTTTACCATTATTATTATTTTTGTAGAGATAAAGCCTCCCTATGTTGCCCAGGCTGGTCTTGAACTCCTGGGCTCAAGTGAACCTACTGATCTGGCCTCCCAAAGTGCTGAGATTATAGGTATGAGCCACCACACCCAGCCTTGACTTTTTCTTTTAATGTCATGGATTTTCTTTACTTCTTGTGTGCACTCCCAATGTCACTGGTGGCACTTTGTATGGGTCTTCTGGTGTTGCTCAAGGTTTATGCTATTGCGCTAAACATGATGAAAATTATGTGAGAACCACAAGAGACCACCTTGTACTGCAACACACAATTTACTGAAGAGATAAACTGCTCATGTGGAGATGATATTTCATGGCATGTAAGCAGATACTCGTAACACTTGAGTTCAATGCAATAGCAACAGGAAGTGACTACAGAATTCTAACAGTAGTAAAATGTGTATTACAGTTAATTTTATGCAGTTATGGTTTAATATTGCGATTTTTCATTTGCTTACATTTCTCTCAACTGTGAATGATGCCATATATGGTCTGTATTTGTATGCACATGTTTTGATAAATTTTAGCTTTTAAGAATAGATTCATGTATTTTTTATGGTAGTAAGTCATAAAATTGACTATTATCCACATATATTTTATGCATTCATTAATTACCTAACATTTTCTTAATTTTTAAAAAATATTTCTAGGCTATGTGGTTCACCTGCTAGTTTTATCAATTTTTCATGAATCTCCAAAAATTTCCCAATGCACTTATTTTAGAAACTGTTTATAAGTGGGCCTATGCAGCTGAAACCTATGTAGCTCAAGGATCAACTATAATATCAAATCCTAGCGTGTACTAACACCTTAGGATATTTTATATAATTCTATTTATCCCCTGCCTTTATTTTGTTTTATGTATTATAGTACTGTATATATTCTGATACCCAAGAGAGTTTTATCACTGATTTTTGTGGGTAACATATATATGAAGTTTGTATTTATCCTTATTCTTCATGCATTTCTATGTTTAGGAATAGGATTTTTTCCATTTTGCCTAAATAATTTTATTTAGTATTTCTTTTAAAGCAAGTTGGCCGGCGAAAAATTTTCTTAGTTTTATCTGAAAAGAATGTTATTTTAGAGTTGTTTATGAATTATATTTGCATTTGGTAAAAAATTCTGAATTAGGAATGAACTTTTTTCCAGCATTTAAAGTGCACTTGTTTGTTTCCTGGCTTTCAAATCTTCCGTTGTAAAGCGAATCCTCAATCTCAAATTAGGTTCTTTCATGAGATACGTCTTTTTCTCACATACACATGACACACTCACACAAACACACATATAATTTTGGTGTTCAGTTTTATGATTATGTTCATTGATGAAGCATCCTTTTCAGTCAGTCACCTTATTTTGTGTCCACAGAACTTTTGAAATTCTAACTCGATGTCTTTATTAGTCTTAGACATTTTTCAGCATATCTTTACTACTTTTGCTCCTTTTCTCTTCTCTCCTCTCACTTCATAAAACTGTTAAATTTATTTTTACAGTGTAATGTTTCTGTTGTGCTCCTTTTTTCACACTTTTTTTCTCTTTGCTTGAGGCTGAATATTCTCTATTAACCTTTCTTCTAGTTCACTAATCCCGTCTTCTACTTTGTCTAATCTGCTGTTAAATTCATCTATTGAATTCTTACTTTCAGCTTTTATATTTGTGTTCTAGATTTCCTATTGACTATTGTAAAATAAAACCTCCATATTTCTGATGAAAATAAACAAATTTTCACTTATGTTTTCACATGTTCTTTTATTTCCTGAATATATTATTCATTGCAATTTCATAGTTCTTTTGTGATTAGTCTAGGAGCTGTGTCATCTATGGGTCTGTTTCCATTTTTCAATTTTTTCTTTTCCCTTTTCAATGACTAAAAGCAGTACAATCTATATAAAAAATTGTACAGGTTGTCTATGATTTTTTTTTCTTCCAAGGAGAATTTATTCCTTTTTTTATTTTTTAGGAAGATAGAATGGGACTGTTAGCCTAAAACTAATCAGGGAAGGAGCTAAATTGGTTTGCATTTTTAGTAAGGCTAGGCTTAAATATTAGAAAGAATGCATTGCCTCTTGTTGTTCTCCAAAGGCATAGCCTTGGAAAAATTCCAAATGAGAATGTATGATCTTTACCTGTGTCTTCCCCTGTCTGGAATCTGAACTCCTACCAAATTTCCTCAGATCAATGGTATAGCTTATCAGCTTTGATTTTTAGTAACTTGTTGCATGGCTCTTAGCTTCCTGTGTATTGGAGCTTTAGAAATTTGCAAATGTATTTGTGGAAAAAATATTTGGTTTAGTACTCTGATTTTATTTTGTTAAGATCTTGCAACTTCATATATTTAATTTTTATTTTTCTAGTCACGTGACATTCTCATAGGTACTGCTGATATCTCCATCAAATAGAAGTAGCCTTTTATCATATAATTTGCCATTATTTTCAACCTCTGACCTATACCTAGAAAAAGGACATATAAAGAAAAATCAGTATTGGCGGAGTACTGGTTCATATCTTTACAGTTCCTCTTTCCTAATATTTTGCTTCTCATGTGCTAGTTAACCTGATGGTGTTTCAGTGTTTTTAAAGACAGATTTTAAATTTTATTTTAGATGGATTTTCTCCTTGTTCTTCATGGAGGTGTTAGCCTGGTACAACTATTCTGTAATATTTGGAAGCAGCAATTGAGACCTGCTATTTTATTTGCCATCCCTCATGTGGAAAGATAAAATACATATTTGATTGTATTTGAAGAATTACATTACCTTAAGAGAGAGTACTTTAGAGTTATATGTTGAGGCAGAAATCTCCCTTGTGCTGAAGAAGTGATAGTCTCGAATTGTCTGCTAGTCACATTTTTCTTTTTTCTTGAGGGAAGCTCCCCCATGGAATTTTTTTTTTTTTTGCATAAAGTGAATATATATTTTTAATTAAGTGTATACATTAAACTAGTTCTGCAACAAAGAGCAGGAATTAGTGGATAAAGCAAGACATTTCAGATAGTAACCAATCAACCTAACAAAATCATTTTACCTTAGGGATTACAACATGATAAAGAGGAGAGAAAAGATATCAGAATAGTAAGCATTAGATCACAGTTGGAGCACTAGGCCTGTTGTGTAATTTTTTTAAGTCCCATCAACTGAATTTAACCAGAAACTGGATACGCTGTGCTACTGCTTCTGGCTGTTGTTATTGGTACTGTTCTTCTTCTGTATAACAGCTTTATTGAGATAAAATGTACACATCACAAAAGTTGTGGTGGTTAATATTGACTGTCAACTCGATTGGATTGAGGGATGCAAAGTATTGTTCTTGGGTGTGTCTGTGAGGGTGTTGCCAAAGGATATTAATATTTGAGTCAGTGGGCTGGAAGAAGCAGACCCACCCTCAATCTGGGTGGACACCATCTAATCAGCTGCCAGCACGGCTAGAATAAAAGCAGGCAGAGGAATATGGAAGAAGACGACTAGCTGAATCTTCTGGCCTGCATCTTTCTCCCGTGCTAGATGCTTCCTGCCCTCTAACATCGGACTCCAAGTTCTTCAGCTTTTGGATCTGGGACCTATACCAGTGGTTTGCCAGGGGCTCTTGGACCTTTGGCCACACACTGAAGGCTGCACCATTGGCTTCCCTACTTTTGAGGTTTCGGGACTCAGACTGGCTTCCTTGCTCTCCTCAGCTTGTAGATGGCCTATTGTGTGACTTTACCTTGTGATCATGTGAGTCAGTGCTCCTTAATAAACTCCTTTTCATATTTACATCTATTCTATTATGCCTGTCCTTCTAGAGAACCCTGACTAATACAAAAGTCATGCTTTTAAGGTGTACAACTTATCAGTTTTTAGTGTATTTAGTTATGCAACCATTACCACTAATTTTAGAACATTTCACCATCCCCCCCCAAATTTTATTTATCATTGTTTCATTTTAAATTTTCTCTATATACAAATGTTGCTTTAATTTTGTTAGCACTTATTTCTTTTTAGCACCTGTCCACTACTATTCTGAAACTTAGGTCCACGGGCCTGAAAAAGTTAGTATACTGGAGCTTGTATGATTGCAATTATATATTTTACAATATACATTCTGAACACACAAATAATATGTATTTTAAGTCCTGACTATTTAATACTGTGCAATCCAGGAACAATTTGAAATCTTGTTTCGGATTTTAACTGTTTGATTATAGCATATTTTTTAGGCATAGCATCAGAATTGATCCTCTAGATTGAAAATCAGCCTGGGAATTTAATTTGTATGAATTATTTCTATTTGATGAGTACATGGATCCCACATTACAATATTGTGTGGACTCATGACTTCTATCAACATTTTTATGTTCACAGAGCTTACAAAAAGCTTGATTGAAAAGAGAAGAGAATGGAACATGGTATGATGACAACAAAGAGAAAAGGTAGTTGAAAACGAAGATGCTAAGCTGTGGGGCTCCCTATTTATGAATTTAGAATAAAATCCGTTTAACGCCTTGATCTCAACCTTAGCAGTTAAACGTTCTTTCCATTTTTGTTCCCTTCAAATTCAAAAGATTTTTCTACCTCAAAATAACAATAACAGTTCCTTTAAAAAATATCTTTAAGTTTCTACATTAGTGTCACAGATAAACCTAACAACGTCTATCAGTGTGGAAACTGATTTGATGAAAGGAGACCCACCTGAGAAAAATTTGAAATGTTCAATTCATATTTTTAATATTTTTAAAACATATATCCAAACTTGTTAAAAGGCAAGTCATTTCAAATAAATAATGTTCAATCCCGTTTCGAAGCTATTATATATATCCGTTTCCACTGTTTAAACATCCTACTGCCTAAAATTTCCCCCCTCTCTTTTTAAACTAAGGATAACTGTTCCTTCAAGGCTCACTTCAAAATCGAATGAGGCCTTTCCTTCCCGTCCAACTGAACCACTAACACATTTGTTCTAGGAATATCTCTATCACTTTTTTTAAAAAAATCATTGACATGAGAAATAGTTCTCTTGGTGGTTTTTCTTCTTTTTTAAAAAATATATGTTCTGCTTTTCAAATTAGATTATAAGCTCACTTTACATTAAAACCTTTTTTCGTGTTTTAGTATCCCAGCCTATGTAATAGTATCAATGAATTTTTATTTGTGGCAATAGCTTAATTTAAAATGAAAATTGATAATATTCAGAAATATGTTCAAAGATTGCAAATTTAATAACTAACCTCAAGCAAGAGTTATAACAATATTTAGATAAAAAAATCTTTCCTGGAGACTCTTAATTGTCTTAATTTTTTTTTTCCTCAGGAGAATACATGGATCCCAGATAGCACTGTATAGGCTCATCATGTATACTAACATTATCAATGTTCACATTTATGTCAAAAATATCTATGATTAAAACATACTAACTTTATGAAAATTTACACTGGATAAGAAAATTTAGTATTTGTAATCATGTATACACTTTTGTATACTTAATTGTAAAAGGTATATCCAGTTAAAGGAGAGCACCATTATTTTCTTCTAAAGAATAAAACTAATCATTTCAGTATTTTAATTGATTTTCTAAATCCCTTGCCCTCTTAGGAGCCAAGATTAGTCTGGACAGTATGCAGACATTGACTCTGCTTTGAGGACTGAGCTGGAATTAATTTTGCATGTACCATATAAGGTACTTAGAGTCAGAAAGAAAGAAAAGTAAAATATGTTTGACAAATTGAAATTTTAAAATTTCAAATACGTTCACATTCAAATTAAGTGACCAGAGGAAATGATATTTGTAGGATTACAGACTCTGAAATGTATACCCAGAAGAAAATTGGATCAGAATGAAGGCAGTTTGAGTTTAAAAATGTAGGAAGATTCCATAATGATTAGAATGAGTACTGTGAGTATTTGATTTTGTTCTAATTAAGAAGATACTGATAAGGAAGAATATCTCTCAAACAAGTTAATTGAATAAATATTATATCTTTTTCCATAATAAATTCAGAGATTTCAAATAAAGTTTAATACTGAAATAGATCCAAATTCATGTATTATGTACCCATCTGGAGCACTTTGCATTTCAGTCTCTGGATTCATTGTCATCTTTTTGTAGTATATTTTCAGAGTTGTCATTCATCATCATTATTCAAGGTAGTCATAATATTTTAATTTTATGACAATTTTATAAAGACTTGTGGATTGTGGTGAGAATATAAAAAGTAACATGGACTGGTGAGAAAGTGAAGTACAAATGCTTGTGTTTACATTTTTATGATATAGAAATTATGGTAAAATTGTATAGCAATTTCTGTAAAAAAGAATTTGGCTCCCAATACTTACGTTAAAATCAGGTAAAGAAAACAGCTTCAGATCATGATTATTTAAGATAAAGTGTCTGGGCTTGCAGATTAATTTCAACGTAAGAAAATGAAGTGACAGCTGAGGATCTTTCATGACACACTGCTGCTCTGCTGAATGAAGTATGCATAGTCAGTATAAAGGATGAGGTGGACCAGAAAAGCTCCTTTGTCGGTTTCTTTGTTATAGAATTAAGAAAAATGTATGTGTGTGTATATATGTGTGTGTATACACATATGTTTTATGTAAAATATGTATTTTAGAATTTGGAAAATTTATTAATTAACAGTAAGCAAGAGCCACAACAATATTTAGATAAAAATCTTCCCTGTGGGTCTTCTAATTGTCTTGAATTTTTTCAAAACAAGTGTGTGTATGTGTGTGTCTGTAATATACATCACATATACGTAATATATACAATATATAATACAATTATATAATTGTAATATGTATAATATAATTATATATTATAATTATACTTATATATGTGTATATATGTATATATTTTATCATATAATTATATTACATAATTATGTTATATGGTTATATAATTATAATTATATACACACATATACACATGCACACACATGTATAATTAACAACCTATTTCAAGGGTCGGATTATGACATGAGGACTCACAGTAGACAGCAATAGGAAGATACAACAACTCGCCATGTCTTGTTTACTTCTATATTCCTAGTGACTAGAATACTGCCTGATACATAATAGGAAACTAATAAATACTTTTGAATATTTAAATTTTGAATGCAGACTACTAACAGAATGATGATTAAAGTTACTTTATACTTTTAATTAACTCAATATATGCATGACTACTGCTAGTATTTGAAAAACAGGAACAAAACTTTACAAAAAGCACTGTAATTTATTTATAATTATTTATCTGCTAACTGTTTAAGTGCTATGAAACATGTTAAACTGCATTTCTTAATCTTTAGGAACTTAAAAAAAGGTAGAGAGGAGTAAAAATGTAAGACCCCGTAATTGGATGCAAATCCACACTGATGTTTTCTGAAAGTGAGGTTAAATGGATAAAGCTGAATAAAGGTGAATCCTAATCACCTCAGTGAGTTTTGACTCAATTCAGAGCGAAAAAAGAAGATATTTTTGATTTTTGTTCTTGAAGATAATAATGCTATGACAATAATGAATATCAGATTTAGGCCAACAGCATACTTCCTCTAGATTAAAAAATTAAAAGCCTGAAGTTTATTCTGCAGTTCAGAGATGTTTCAATGAGGTCGAACCAGGTGCTTAGGAGTAGAAAACATAATAAATATATGAAAAATACATGATAAAAAGAATAATAAGCCTGCTGATGACAAGTAAAATATAAGGATGGGGAGAACAGGAGTCAAAGAGTGACTGTCTTTTTCAAGTTTATCTCTATGACAATGATAGAAGAAAGTAATGAGCGACATAATCTAGTCTAGCAATAAAAGATGAGGTTGAATTTAATTTTACATATGCGAAGTTGATATTAATAGTTGAGCCTTCAGAAGTGTACATATCCCAAATTAGGAGGGGGTAAATATTTGGAACCCATCATCTTGAAAAGGAATTATGCAATAGATGCCTCTTCTGCAAGAAAACAATCAGCAAAGTGAAGAGACAACCCACAGAATGGAAGAAAATCTTTGGAAACTACCCATCTGACAAGGAATTGATACTAGAATATCCAAGGAGCATTAACAACACAATAGCAAAAAGCCAAATAATCCGTTTAAAACATGGGCAAATGATCTGAAAAGACATTTCTCAAAAGAAGACATACAAATGGCAAACAGGTATATGAAAAAATGCTCAACATCATTAATCATCAGAAAAATGCAAATCAAAAGCACAATTGGATATCATCTCACCCCAGCTGGAATGGCTTTTATCATAAAGGAGACCATAGACGCCAGTGAGAAAGGGGAATCCTTGTACACTATTGTGGGGATGTAAATAAGTACAGCCACTGTGGAGAACAGTATGGCAGGTCCTCAAAAACTAAAAATAGCTATTTCACTATTGAGGATATATCACAAAGAAAAGAAATCAATATATTTAAAAGATATCTGGCTCCCATGTTAATTGCAGCACCATTTATTCACAATAACCAAGATACAGAATCAACCTAAGTGCCCATCAATGCATGAATAGAAAGAAAATGTGGTATATATACACAGTGGAATATTACTGGGCCATTAAAAGAATAAAATCTTATTATTTGCGCCAATGGATTGACCTGGAGGTCATAATATTAAATGAAATAATCCAAGCACGGAAAGACAAATATGGCATGCTCTCACTCATATGTGGTAGCTAAAAAAAAAAAGATCTTATGGAGATAAGAGAGTAGAATGACAGTTGCCAGAGGACAAGAATTGCTGTGGGGACAGGGAATAAAGGGAAATTGATAATAAGTAAAAATACACAGTTTGATAGAAGAAATAATACCTAGTGTTTGATAGATCAGTAAGGTGACTATAGTTTACAATCATCTATTGTATATTTAAAAACAGCTAGAAGAGAATAATTCAAATGTTTCCAGCATAGAAAAAAGATAAATGTTTAATGTGATGGATATCCTAAGTACATGGATTTTTTCCTTACGTATTTTGTAAATGTATTAAATAATCACGTGTACCCAGAAAACAAGCAAATGAACCAACTGTATAACGAGAAATACATAAAATGCAATGATGATTAAAGGAAAATCCTTAACTCCAAAATACAATTATACTTAGAACCACTGCAGTTAAAATCAAATGATTCAAATTAGGTGTAGAGTAAAAGCAAAGTGTTATCAACATTTATTTCAGCAATTGTCTCAATTTTCATGTAATTCTTCTACATCTTGCATATCGTAAGTTTTGGAACAATAAAAATAGCCTAGATTAAGAGCTAGTCTGGTAAATATTTGGTTTGCAAACTATTTTGCTTTTTTGGTATCTCTGCTTCAGCTGTACTGTCCAGGCCAACAACACAAACATTATAATCACCACTTTAAGCTTTAAATTGAAAACATTTTATTGGTTGACTAAACTTACCATCCATTAGGAATGTCCACATCTGGTCAGATGGAGAGTTCACTGTTTGCATTCCCCAATACTCACTGCTGTGTTAAGATACTTCGCTGGCTAGTTTACAAAGATTTGCTGTTTTTATTGCTACTCAATGTACAGACTTCTATAGCATATACCTCCCTGAAGCAGTTTCTTTCTCCTACCATCTGGTAATGAGAGGATCATTTACAGTACATAAAACCATGGCATCTGGAGAGGAAAACTCATCTGATAACATCAGGTCCACTACCAGGAATGACCACATTTCTATTTTATTTGGCGGAAATTATTTAATGCTAAAACAAGATTAAAAAGAACCAGTATTAAGTAAAAACATGATGAAGTCACAGCAATCACATTTTTAATGCTTTCATCCATATAAACATTTTTAGGAAAAAATATCTAAATAATTTAAAGTATTTGTGTAATTTTAGTGAGATATAAGGTAAACATTTGATGAATGAAGGAAGTGAATTTGAAATGAATGTCAACATTATTCTTCAAAATAAATTTGGAGGTTGTGACAAGACCTCCATCCCCACATATGTAGCTTTTCGTCATGTCTATATGAAAGCTGAACAGCAGTTCAAGACACCAGAGCCCTTGAATGTGGTGGTGGTGGTCAGCTGTGAAAGGACTTGGTGATTATGTGTTCTAGAGAGGAATAAGAGCTGCACTCATTCACTCAGGTCCCTATCTCTGCACTTACTGTGTGCCAGGCATTATTCTAGGCACTGAGGAGACAGTGCTGAATGATATTGGAATGGTACATGCCCTCTTAGGGCTTACATTCCAGTGAAGGAGGAACAAAATGATGTAAATAATGTAGATGCTGCAAAAGAAATTAAACAGAATGAGTTGAGTAGTGACACAATGGGGAGCAATGGCATGGTCGAGGTGAGATGGCTACTGATAACTGGTTGGTCCAAGGAAAGCCTCCATTAGAAAGTAAATTTAAGATGGCATCTGATTGAATAATAGGAGACAACACTGCGGATAACTTGGCGAAGGTCTTTGGGAACAAAGACACTGAGCCCTGGTTAAGGAAAAGGCTAAAAAGTACCGAGGAAAAGAAATGGAGTAAAGGAAGATTGTTGTGAAATCAGACTGTTGGACTAAAGAAAGGAAGGGTGTATTACTAGGGCAGAGTTGACAATTTATGAATGAACTTTTCTGTCACTTTAAAAAACAACCTAGTTTTTGTGACTTGTAATTTTTGCATTTTTACTGATTGGGAAGAAACTTCTAGTATTTAGTGAGCAAAGGCCACGGAGGCAGTGCATAGAACACTCCTGCATATCAAAGAATTTCTTCATAGAACACACAAATTATAAATATTCTGTGGACAAAACTTATCTCAATTCCAGGTATCTGTACATCTAATTATTATATTACTGAAAATGAAATTTTCAGGAACTTTCACAAAGTGGTTAACAATTTAGGAGAAAATCAGTATGTAGATGAAAGATTAATTATAATAAAAGTAATTTATTGATCCTACTAAGCATTAGAATTTATCCATTCAGCACATCATATCTAGTCAATCAGTAAGTGTATAATTTTGAGGCCACAGTACTAACAGTAAAGAAGCTGGGAATAATGTTGCTGATTTATTATATATCTCTATTTATACATTTATAGGTATGTCTGTATCTATATGCAATTTATGGTATATATTCAGTTTAACATATTAACACCTTTGTTGACAAGAGCTAGGTATTTCACACCTTAATTTTTTTCACTTTTGTAGTCAATAATGTGTAATTTTGGCAAGGCCTGTTTTTATTTTGCCCTTTTTCTCATCTTAGACAAGTAAGTCTAATTTATTATTACTTATCCAACTAAATGTTTATGATTCAATGCCTACTTACCCTTGCTTTTCACTTTCCTTCATTTCCATGAAGACTAACTTCTAGGCATCTTAACTTAGGTAAAAAATATATTCACTATAAACTGGTGAAAGTATCTATTCAATTCAACATTTTAGGATGACCATGCCATAAGATTCATAAAGGTTTATTTTGTCTCCGAATTTCATTTTAGGATAGTAAAGGGAAAAATGTCAATTTATTTGTTAGTTGAAAGGTGCTTGTGACTGATGGAAATGAAAAATTACAGAACAGAAACATCTAGTTTAGAAGATGCATTTTGGACTTGTTTTTATGCAGCTGTAGTCAAATTCCAAAGTCATTAGAACTTTAGCTCATGTTAATAAAAGTCCTTTTAAAAAGTGCTTGATTCACGCTGGAAAATTGTTAAAATTAGATCAAAGACCTTTCGCAAGTTTTTATACATGATACGAGAAACTTTATTCCTCATATGATTAATTTTATCTTGTTCATGTAAATATTGAGAGAAAATAAAGAAGAGTTGCTTTTTTTATGTTGTCTTGTAGACCTTAATTGTATATGGAGTTCTTATTTTTTTATACCAATTATTCTTTTAAATTACCCAGATATAAAGTTCTTGGTACAGATTAGAGATGAAATTTTCTAATTTATTTGTGCATAATCTTAAATAATAGTTTACAAACATAAGCAATTCATTAGATTTCCTCATGCTGTGTCTGGTTTATATTTCTGGTCAACGGGAAGCTCTATTTGGGCACGTATAAATGTAGCCCACACAATGGAAGTTAAATCCAAAATACTACAGATTATTCAATACAGTTTTCCATAGTCAGATGAGTTTCTGTACATCTCAACTGTGTGGGAAATTCACCAAGTCAAAGGCAGTCCAGAAGTGATATTTTTCTCCCCTGCCAAAAGCCAGATAAAGTTCTAAAACCCTTTCTTTGTATCAGTATACCACAATATGAATAGCTTGTACAGGCATAATTTTCACAGACATCAGATATTTTGGAGAACACAGTTTTCTTTTTTATTGCATGAATCTGGAGAATTAAGAATTATTATTAAGAATATATATAAGAATTATTATTAAGAATAATAGCTAAAATGTACATACAAATATTTAATGAACATTCATTTTAACATACCATCTGTTGTGCAAAATATATGGGATGTTGTACAGAGAGTAAAGAATGGACGCACAGTGAGAAAAATGAGCAGTGAGAAACTGACTAATGCCAGGACACAAGAGCAGGCATAAATATATGTATTGATGATTGCACAATAAGTTTGGATTGGCATTGAAATAGGATGTATAGGATGTATCCACACTGTATCTGATATGTAGCCACATGTCATATGATTTAATACATGCCCTCTCCTTCATGTACTATTTACTAACTTGCACATATTTTCATTGACAATTATGACTATAAAAAGTGTCTCATATAACTATCTTGTCATTGGATCACAGAGTACATAGAATAGTTAAGAACCAAGAACCTGACTGATAAATCAATAAAAGGTTTCATAATCATTTATTGAATTCTTATTGCATATATGCAATTTTCTAACAGTCATGTGATACAGATAATAATTTATCTGATTTACTTTTAATGAAACTGATGAATTAAGAATCACATGATTGGAACTAATGCTAGGTTCCAGATAACCTAATCTGATTCCAAAATTCGCAAGCTTCGCTGTAGTATCCTGTCTCCAGAAACCTAAATTCAAGTTTCTATTCCATTAATCCTTGCTAGAGACATTACATTTATTAAATTAATATATCTATGCGACAGTTTTCTTTTTTATAACTATTAAATGCTAATTACAAAGATTGTGCTTGACATACACTGTTCAGCAAGTCTTAACTATTTCCTATTTGTCAATCAATAATTTAGAAAAGGTCTACTGAACATTTTCAAGTGTTCTGGTGACACATTCTTAAATGGGTATGGTCCCAGATACAGGCCAGCCAATCCTCACACACTCACTTAAATTAAAAACTAGCAATAATGTCCTTAATAGTAATTGCTAACAATTCTAGTGAGATTTTAACTATATTCTGATTAGGATGGCCAACTAAGTTACACAGTAGAAAAAATCAGTCTGAAAACCATGTTTCTCTGAGATCTTAAGTGCACATTAGAACAATAGCAGAAAAAGTTTTGTGAAAAATATGATCGATCTTGAAATTCATTTTATTCAGTTTGGCTACTCTGTCATCCTCACATGAAATGACTTCGTCATTGCTATAACCAAAGCTTGACAATGTATTTGGTTCATTTGTTTCATACTTTCTCTTCAAAATTGATAAATATTTTCAATGACAACATAGGTTAAAGAAATAGACATCAAGTTTAACCTTATGGTAATATGACACTATAAAATGCACCCTAAAATAACATGGGGTCTGTCAGAAAAATCCCGTTTTTTTAACCTTTATTGGATCACTTTACCTG
The DNA here is from genome assembly GCF_047675955.1 of Chlorocebus sabaeus. Classification (NCBI taxonomy): domain Eukaryota; kingdom Metazoa; phylum Chordata; class Mammalia; order Primates; family Cercopithecidae; genus Chlorocebus; species Chlorocebus sabaeus. Next base: position 77,451,095 of record NC_132910.1, on the reverse strand, counting down.
GCATGTTAAGTTACTCTGGTAGAAAAAACATCATTGTCATTAGAGATTTAGAAATACTTAAACAGAAAAAAAATACATAAATTGTGCGAGAGGCTTTAAATCTTTAACACCCAGATCTTGTTTGAAAATGTGTGTGAACCAAAACATGTTACTTTAGAGCAATAGCATGCTGATTCTCCAAAGGATAGGAGAAAGGAAGAAAACTAGGAATAGGGAAAGCTTAGAATGCAAGGAATTCTCTTACTTTGGGATTAGTTATCAGCTCTTGTGTTAGGGTTCTCTAGAGAGATGGGACTAATAGGATAAATGTATGTATGCAAGGGAGTTTATTAAGGAGTATTGATTCACATGATCACAAAGTGAAGTCCCACAATAGGCCGTCTGCAAGCTGAGAAGAGCAAGGAAGACAATCTGAGTTCCAAAACCTCAAAAGTAGGGAAGTTGACAGTGCAGTCTTCAGTCTGTGGCCGAAGGACCAAGAGCCCCTGGCAAACCACTGGTGTAGGTCCAGGACTCCTAAAGCTGAAGAACTTGAAGTCCAACGTTCGACTGCACAAAGCATCCTGCATGGGAGAAAGATAGATGCCAGAAGACTTAGCCAGTCTGGTCCTTCCACGTTCCTCTGCCTGCTTTTATCCTAGCTGTGCTGGCAGCTGATTAGATGGTGCTTAACCACATTGAGGGTGGGTCACCTCTCCAGTCCACTGACTCAAAAGTTTGCATCCCTCAATCCAATCAAGTTGATAGTCAATATTGACCATCACAGATCTTGAATGAAACATGAGTTTTTATACATCTGTACATCTCCAAGGAGATCTAAGCAGGTCAGAGAGCACCAGAGTGGAGCCCTGGGCAAAAGTAAAATTATTTACATAGTAGTTGACAGCACAATTCCCAGAAATCTTCTTAGAGAAATATTCCAGCTAGACGATACAGAGAAGGATCCATGTCTTGAAAGCAAGGGAACTTGTAGACCCTGGGAAAGGGTTCAGGCTCCCAGAAGGACTGGATGTAATTGAGAACAGGGATCCAGCCCTAATAGACAGAGAGGGGTCTGATAGGGGTCCTGGAATATGTGCCTAGGGAACCAAGGAATAAGGGCAGTCATAAATTTTTCAAAAGAAGGTGGAAAATAGGACAGACACTGCAGAGATATGCACCTATTATTGATTCTAGCTCTAGTCTGACATCCAGAAACACAACTAGGATCAGCCACTGAAGAGGGCAAGCTTCCTAATACAGCTTCTCACTTGGTCAGTAACTGAGTGGTTCATAAGTTTTTGGCCTTGAGTGAGATAAAACTGGGTATGGCAGGAATTAATATTGAGTAATGTAGTTATTAAGTACAGAATATTTTATAATATCATATATATTAGAAATGTAAGTTGGTTTTATATTTTAAATTAATGTCGTTTATAATCAAAAACAAGTTTAAAAATGTGTATCTAAACTGAGATTCTTAGAAAATAAAGCTTGAGAGGTAAACTTACTTGTCAAATTTCATTTCAATCCCAGAGAAGGAGTGAGGAAAATACGTCAGATTTCATACTACAGATCCTTAATCTCTTTTTTTTTTTTTCCTTTAGACAGAGTCTCACTCTGTTTCAATGGCAAATCTCAGCTTTCCTGGGCTTAAGTGATTCTCCTGCCTCAGTCTCCCACGTAGCTGGGATTATAGGTGCGCGGCCCCATGCCAGACTAATTTTTTCTGAAGAGGGAGAGTTTCTCCATGTTGTCCAGGCTCGTCTCAAACCCCTGACCTCATGTGATCCTCCTGCCTCAGCATCCCAAAGTGCTAGGATTACAGGCATGAGTCACCACACTGGGCCCCTAATCTGTTATCTGAAGCCCTTAGAGTAGAATATATTAATTTTCAGAAAATTTTAGGAGTTTATAAAGATATTATAGTACAATTATTGCATTTTTTGGTAACATCTAGAATGGGGTCTAGGGAAGTACCACTTCATCAAATGAAAAGGAAGTTGAGATGAGGAGTTGAGTCCTCACAAGGAATTGTATGCCTGTACCTGCATTTCAGAAAATCCTCAAGAAAACATTCATTTCATTCATTTAAGGTATCTGATATAACTGTCATAGATGACACAGAAGTTGTCTAAAAACTTGTATCATAAACAAACCTCAAAGGGACATCCGTTATCTGCCTTAACATCACCCTGCATTGTCTGTTTCTTTTCAGAATTCACCTACTATTACTCTTACCCTGTAACTCTGTCTAGCCACTCTGATCTCCTAGCAAGTTTTCATATGCCAGAGGCACTTCTCCTCTTAGCATCTAGCTAGCTGTTCTTTCTGCTGAAACACTCTTTCTCCAGATAACTTCATAGGTAATTCCTTTACCGGCCTCAAGTTGTTGCTTAAATATCACCTCCCAGTGAAATCTATATTACCCATTTTACTTAAAACTGCAACACAGAAAGGAAATTGATAGATCATATGGTAGTTCTATTTTTAGCTTTTTGGAGAACTTCCATGCTGTTTTCCGTAGGATTTATAACAATGTACAACCCCACCAACAATGCACCACAGAGATCCAGTTTTCATTTTCTCCATGTCTTCAGACTTGTTTTCTTCCTCTCCTCCTCCTCCTCCTCCTTCTTTGTCTCTCTTTGTTTCTCTCTTTTTTTGCGGGGGTGGGTGGGAGCAGATAGTGGCCATCTTAATGAGTGTGAGATGATGTCTCATTGTGGTTTATATTTGCATTTTCCTAATGATTAGTGATGTTGAATACTTTTTCATATGCTTACTGGCCATTTGGACATCTTCACTGGAGAAATATCTAAACATCTATTCAAATTATTTTCTTCTTCTTTTTTTTTTTTTTTTGTAATTGGGACATTTTATGTTGTTGCTGAGTTGTAGGAGTTTCTATTTACTCTAGATCTTAAGCTCTTATCAGAAATATAATTTGCAAATATTTTCCCGTTTTACAGGTTGCCTTTTCACTTCGTTGTTTCCCTTAATGAGCAGTTTTAAAATTTAATGGTGTTCCCACAAAAGGATCTCAAAGAGACATTTGCATGCCCATGTTCATTGCAGCAATATTCACAATAGGAAATCCTGGTCACATGGATGACTTAATGAAATGCATTTGGGGGAAAGTACATGGCATAAACATTATTTTTATGAGAATTTCAGCTGGAGGATGAACAGAACAGTTGTCAAGGAATAACAAAATCTTTTAGTCATCATCCAGTTCAGCTTCCCTGCAGTAAGCTTGAGCTGCTAGTACAAAATATTTGTGAAATCAGGTGGAAAAGATGTCGCTGGTGATCCATGTTTTCCTGTTAGCATAAAAATGGACTGGTAAAAAAGTCACTTTTTGGAAATAGTCACGACTCAAGATTTTGCCTATCATTGCAAGTTTACACTCGTGCTTTCCTGCTGCATTGACACTTCTCGGCACAATTATTCTGTTCTTGGCATTTTAAATTTCTGTGGGGAATATCTCATCTGTTGTAGTCATTTTTCTAGGGCAATAACACCAAAGCAGTTATGCTTCATCAGCATTATAAACTTGTTCTGGCAACAGATTTTCATTAGTGATGATCTTGGCAAACTCATCAAAGAATTTCTCACTGCTTTGTGATCAGCTGATGCTTTATCACCACAAATCTTTAAAAATTTAATTCTATGTTCTTAATTTTCTGCAACCAGCCTGTTGAATATTCACAGTTCCCTTCAGTTTATCATGATAGATTTTATTTCATGATCAGCATATAATTAAGTGGCATATGCTCATTGTGACACTGATGGATCTACTCTTTCGATACATGATCAAGATCTCCACTTTTTAGCTTAATGCAGCATTTCCCTATTTTTCATTAACTTTTGCTCATCACTTTCAGCACAGAACTTCAACAGTTTATCTTTCTGTTTTTTCAGGTCATATACAGTGGTCATTCCAACACCATACTCTTCTGTAAGACGTTTCACACTTACACCACTGATCAGTTGCAATTACTTGACTTTCCGTGCTGTAGATAAATGTAAGTTCTTTCTCTTTTTGTTATAGGGATATCTGCAGGCCTTTTTGACATTGTCAACAGCATCTTTACATCACCACAGAGCAGATAATAAGCAAAAAAACGTTGACTAATGCATGTAGGTCTTGGCCCCAAGGCGAGGTATAATAGGGAGATGGTTATTGGTGCGTCCATTGGACATGTGCCATTTTATGAGCTTTTTGGGCTTGCTTACATGGGGCAATCTGGGCATATGCAGAAAAGAGCTTTTGCAGCTGAAGGGGGCCACAAGGGTATTTTTTCTCTTGTGGACATTGAGTGAACTGTGTGTTGTGCACCTTTACCCATCACATAAGGTCAAGGGTAAAATTTTCTACTTGTAAGCATTATGTTGGCACTCAGAAAGTTTTGGATTTTGGAGCATTTTAGATTTTGGATTTTCAAATTAGGGATGCTCAATGTGTATTACTTAGAAGCTAACATTCTACTGCCCAATACAAATCACAAACACTTCTGTGTATTAAGTCATTTGATTTTCTCAACTACCAAAATGATGTTTTGACAAAATTATGACGCACATGTTATAGATGAGGAAACTGAAGCAGAGAAAAGTCAAATGATCAAAGATCTGGTCACATAACTCATAAATTACGGTACTAGGAGTATATGCTTCATTTCAAAAGAGTAGGAAACATAACCCACATATCTCCAGAGTCCTGTCCAGTGTGTCGCACTTGATGCTCAATTAATAAATGCACAAATGAATGAGTATAAGTTTAAGAAACAAAATGTAGAGATTTGCACACCATGTTTTCTTACTTAGCAGCATCTAAATGATACAAGATCAGAAAAAAATAATTTGACAAGTTATCTGATGAGCTTATTTCTCAGTAAAGACTTAGATTATGTCCACATGGATACAATAAATGCACTACAACATATTGCGTCTTCTCTTTATGCTGCTTTCAGTGAAACGCATACTATTATATAGTTGATTTGATATCAGAGAGAAGAGTAAAATTAGGTTAATTTGGTTTGAAATTTTTTCAGAACTTAACATTGAGGATTCTTGTACTCAATTAATAGATAAAATCATTGGGTATGTTTAAATAGATGCAATTCAGTTACATTTGAAGAAGGAACAATAATCAGATTTTGTATAATCAAGGTAAAATAAGTAGTATGAGGTCATTAGAAATATTTGCAATTGAGACAAACCATAGAAGAAGAGACAGAAAACCAGTTAAGCTTTTTTTTTTTTTTTGTACTGATAAAGAATAGAAAAAAAAAAAAAAAGATGAAAATGACTCTGGTGGGGCTTAAATAAAGGGATCTAAGAATCCTTAAATATCTGTAAAGCATTTAAAATGCACATTAAGTTTTGAATTCTTCTGGGAAACTTAGAGAACAAATAGAAATCCACTAATTTTACATCTCTAATTTTTCTTCCTTCAAGACAAAACACTATTTTATTATAGGAAAATATACTTTGATCTTTTAGGTAAACACTTGTTGCTGACTAAGATAACAGTTTTATATGATTCTCATGTATTTCCATGTTACCAGAAGAGTCTAAAGTTGATTTCAAGGTCAAAGCTATCAAAGAAGTAAAGTACAACAATTTACTTCTATTTTTAATCCTGTACAAAAGCAACTCATATTAACTCTAAAAAGAAAAAAATAAAAATACATAGTTCAATATTTACATATTTTCTTCATAACAAAAAGGCATTTAATATTATTAGTCAAAGGAGAAATGGGAAAAGATGGGGAGGTGAACTGAAAAGCAAGTGCCAATTAATTGTTTAAAAAAATTCTAAAAATAAAATATTTTAAAATGTGAAGCAGTTTTACAGCGTAACACTATTTAATTTAAAATACTTTGCTCTCTAGTATTACACATAACATGAATCATTGCTGGTAGTTTTATAGGAGTCAATAATTAATGTAAATAACCATATGTGAGATAAGTTACATAGCCGTTGAGAGATTTTCTTCATTAACGTGTATCAGTGAAGGCTGAATGTTGTACTCTGCCTGTCCTCAAAAGATCCTTGGAATGAAAAGCGGTCTCTTAAATCTACAAATGCAACTTATTCAAATTCTATTATCTCAAAATTGAGAAAATGAAAAGACTCGTCTCATGGGAAAGATCACTTTAGGTGAATTAAGTGCCGTTAGACATTCGGCACAAATGCAGAGACATTAGACTGTTAAGTGGTCACATGTGTATACACATGTTTAGTGTTAAGGCCATAAAGCAAACATTAGCAATCAAGAACATCAAATTGATTTGGGAGCATATGCCTTCCAAGATCCCATGAAATCTGGACAACAGCTTGGGAAAGATTCAGACAAATTCTTACACAGTGTGTCTCATTCTCAGTTGCAAGAGACCGTGCCCATATGCTAAACTCACTCAGAGAGTACCTACAAATCCATCTGTACCTTTGATAAAACCAAGAAGTGAAAATTTAAAAAATCTCTGTGTCATCATCCTTGACCAGAAGACAGCAATCGATAAGCTTCATCAAACTCAACCGGCACTTCTGACACATTTACAGACATTAGCGCAAAATTTGCTATTATGCATTCCTGTATGTGCAGACTCCCATTATCTTAGTTGCATGGTATGAGATATTTGCACATATGCCTACAACATGTTCCCACTAGGCACAGTAGGTCATCTTTGGCAGCTCAGGGACAATAACAATGCTGTTTTGTTTGGTTGTTATGGTTTTAGACAAAACTTGTCATTTATGTGCAAAACTTTCCAAGCTTCTCATTTATGTGTAAAATGAGATCTGCACAATTATAATCATCTAAATAATGTATACCAAAATGTCACTTATTTAGAGCAGTGGTTTTCACATTTTTTTCTATTTTTGTAATTAAGAAAATTTTTTCAAACACATCTTGCACAGATGAATCAGATAGAAAAAATGTTGGGTGGACACAAAGGGTATGTTGCAGAGGGTGGGAGCTTCACTTTCTTCAGGGGCTATTTTATTCTTAAGCAGCCCCTGAAGCACCTCTTAATTACTTTGGGGCTGTGTACAGCACTCTGAAAACTACAGAAGCCCAGAATGGCAAAAAAAAAAAAAAAAAAAAAAAAAAAAGCAGAATTATTCTCTTCCTGAGTTAGACTAACTCAGTCAATGAAGCCATTACTGTAATAACACAATAAGGATGGACATTTAATATTAAATTGGTGCAAAAGTAACTGTGGTTTTTGTCATTAAAAGTAATAACCTAAAAACCTATAACTTTCAGGCACAGAACATTTCTCCCCAGGAATTAGCTAATACTCATCTTCTGTGTAAGACCCATATTGAGGTGGCTTTTGGCATTTTATTAGCCATCACCAGTCATAACCATGAGGCAGTACTTATGTTCTATAGCAAGAATGGGCAGCATTCTAGCTTGAAGACTCATCAACCCAAATCAGTGAGTGATTTGAATTCTCATTCTATCATATGGGCATGCAATCTTCAGAAGTAAAAATGTACCTGATCCTGGAATTCTGAGATAATAATTTTATCTGCACTAAAGCCATCTGAATTTCTGAGTTTCCTTCCTCCTTTCTACTCTCATGACAACGTTTGGAAAAAAAAAAAAAAAAAAAAAAAAAAGGCAATCCCGAATGAAAATGTGTTTTTTAAATGCATTTCTAATGAAATAATACAATTGCCACGTGTTTACGTATAAGCTTGAGCAAGCTTGTTTTTCGCCTAAAGTTTAAAAAGTTGCTCCCTTATTCTACTCTGAGCTCCATCACTGTGACAAGCAGAAACATTCTGACATGTTATATATTGTTTTGCATCCCAGTGCTCTAAGTTGAGAACATAGTTGGGCATGATTACTGGAAACTCTTATTGGGTAGAATCACATTGCAGATGTAATTTCATTTGTTCAGTGATATGAAAAGTGCTACTAAATTTAGCTTATGTAAGGCCTAACCTGTAATTTAAAATGATTATTAAAAATGCTTGTATTGCTGCCAAGAATACTGGATAAGAAACTCATCATTTGCCAGGCCAAAGCACTATGCCATTAATAAGCTATAGTTTTCTGTTGGTTAATGCCTTAGATTTTGGTTAGCACCAGATCTGGGAAAGAGATAAAGAAAACAAAAAGCTATAAGGATTGAGCCTGAAGTACTCATGTAATTGATCTACTGGTGTCCTTTGAAAGAATAGATACCAGAATGCAAGATGGGTGGATGGGGGGGAGGGGGTTGGGACAGATAGCACAGTACCTTAAAATATTCTGCAGACCTAGAATTCTACTTTTTTTGTTTATGGAAAGAAAAGCAGCAGGATGGACTCACTCAATTTTTTGACTATAGTGTGTTTCCTATAGTCAAAGGAAACTATAGTAACCTAACTCAGATGTTCTAGGAAAGCAAGAGGATGACTTCATGTGAGCAGTCTTAGAAAAAAATGATAGGTTTATATAATTTTTTAACTTAAGACACCTGTATTATAAGCTCCTGAGAAACAGATATTTAGTAGTTCCGTGTAAAATTCATTTTTTAACATTTAAATATTGTCTCATATTCTCAGAAAGTTCTTCTTGACGGATAAAGGGGTTGGATGATGCTTCTGTTTTTACCATACTTCTATTGGCAGATGAAAGTGGGTTAATGAGTGAATACAGAAAGGAGTCGAGAACTTTAATAAGAGAGTTTTTAAAACATTCAAGAAAAGAGGAAAATGTGAAACTATCTACTACTACTAAAACTTGAAATGTTACTATCCCACACTCTGCAATGATCTATTTCTCTTCCACTAATTCTGTTTCTTCCCTAAAATCATCAATTATCAGTCAGGGGAGCACGCACTCAGAGGAGCGCACACTCAGGTGAGCGCACACTCAGAGTAGCACACTCTCAGACGAGTGCACACTCAGACGAGCACACACTCAGAGGACCTCACACAGATGAGTGCACACTCAGAGGAGCTCACACACAGAGGAGCTCACAGTCAGACGAACACACACTCAGAGGAGTGCACACTCAGAGGAGCTTACACTCAGAGGAGCATGCATGCAGGGGAGTGCACACTCAGGGGAGCTCACACTCAAGGGAGCGCACACTCAGGGGAGCGCTCACTCAGGGGAGCGCGCACTCAGGGGAGCGCGCACTCAGGGGAGCTCACAGTCAGATGAACACACACACAGAGGAGCTTACACTCAGAGGAGCGCACACTCATAGGAGCTCACACTCAGACGAGTGCACACCCAGAGGAGCACACTCTCAGATGAGCACACACTCAGACGAGCACACCCTCAGAGGACCTCACACAGACGAGTGCACACTCAGGAGCTCACACTCAGAGGAGCGCACACTCGGAGCGCACAGGCAGGGGAGTGCACACTCAGGAGAGCACACACTCAGGGGAGCGCACACTCGGGAGAGCACACTCAGGGGAGCGCACACTCGGGAGCATGTGCTCAGGGGAGTGCACGCTCATGGGAGCGCACAGTCAGGGGAGCGCTCACTCAGGGGAGTGCACACTCAGAATGCACACTCAGATGAGCGTGCACTCAGGGGAGCGCACGCTCAGACGAGCGTGCACTCAAGGGAGCACGCACTCAGAGGAGCGTGCACTTAGGGGAGCTTACACTCAGAGGAGCGTGCATGCAGGGGAGTGCACACTCAGGGGAGCTCACACTCAAGGGAGCGCACACTCAGGGGAGCGCTCACTCAGGGGAGCGCACACTCAGATGAGCGTGCACTCAGGGGAGTGTGCACTCAGAGGAGCACGCACTCAGAGGAGCTCACAGTCAGACGAACACACACACAGAGGAGCTTACACTCAGAGGAGCACACACTCATAGGAGCTCACACTCAGATGAGTGCACACTCAGAGGACCTCACACAGATGAGTGCACACTCAGGAGCTCACACTCAGAGGACCTCACACAGACGAGTGCACACTCAGGAATGCACACTCAGAGGAGCGCGCAGGCAGGGGAGTGCACACTCAGGAGAGCGCACACTCAGGGGAGTGCACACTCAGGGGAGTTCACACTCAAGGGAGCGCACATTCAGGGGAGTGCACACTCAGGGGAGGGCACACCCAGATGAGCATGCACTCAGGGGAGCACACACTCAGAGGAGCATACACTCAGACGAGTGTGCACTCAGGGGAGCACACACTCAGAGGAGTGCACACTCAGATGAGTGCACACTCAGAGGACCTCACACAGACGAGTGCACACTCAGGAGCTCACACTCAGAGGAGCGCACACTCAGAGAAGCGCACATGCAGGGGAGTGCACGCTCAGGAGAGCGCACACTCAGGGGAGCACTCGCTCAGGGGAGTGTGCACTCAGGGGAGTGCACACTTGGGAGCACACACTCAGACGAACGTGCGCTCAGGGGAGCACACACTCAGAGGAGCACATGCTCAGAGGTGCTTACACTCAGAGGAGCGCGCATGCAGGGGAGTGCACACTCAGGAGACCTCACATTCAGGGGAGAGCTCACTCAGGGGAGCGCGCACTCAGGGGAGCGCACACTCAGATGAGCGCACACTCAGAGGACCTCACACAGACGAGTGCACACTCAGGAGCGCACACTCAGAGGAGCATGCAGGCAGGGGAGTGCACACTCAGGAGAGCGCACACTCAGGGGAGTGCACACTCAGGGGAGCTCACACTCAAGGGAGCGCACATTCAGGGGAGCGCACACTCAGGGGAGCACACACTCAGGGGAGGGCACACCCAGATGAGCGTGCACTCAGGGGAGCACGCACTCAGAGGAGCTCACAGTCAGACGAACAGACACACAGAGGAGCTTACACTGAGAGGAGCGCACACTCAAAGGAGCTCACACTCAGACGAGCACACACTCAGAGGAGTGCTCACTCAGTGGAGCGCGCACTCAGGGGAGCGCACACTCAGATGAGCATGCACTCAGGGGAGCACGCACTCAGAGGAGCGCTCACTCAGATGAGCGCACACTCAGAGGACCTCACACAGACGAGTACACACTCAGGAGCTCACACTCAGAGGAGCGCGCACTCAGAGGAGCTCACAGAGGAGCACACACTCAGGAGCTCACACTCAGATGAGCACACACTTAGAGGAGCACACACTCAGGGGAGTGCACACTCAGGGGAGCACACACTGAGACGAGCTTGCACTCAGGGGAGCACTCAGGAGCGCACACGCAGACGAGTGCACACTCAGACAAGCACACACTCAGAGTACCTCACACAGATGAGTGCCCACTCAGAGGAGCTTGCACTCAGAGGAGCGCACACTTAGAGGAGCGCGCATGCAGGGGAGTGCACACTCAGGAGAGCGCACACTCGGGAGTGCATGCTCGGGAGCACAGACTCAGGGGAGCGCACACTCAGACGAGCGTGCACTCAGGGGAGCATGCACTCAGATAAGTGCACACTCAGAGGAGATCACACTCAGAGGAGCGCACACTTAGAGGAGCACAGGCAGGGGAGTGCACACTCAGGGGAGCGCACACTCAAGGGAGCAAGCACTCAGGGGAGTGCACACTCGGGAGCGCACACTCAGATGAGCGTGCACTCAGAAGAGCACGCACTCAGAGGAGCGCACACTCAGAGGAGCACACTGTCAGATGAGCACACACTCAGACGAGCACACACTCAGAGGACCTCACACAGACAAGTGCACACTCAGGAGCTCACACTCAGACGAGCGCACACTCAGAGGAGCACACACTCAGGGGAGTGCACACTCAGGGGAGCGCGCACTCAGACGAGCGTGCACTCAGGGCAGCACGCATTCAGAGGAGCGTGCACTCAGAGGAGATCACACTCAGAGGAGTTCAAACAGACGAGCGCACACTCAACGGAGCTCACACTCAAACACACGCTCAGAGGAGCTCACACATAGGAACTCATACTCAGATGAGCACACACTCAGGAGAGCCCGCACTCAGGGGGGTGCACACTCAGGGGAGCACACACTCAGGGGAGTGCACAATCAGAAGAGCGCACACTCAGATGAGCGTGCACTCAGGGCAGCATGCACTCAGATGAGCACACACTCAGAGGAGATCACACTCAGATGAACGCACACTCAGAGGAGCTCACACTCAGAGAAGCGCACACTCAGGGGAGTGCACACTCAGACGAGCGTTCACTCAGAGGAGCGTGCACTCAGAGGAGCACACACTCAGATGAGTGCACACTCAGATGAGTGCACACTCAGAGGAATGAACACTCAGACAAGCGCACACTCAGGAGCACACTCTCAGACGAGCGCACACTCAGACGAGTGCACACTCAGAGGAGTTCACACAGACAAGCGCAAACTCAGAAGAGCTCACACTCAGAGGAGTGCACACTCAGGGGAGCACGCACTCAGAGGTGCACGCACTCAGGGGAGCACGCACTCAGACGAGCGTACACTCAGGGGAGTGCACACTCAGATGAGCACACACTCACAGGAGCTCACACAAACAAGTGCACTCTCAGAGGAGCTAACACTCAGAGGAGCGCACACTCAGAGGAGCTAACACTCAGAGGAGCCTACACTCACTACAAACAAGTGCAAACTCAGAGGAGCTAACACTCAGATGAGCACACACTCACAGGAGCTCACACAGACGAGTGCACACTCAGAGGAGCTCACACTCAGAGGAGCGCACACACAGAGGAGCTAAAACTCAGACGAGCGTGCACTCAGGGAAGCGTACACTCATGGGAGTGCACACTCAGGGGAGTGCTCACTCAGATGAGCGCACACTCAGAGGAGATCACACTCAGAGGAGCTCACACAGACGAGTGCACACTCAGAGGAGCTAACACTCAAAGGAGTGCACACTCAGAGGAGCACACACTCAGATGAGCACACTCTCAGATCATTGCACTCTCAGACGAGGGCACACTCAGAGGAGGTCACTCAGAGGAGCGTACACTCAGAGGAGCGTGCACTCAGGGGAGCGTGCACTCAGGGGAGCGCACACTCAGGGGAGCATGCACTCAGAGGAGGTCACGCAGACGAATGCTCACACAGAGGAGCTCGCACTCAGATGAGAGCACACTCAGATGAGCTCTCACTCAGATGAGCACACACTCAAGAGTAGCTCTAACTCAGAGGAGCTCACACTCAGAAGAACACACAGAGGAGCTTACACTCAGAGGAGCTTACACTCAGAGGAGCGTGCATGCAGGGGAGTGCACACTCAGGAGAGCGCACACTGAGGGGAGTTCACACTCGGGAGCGCACATTCAGGGGAGCACATACTCAAGGGAGCGCACACTCAGGGGAGCGCTCACGCAGGAAGTGCACACGGGAGCACACACTCAGACGAGCGTACACTCAGGGAGCGCACACTCAGATGAGCGTGCACTCAGGGGAGCATGCACTCAGAGGAGCGCGGGCTCAGAGGAGATCACAGTCAGACGAACACACACACAGAGGAGCTGACACTCAGAGGAGTGCACACTCATAGGAGCTCACACTCAGACGAGCGCACACTCAGAGGAGCACTCACTCAGGGGAGCGCGCACTCAGTAGAGTGCATACTCAGACGAGCGTGCACTCGGGAGCACGCACTCAGAGGAGCGCACACTCAGAGGAGCACACTGTCAGACGAGCGCACACTCAGATGAGCACATACTCAAAGGACCTCACACAGACAAGTGCACACTCAGGAGCTCACACTCAGAGGAGCGCACACTCAGAGGAGCTCACAGTCAGATGAACACACAGAGGAGCTTACACTCAGAGGAGTGCACACTCAGAAGAGCGTGCATGCAGGGGAGTGCACACTCGGGAGCACACACTCAGGGGAGCGCACACTCAGGGGAGCACACACTCAGGGTAGTGCACACGCAGGGGAGTGCACACTCCGGGGAGTGCGCACTGAGGGGAGTGCACACTGAGGGGAGCGCATACTCAGGGAAGCGTGCACTCAGGGGAGTGCACACCCAGGGGAGCACACACTGAGACGAGCGTGCACTCAGGGGAGCATGCACTCAGAGGAGTGCACACTCAGATGAGCGCACACTCAGATGAGCACACACTCAGAGGACCTCACACAGACGAGGGCACACTCAGAGGAGCTCACACTCAGAGGAGCACACACTCAGAGGAGCTCACAGTCAGACGAACACACTCAGAGGAGCTTACACTCAGAGGAGTGCACACGCAGAGGAGCGCCCATGCAGGGGAGTGCACACTCAGGAGAGCGCACACTCAGGGGAGCGCTCACTCAGGGGAGTGCGCACTCAGGGGAGTGCACACTCAGACAAGCGTGCACTCAGGGAAGCGCACGCTCAGATAAGCGTGCACTCAGGGGAGTGCATGCTCAGAGGAGTGCGCACTCAGAGGAGATCACACTCAGAGGAGCTCACAGTCAGAAGAACGCACACTCAGAGGAGCTTACACTCAGAGAAGCATGCACACAGAGGAGCTCACACTCAGAGGAGCGTGCACTCAGAGGAGCTCACAGTCAGACGAACACACACACAGAGGAGCTTACACTCAGAGGAGCACACACTCATAGGAGCTCACACTCAGATGAGTGCACACTCAGGGGAGTGCACACTCAGACAAGCACACACTCAGAGGAGCTCACACAGATGAGTGCACACTCAGCGGAGCTCACACTCAGACAAACACACTCAGAGGAGCTCAAACTCATAGGAACTCACACTCAGATGAGCGCACACTCAGGGGAGCCCGCACTCAGGGGAGTGCACACTCAGAAGAACACACACTCAGATGAGCGTGCACTCAGGGCAGCATGCACTCAGATGAACACACACCCAGAGGAGATCACACACAAATGAGCACACACTCAGAGGAGCTCATACTCAGAGAAGCGCACACTCAAGGGAGTGCACACTCAGAGGACCTCACACAGACAAGCACACACTCAGAAGAGCTCGCACTCAGAGGAGCGCACACTCAGGGGAGCACGCACTCAGAGGAGCACGCACTCAGGGGAACACGCACTCAGGGGAGCATTCGCTCAGACAAGCACACACTCAGGGGAGTGCGCACTCAGATGAGCACACACAGGATCTCACACAGATGAGTGCACACTCAGAGGAGCTAACACTCAGAGGAGCCTACACTCAGGGGAGCACACACTCAGGGGAGTGCACAGAGGAGCTCACACAGACAAGTGCACACTCAGAGGAGCTCACACTCAGAGGAGCACACACTCAGAGGAGCTAACACTCAGGCGAGCGCACACTCAGGGAAGTGTACACTCATGGGAGCACACACTCAGGGGAGTGCACACTCAGATGGGAGCACACTCAGAGGAGATCACACTCAGAGGAGCGCACACTCAGAAGAGCGCACACTCAGAGGAGATCATACTCAGAGGAGCTCACACAGATGAGTGCACACTCAGAGGAGCTAACACTCAAAGGAGTGCACACTCAGATGAGTGCACACTCAGAGGAGCACACTCTCAGACCAGCACACTCTCAGACGAGGGCACACTCAGAAGAGGTCACTCAGAGGAGCGTACACTCAGAGGAGCTCACACTCAGAGGCGCATGCACTCAGGGGAGCGCACACTCAGGGGAGCATGTACTCAGAGGAGGTCACACAGACAAATGCACACACAGAGGAGCTCGCACTCAGATGAGAGCACGCTCAGATGAGCTCCACTCAGATGAGCACACACTCAGAGTAGCTCTAACTCAGAGGAGCTCACACTCAGAGGAGCTTACACTCAGAGGAGCACACATGCAGGGGAGTGCACACTCAGGAGAGCGCACACTCAGGGGAGCGCACACTCGGGAGTGCACACTCAGGGGAGCACACACTCAGACGAGCATGGACTCAGGGGAGCACGCACTCAGATAAGTGCACAGAGGAGATCACACTCAGAGGAGCGCACACTTAGAGGAGCTCACAGTCAGACGAACGCACACTCAGAAGAGCTTACACTCAGCGGAGTGCACACTCAGAGGAGCGCACATGCAGGGGAGTGCACACTCGGGAGTGCACACTCAGGGGAGCGCACACTCAGGGTAGTGCACACGCAGGGGAGCGCACACTCAGGGGAGCATGCACTCAGGGGAGCGCACACTCAGGGGAGTGCACACCCAGGGGAGCACACACTGAGACGAGCGTGCACTCAGGGGAGCATGCCCTCAGAGGAGCGCACACTCAGACGAGCACACACTCATAGGACCTCACACAGACGAGGGCACACTCAGAGGAACTCACACTCAGAGGAGTGCACACTCAGAGGAGCTCGCAGTCAGACGAACACACACTCAGAAGAGCTTACACTCAGAGGAGTGCACACTTAGAGGAGCGCGCATGCAGGGGAGTGCACACTCAGGAGAGCACACACTCAGGGGAGCGCACCCTCAGGGGAGCACACACTCAGGGGAGCGCACACTCAGGGGAGCGCGCACTCAGGGGAGTGCACGCTCAGACGAGTGTGCACTCAGGGCAGCATGCGCTCAGAGGAGTGCGCACTCAGAGAAGATCACACTCAGAGGAGCGCACACTCAGAGGAGCTCACACAGACTAGCACACACTCAGCGGAGCTCACACTCAGACAAACACACACTCAGAGGAGCTCACACTCACAGGAACTCACACTCAGATGAGCACACACTCAGGGGAGTCTGCACTCAGGGGAGTGCGAGTGCACGCTCAGATGAGCGTGCACTCAGGGCAGCATGCACTCAGATGAGCACACACCCAGAGGAGATCACACACAGATGAGCGCACACTCAGAGGAGCTCACACTCAGAGAAGCACACACTCAGGAGAGTGCACACTCAGACAAGCATTCACTCAGAGGAGCGCGAACTCAGATGAGTGCACACTCAGAGGAGCACACTCTCAGACCAGCGCACTCTCAGACGAGGGCACACTCAGAAGAGGTCACTCAGGGGAGCGCACACTCAGGGGAGCACACACTCAGGGGAGCTCACACTCAGGCAAGCGCTCACTCAGGGGAGCACACACTCAAGGGAGCACACACTCAGGGGAGTGCACACTCGGGAGTACACACTCAGATGAGCGTGCGCTCAGGGGAGCGCACACTCAGATGAGCGTTCACTTGGGAGCACGCACACAGAGGAGCACACACTCAGAGTAGATCACAGTCAGACGAACACACACACAGAGGAGCTGACACTCAGAGGAGTGCACACTCATAGGAGCTCACACTCAGGAGAGCGCACACTCAGGGGAGCGCACACTCAGGGGAGTGCACACTCGGGAGCGCTCACTCAGATGAGCGTGCACTCAGGGGAGTGCGCACTCAGATGAGCGTGCACTCAGGGGAGCACACACTCAGAGGAGATCACACTCAGAGGAGCACACACTCAGAGGGGCTCACAATTAGAAGAACGCACACTCAGAGGAGCTTACACTCAGAGGAGCACGCACTCAGAGTAGCTCACACTCAGACGAGTGCACGCTCAGAGGCACACACATTCAGGGGAGTGCACACTCAGGGGAGCACACATTCAGGGGAGTGCACACTCAGGGGAACACACACTCAGGGGAGTGCACACTCAGACAAGCATTCACTCAGAGGAGTACGCACTCAGAGGAGATCACACTCAGAGGAGCACACACTCAGAGGGGCTCACAATTAGAAGAATGCACACTCAGAGAAGCTTACATTCAGAGGAGCACACACTCAGGGGAGTGCACACTCAGAAGAGCGCACACTCAGGAGCGCACACTCAGGGGAGCACGCACTCAGGGGAGCGCACACTCAGGGGAACGCACACTCAGGGGAGCTCACACTCAGACGAGCGCACACTCGGGAGCACGCACTCAGGGGAGCGCACACTCAGACGAGTGCACACTCAGGGGAGCACACACTCAGGGAAACGCATACTCAGGGGAGCTCACACTCAGACGAGCGCACACTCAGGGGAGCTCACACTCAGGGGAGCGCGTACTCAGGGGAACGCGCACTCAGGGGAGTGAACACTCAGGGGAGCGCACACTCAGACGAGCGTGCATTCAGGGGAATACACACTCAGATAAGTGCACACTCAGAGGAGATCACACTCAGAGAAGCACACACTCAGAGGGGCTCACAATTAGAAGAACACACACTCAGAGGAGCTTACACTCAGAGGAGCACACACTCAGAGGAGCTCACACTCAGACGAGCGCACACTCAGAGGAGCACACACTCAGGAGAGTGCACACTCAGGGGAGTGCACATTCAGGGGAGTGCACACTCAGGGGAGTGCACACTCAGGGGAGTGCACACTCAGAGGAACACACACTCAGGGGAGTGCACACTCAGACAAGCATTCACTCAGAGGAGTGCGCACTCAGAGGAGATCACACTCAAAGGAGCACACACTCAGAGGGGCTCACAATTAGAAGAACGCACACTCAGAGGAGCTTACACTCAGAGGAGCACGCACTCAGAGGAGCTCACACTCAGACGAGCGCACACTCAGAGGAGCACACACTCAGGGGAGTGCACACTCAGGGGAACGCACACTCAGGGGAGTGCACACTCAGAGGAGTGAACACTCAAGGGACCACACACTCAGACAAGCGTGTACTCAGGTGAATACGCACTCAGATAAGTGCACACTCAGAGGAGATCACACTCAGAGGAGCACACACTCAGACAAGCGCACACTCAGAGGAGCTCACACAGACGAGTGCACACTCCGTGGAGCTCACACTCAGACACACACTCAGAGGAGCTCACACTCATAGGAACTCACACTCAGATGAGCGCACACTCAGGGGAGCCTGCCCTCAGGGGAGTGTACACTCAGGGGAGCGCACACTCAGGGGAGTGCACACTCAGAAGAGCGCACACTCAGATGAGCATGCACTCAGGGCAGCACGCACTCAGATGAGCGCACACACATAGGAGATCACACTCAGACGAGCGCACACTCAGAGGAGCTCGCACTCAGAGAAGCGCACACTCAGGGGAGTGCACACTCAGACGAGCGTTCACTCAGAGGAGCGCGCACTCAGAGGAGCGCACACTCAGACGAGTGCACACTCAGAGGAGATCACACTCAGAGGAATGAACACTCAGACAAGCGCACACTCAGAGGAGCACACTTTCAGACGAGCGCACACTCAGAGGTGCTCACACAGACAAGCGCACACTCAGAAGAGCTCACACTCAGAGGAGTGCACACTCAGGGGAGCACACATTCAGAGAAGCACGCACTCAGGGGAGCGTGCACTCAGACGAGCGCGCACTCAGGGGAGTGCACACTCAGATGAGCACACACTCAGAGGAGTGCACACTCAGAGGAGATCACACTCAGACGAGCGCACACTCAGACGAGCGCACACTCAGACGAGTGCACACTCAGAGGAAATCACACTCAGAGGAGCTCATACAGACGAGTGCACACTCAGAGGAGCTAATACTCAAAGGAGTGCACACTCAGAGGAGCGCACACTCAGATGAGTGCACACTCAGAGGAGCACACTCTCAGACCAGCGCACTCTCAGATGAGGGCACACTCAGAGGAGGTCACACAGACAAGTGCACACACAGAGGAACTCACACTCAGATGAGAGCACACTCAGAGGAGCTGACACTCAGAGGAGCGCACACCCAGCTCTTCACCTTGTGCTTAAATGCACTGAAGTCAGCCCCAGCCTCTTCCACAGTGGGGCCCTCAGGGCTGGCCTCGCCTGTGTGCTGAGGTCTCACCCGGAGCTCCTCCACTGTTCCGAGGGCAGGGCGGGGGCTGCAGAGCAAGCCAGAGTAAGAACGGCTGGGGAGAGCAAGCAGACAAAGAAGGGCTGGGGAGCCCTCCGCATCCCCTCCTCCTGTCCCACCTGGGGTTGCAGGGTCTGGTGAGACGGGTCCTGCCCTGCGTGAACACATGGGTGGCCCCCTCGTTCCATCACTGCATTGCCTCAGTGTGTGTGGCTGAGGTGCCCAGAACGTGGGTCCCCAGGAGCCCCAGTCAGGGAGGCTTGCTAGCCCGTGGTGCCTGCTGCTGGGGTGTGAGGCACCATTCTTAGAGGACCTGGGGTCCTGGGAGAAGCTTTGTTAAACCCAGGCTTACAGCTGACAGGAGACTGCGCAGACCCTTGGGTGCAGAACTGACTGCTTCCCTGGCCCCCTGCCCAGGGCAAGAGCCTAAACAGCGGGCTGGTTAGGGTGAGTCTTCTTGTGAATAACTTCTCCACACAACTGGGGAGTCACAAACAGGAGGCCACACATCTGGCTTTTTTATTACAGTTGTCAGGAATAAGAGAAGGCCCTGGGAGATGGGCCATGGTTTGATGGACCCTGAATCCCCATCTCTTCTTTAAGTCACATTAAAAGCAAAATGCAGCTCCTCCCACACCCTGCAGGCTGATCTGGGATGGGGCTAGCTCCCCCAAGCCTCCAAGCCCATCTCCCACCTTCCTCCCTCCTGTTCTGTCAGGGGGCTTGGGTTTGACCCCCAATGGTGGTCAGATTGGAGGAGACTGGACCCCAGTGTGGCCCCACAGAGCTGAGGTCAGACCTGGGGAGCAGTATTCTTGGCAGGCCTGTGGCCAGGAGGGTGAGAGGGGTGCACCAGCACACAGAGAGTGGGGAGTTGGGGGAAGGGACGGACCCGCCTGTCAGGGCTCCAAGAGTCTTCCTGAAGGAGGAGGGAAGGAGCCCTGAGTGGGAGGAGGCAGGTGCCTTGGCCTCCACTCCCGCAGAAGCTGGGTCCTGCCCCTCGAGTTCTCCACCATGGTGGAGAGGGGCCAGAGCAGAGCGGCGGAGAGAGGAAGCCCCACTCTGGGTCCAAGCCAGGGGGTTGAGTGGGGGCATCAAGACCCCAGGTGGAGATGGGACCTGCCAGCGCTGTGCGAGGTCTGCTGGCACCAGGGGAGGGTCCGCTGGCGCTGGGCAGGGAGACACCAAGCCTGCAAGTGGAACCAGTGGGGGCCAAGTCCCTCTTCTCCCATGGTGCTATGTGGGGGAACAGGCCAGTGGGGAAGGTTGCAGACCCTGGGGCCCTCCGGAATGTTGTGAAGAGCTCTGCCTGGGCCCCTGTGGAGGGTTCAAGGATCTCAGTCTGGAGTGTGTAGCAATCCAAGGCAGATTCCTCAGTGGGGCTGGGGCGAGGACGAGGGGCTCAGACGCAGGCACCACGCACTGGGACCGTCAGGCCACAGACCACCAAGTCCCTGGCAGGAGCAGCCAGAGGCCCTGAGCTCTGGGAAAGGGGAGGGAGCCGGCGGCCCCAGCGACTTTGGGCTTTGACTGGGCTGCAGGTGCCCGAAGATACTGAGTGGGACCCAAGGGGTCGACTTTGGGCTCAAGTTCCTTTCCTGGGCGTCGTGAGGTCCCTCTTCTGCTGTCAGCGGTTGGGGGTGAATGCTGGTGGACAGGTGTAGAAACGAGGGTGGGTGCGAGTCCCTCTGTGGTCAGACCGTCCCGTTCCTCTTCCACCTCCAGGCCAGGACAAGGGGACTCCAGGGCTGGGATCAGAGGGTGGAGGCTGAGGGCTCTGGGACTGTGATGGAGAGGGGAAGAGGGAGCTGGAAAGATCCAGGCACCGAATTGGGTGGGAGTCAGGCTGGGCAAACGCCTCTGCTCCCAGGGCAACAAGGGCGCCCAGAGCCCCTGCGGTGAGCCAGGGCAGGCCAAGCCTGGAGATGCAGGACCCAGAGAGATGCTGGGAGGGGGGTCCGGAGCTGGCATGTGCTTGTCCTGCCAGCAGGATTCCAACCAGGGGCCTCAAGCACGCCCTGAGAGGGATCATAAGCCATGGAGATGCTAGACCTGAGACCCTGCATGGGAGAAACAGACCCTGTACACTTTCCGGGCTTAGGTGGGGATCTAAGTGGACTTCGCCTCTAGGGGTAGAGTTACCTCCCTGGGTGGGGGGTGCTGGTCTTTGGGGCTGGAGCACCTTGTGTTGGCAGGTTGGGGAGCAGATGTCACAGACCTGGGACCCCAGGGAAGGGGGTACCCGTGCAGCAGGACCCAGACAGGCCACTGCACCACCGTGAAACTCCCAGAGAGGCCTGCAGGGCCGGCGTGCTGCGCTGTGAGGCAGAAGTCCCAGAGCCCTCAGCCTCCACCCTCTAATCCCAGCCCTGGGGTCCCCTTGTCCTGGCCTGGGGGTGGGGGAGGAGCGGGAGAGGCTGACCACAGCGGGACTCGCACCCACCCTCACTTCTACACCTGTCCACCAGCTCTCACCCCCAATCACCGATGGCAGAAGAGGGACCTCACGATGCCCAGGAGAGGAACCTGAGCAAAGTCGACCCCTTGGTCCAACTCAGCATCTTTGGGAACCTGCAGCACGTGACCACTATGGTCCCTCCTGGGCTGAGTGCTCTGCCCCGCCCCCACTTTCTAGGTGACAAGCTAGCAAACAGAGGAGGGTCAGGCCCCAGGAGGGAACCCAGTGATGGAGGTGGCAGCAGAGAGGGTGTCCTGGAGTCTGGGTATCGACGTCCAAAGCCCCGGTAGGAAGTGCCACAGGGGCCCTAATGAGAGGGTTGGTCCCTCCCTGGTGGAGAATGTGTGCTGGAGACCAGGAAGGCTAGGTTGGCTTCAGATGGAGAAACTGAGTTGAGAGGCAGAGACGTGAAAAAGAGAAACAGACAGAGAGAGGGAGAGACACCGGGGAGTGAGAGGGGAGACAGAAAGAAAAAGACAGGAGAGAGGGTGAGACAGCCAGAGACAGTGGGGAGAGAGACAGAAAGAGGCGAGGGTGGGTGGATAGAGAGAGCCAAGTGTCAGGGCGGGGTGCAGGGCTTCCTGAGCCCTCCCCCTCTGGCCCTCCATTTGCCAGTCTGAGCTGCGTGTGGAGTGAGAATTCTGTCTCCCCTAGAATCCTCTTGATCCTATAGCAGTTTCCTAGGTGGACTTGCGGATTGGATGACGGTTGGGATTCTGTGGTGGGATATTAGTGAGGGCAGCCAAGGGAGCTTCATCCCAGTGAATCTTGTCTTCCTAAAGGTCAGAATAAATAAAGGCCAGGCGCAGTGGCTCACACCTGTAATCCTAGCACTTTGGGAGGCCGAGCTGAGAGTCTCCCTTGAGCCCAAGAGTTCGAGATCGGCCTTGGCAACATAGCAAGACCCTGTCTCTCTCAAAAAAAAAAAAAAAAAAAAAAGTAAGGTAAGCCCTGAGATCCCCAGGACCTCGGTTTCTGGGCTTAGGAAACCCAGTTCATGCTGAATGAAGTCCAGAAGGTTCCTTTCTGAGGTCTGTGCAGGATGAGGCCTTGCCGCTGGCCACACCTTGCTACCAAATAAATTTAATAATACAAACATTCTACCTGGAGGTTACCTGATTGTTGTGTGATATTTTGCCATTGGTATGAATTAATAATTTTTATATCAAATTGTACTTGCTATTCTGTGGTGGATGGAGTGTATTTCTTTTGAAAGAAGGGCTTTTCAAAGAAGAGAAGAGACTGGTAAATCCTGAGTGGCAGACCTTCCACAAAAAGAATCTTGTCTTTCAAATGTCAGCAGTAGAACATTCTTACTAATAGAATCTTGCCTTTAAAATAGCAGGAGTAGAACATCACTAAGGCAACTTTGGTTTAAGGATTTTTGGAGCAGTGTTTTTTATCTCCTGACTCCTAGTTTAGTTTTGCTGGCCAATCTGGCCTGAATCACACATGGTCTTTATGGGTCAGTGCTCCTCAGAAGAGGGGGCCAAAGGCTTCCTTGGTGGTCTCTAGCAGATCTGTGGTGTTTGGTCTGCTGACCTGTAGCCTGTTCTGTAATCCCAGCTGCATCTACTGAATACAATTTAAGCAAACCTTCTCTTCAGGTAATGAACTCTCTGTCTTATTATGAACTCTGAATCCTGCTCAACTGGCTTATATTCGTAAACACTCTTACTTGATTTTGACAGCAATCATTTTTTTTTTTTCCCACTATCAGTTTTATCCTTTTCCCAGTATTCTACTTGTAATTCTTTAGCCAATACCTTAGATCATTGATCAGAATAGTAAACTCACAGGCCTCCATTTGGAGTACAATCTTTAACATTATGAACAGGAGCAGAATAACAATGCAATGTGAGTCTTTAGGCTACTGATCCTTACTAGTGCACACAACAGACATGGGAATTTCCCAGTTTTATGCTTCTTAATTAATGTCTGCTGATTGAATTAGACTCTAATCGGCTTATGTTACATAGCAACATATAAATATACATCAAGAATAAAAATTAAACTAAAAAAACCCCAACAAAATCCAACAAACAAAAAGAAACATCTGACCTTGCCTGACCTTAGTGATACTTACAAACAAGGATCCCTTTATTGCTCTCTCTTCGTTAGTACTAGTAACGCTTAACTTCCCTCTTCATTTAACTAGCCTTGTTTACATGGAGCACCTTTTCAGTAATAAAACACATTCTTGATTCTCTGTTGTTTTTGCATTATATCTCCGCACACAACCCTAATCTTGGACGATACCAACTGTGCATTTTCTCTGGACGGAGAATGTGGAAAGAGGCCCATCAGCAGAGGCAAGTTCTGTTATAAATTGGTCACCACTCATACTGGGAGGCCCTCAATGTACTGCTTATAATTTTACCATGTCTCTGGTCCAATCAACTCACATGGCCTCTGAAAAATTACGTCCACACTCTAACCACCCTTATTCTAACCACCCTCACTCTCCTTCCTCCAACAGTTTGATGGCCATTTCTAATTAATAGAAAATTACAGCCAGATGCTGGGAGCTTGTCATTTGTTAGGACCAAATATAGAAACACAGCCTTGCTGCTCCAAATGTCATCTGCTCACTACAGCATGAGAAGCACCTGGAAATCTGTTAGAAATGTCAAATCTAAGGCCCCGATTCAGACCTAATGAACCCAAATCTGCATTTAAAAGGCTCCTAGTTGTGTTTTTTTGTCCATATTTAAGTTAGAGAAGCACTGAAATGAAAGAGGATACCCATTGTTTCTGATTCTTTTTCTCTTTTGAAAAGCAGATTCTTTGCCTGAATAAGGCATAATTTTTCTTTCTCCTCCTAGTTCCTCAGAAACTTATATTGAATTTTTTCCTTCTCTCCTCAGTATATTCAACTTCTCTCTTAACTAAAATTCCCTATACTCTATTCTTAACTCTCAAATTTCTCCATTAAACACTCACATTTAACCAATTAAAGTAAAATAAACACACCAGTTTCAACACTATTTTTTTCTAGTCTCCTGAGCCAAGCTGATGAAATGAGATGTTTATAATCAATGTGTCCATTTCTTCATCTGACACTTTCTTTTCAACCCATTGTAAAATTGCCTCTGGGCCATCACTCCATTAGTTGTTCTAAGTTCACCCACTGTCTTTGAGTTTCTTCACATTTAATTCCCTTCCTTACTCCCTCAGCAACATTTAACACAGCGGAAAGTATGTATGAATGACCGAAGGACAATATCAATGATTGACATCTCAGGATTGTTGCCTTTCTACTCTCTTTTCCAAAATATAATATTTTACTCATTCACCTTTACATTGTTGGTAAGCTTACATAAAGTCACATGCAATAAAAGTTTGTTTTTGTAACTGCTCTATGTCCAGCACATAGCATAAAACTAGATGCTCAAATTTTATCACAAGAATGAATATATGCTTTAGGTGAAGTGTTCTTCCCCTGATCTTCTACTAAAAGTTTTACTTCCTTCTTTATTTTAGTTTGTGTAGTAATCACCCATTACAGAAATAAAACATCCAGCCTATTTTTTTTTACCCACCCGGGGATAGACTTGTGTGTACATCAAAGAATGATCGTATACGTTGAATAAACAGGATGAAGATAAGGAGCTTTTCTATGCTTTTATTCTTGGGATTTTATCCTTTATTTAACTCTAAAGTCTCTTCAGGCTTATGAGCTAGAAATTGGGTTTTTATCACTTTCATTATTTGAATATCTGTTAGAAGTGGCTATCTGAATTCATGAAAAGGATGAGAGAATTTCCTAAGCCTTTTCTTTATTATAGAATTCAAAAGTTTTAAAAGCTTAACTCAATTTTATTTTCAAAGACCTTATTTTGTGCCAGTGTACACATAAAAACTTATTCAATGTTTGATTATTCTGCTGGTTATCGCAGAAAGACAACTGGGAAAAAGTAATATATGCTCATTACAATTGTGTTTTTTCAGGGTTCAGTCAATACCCTACCCAAAAAAAAAAGACCCTATTATTAAAGTCATTTTAGGAACGATTACATATTATAATATTGGTATACTTCCATTACGAAATTCATAATTCTTATTATATAATCCATATTTTCAAGGAACCCTACTGTTTTATTTTGTAAATCTTGAAAATTTTGAGAAATAAGTTTGAGAAAATACTGATTAAGACGGTGACTCAAAAGCAACCACTAGAAATAGCCATATGGTGATATAACACCGAAAGCAAGACAAGGAAAACAAAAACAAACAAGTAGAACTACAAAAAACCAAAAAGCTTCTGCTCTATTTAAAAAAATAAGAAGAAGCAGCAGCAGCAACAGAGTGAAAAGAGTGATCTAAGGAATGGGATAAAATATTTACAAACCGTGTATTTGATAAGTGGTTAATCTGGAAAAAAATAAGAAACTCATAGTAAAAGCAAAAACCTAATAACTTGATTTAAAAGGGACTAGGGTAATCCCAGCATTTTGGGAGACCAAGATGGGAGGATCACTTGAGTCCAGGAGCTAGAGACCCACCTGGGCAACATAGAGAGACCACTGTCTTTATTAAACAAACAAAAACTAATTCTCCAAAGAAGACATAAAAATGACCAACAGGTATATGACAAAGATGTTCAACATCACTAATCATCAGGGAGATGTAAATGAAAACCAAAATGAGATACTCCCTCATACCTGTCAGGATGTCTATTATTAAAAAATCAAAAGACAAGTGCTGGTGAATATGTGGAGAAATTGAAACCTTTGCACACTATTGGTGGGAATGCAAAATGATGCAGTTTCTATGGAAAATAGTATGGAGGTTCATCCGAAATTTAACAATAGAACTATGGTATGATATACAGCAATCCCACTTCTAGATATTTACACAAAATAATTGAAATCAATATCTTCAAGCAATATGAGTCCCTCTATGTTTGTTCCAACACTATTCACAATAGCTAAGATATGGAAGAAACTTAAATGTCCATGAACAGATGAATGGATAAAGAAAAGGTAGTAAATACATATAATGGAATACTATTCAGCCCTCACAAAAAGGAAATTCTGCAATATGTGACAATATGGGTAACTTCTTTTTTTTTTTTTTTTTTTTAAGATGGAGTTTCACTCTTGTTGCCCAGGCTGGAGTGCAGTGGCCTGATTTCGTCTCACTGCAACCTCCACCTCCCAAGTTCAAGTGATTCTCCTGCCTCAGCCTCTTGAAAAGCTGGGATTACAGGCATGCACCGCCACACCTGACTAATTTTTGTATATTTAGTAGAGATGGGGTTTCACCATGTTAGCCAGGATGGTCTTGAACTCCTGCTCAGTTGATCCACCCACCTCGGCCTCCCAAAGAGCTGGGATTACAGGCATGAGTCACCATGCCTGACCAATATGGGTGAATTTTGAGGATACTATGCTAAGTAAAATAAGGCAGTCACAGAAAGAAAAATACTGCATGATTTTACTTACATGACACATCTAAAATAGTCAAATTCATAGAATCAAAGAATGAAATGGTTGCTAGCGGCTGGAGGGAGGAGAAACGGAGACTTACTAATGAACAGGTACAAAGTTTTGGTAAAGCAAGATGAATAAGCTTCAAAGATCTACTATACAGCATTGTACCTATAATCATTTGTACCCTAAAAATTTGTTAGCAGTGTAGATGTTACATTAAGTGTTCTGATCACATTATTTTTTTAAAGAAAACTAAGAAAGGAAGCAAAAATAAAAAGTACTTATAAGACTAAGGCCGGCTTAATAATAATAGTTATCAGTTTTGGAGCTCCTACTCTCTCAAGCAATATAGACACAGTCATAGCTATATAAAAATTTTTAATATTATGCATATTTCTTTTATATGTGAGGAAAGTAAAATTGAGATGAATTCAATATCTTACCCAAGATCTTATACTTAGTCTTTACTGAAAGGGCCACAGATGATCTGAATTAAAGTTATCTTTCTTTCACCTTCTCTTTTTTATCTCTCCTACAATTGTCAACTAGGCCATTAGAGTAGAAAAACAGTCTGTTTAATGCAAGTTACACATGTTTTTCATCCATTATTTGAGCTTTGATGAAGAACTTCCACTTAAATTGATGTAATCTTTGTGTACCTATTTATTTGGCTTTTCTAAAGAAATAGCAGTAACATGATTGCTTGATTGAGTGTCCTGACAGATGTGCCTTCTAAGAGTGTAAGAAACCCTGCAATTTTCTGAAAGACTTCAGTTATTTTCCACTGACCCTGATCAAAATTTGTCCATATAAAGGAAGAAATTTTCCACACAAGGAAATAACCAGTATCGTAGTAAACTTTTCCAGCTTCCATTGTTGCTTTCTTCCTCTGTAACCTCTGTCACTGGGAAAACAATCTCCTGCTCACTCTTAGACTTTCTGACCTGAACTGACTAAGAAATTGCTGAACATAAATGAATCACTTCTAAAAAGAAAAAACTATTGAAGATGCCTCATTATGTTTTAGCTGTGTGATGAGGGATTTGTCTCAATATGGATATTTACATAGCATTAGGAGAAATTACATTTTACTGGTAATCTTTGCATACAAATTAAAAATATAAAAAGTCATTTTAGAAATTATCTGAAATTTACCGATAATGAAGCGTCAACTATAAACAACACGTTGATATGTTTTTAAATATCACTCCTGGATAACAACTTTTGAGTCCTTCACATACTGGGCTCACTTACGAGGTGAGACTTAGGGAGTTATTCTCTAAAGTTTCATTTATAAAAAGGAGCCATTAACAGTGTCTATGGTTTAGAGTTGTTCTAAGAATAAATAAAATAACCTTAATAATTTTCTTAGCACAAAAACTGGTATATAGCATGTGTACATTAAATTTTACAGATTTGGTGTGTTATTTGGTGTCATCTTTCCAAAATAAAGGTTATAATTAGATAAGTAGCTTGTTTTCAGCATTAAAAATGCTCATTTCCATTACTACTCTTGTCTTTTATTAATGCTACACATTTGGGAGTAATCCTGAATTTTGTCATTTTAATTCTTTTATGAGAGGATTGCATCCAACATCATTCTTCCTGTATTCTTTGGAGGACCTTTCGCCTATTGCCTCCGCCCTCCCTGCACCCCTGGACACATGAAGTAGCCTTAGTTTCAGCAGATGGTAACATCAGGTAAAGTGTTTTCAACTCGTAAATGGGTCATGCTTCATGATATATAACATTCTTTTTTAAGTTGATATTAAGATCTCTACACTTGGGGATAATATTTATTTTTTTACACTTTTTTTTATTATTGTTATTTTGAGAGTCTTGCACTGTCATCCAGGTTGGAGTTCAATGGCACGGTCTTGGCTCATTGCAACCTCCGCCTCATGGGTTCAAGCGATTCTCCTGGCTCAGCCTCCCGAGCAGCTGGGACTACAGGCGCCTGCCATCACGCCTGGCTAATTTTTGTATTTTTAGTAGAGACAAGGTTTCACCATGTTGGCCAGGCTGATCCACCCGGATCCACCGCCTTGGCCTCCCAAAATGCTGGGATTACAGGCGTGAGTCCCCGCACTGGCCAAGTTTTTACACCTTTAAGGGCATTTGAGATCAATTGACTGATCTTTCAGAAGTTCAGTTGATGAATAAAACAGACATATTTTGAAATTGGAACTCCTACTAACACCTACTTATCCCTTCCTCCAAATAAGAAAATTATATTTAAATACACACACACACACACACACACAGAGAGAGAGAGAGAGAATGGTGAGAATTTACATTCTTATTTTGTCACTCCTAATTCTCAAATATAAGATCTTTTCTTTTAATTGTTTGCTCAAAGTTTCAGTTAGCCAAATTTCTAAAATGTGATGATCACGCTGCCAAAAACCAGCCACAGTTTTGATTGACAGGTCTAACACCATGTTATTAGTGTGTATGGTGTCTATGCTTTCTGCTAGAGGTATTACTATTATTTCAGATATCACTTTTTTGCCTAGTGACTATGAGCTGCTGACACCTTGGCATTCTCCTTGAGAGCTTGATTTGATGAAAACATAAAATTTGGTTATAAGAGCATATTAATAGGCATTCAAGCTGGCATTTTGACATGAAAATCAGCCTTCTTTTATTCATTTTTATTCCTCTATTATTCCTGAACATAAACAGTATTTACAAACAACAAAACTCATATGAAGAATAGCACTATGCTGTGGGAAAATTAGAAAACTATTTTAAATGTGCTGAATTCCACCTTTGCCCAAGTAAATCCTGAGTTTTAATGTCTGTATAGAAGATGGTTTTATGTTCCTAATAGCACTCGTGTCTTGGTGACATAGCTTAAAAATAAACTCTATATTGAACAAATTTATATGTATGTGTATATATATAACCTACATGTACATGTATTTAGTAGCTTTATGACACATAGCCCAGTAGACAGCATACCTTAACTAACTTTTGGCATTTTCTGCTAAATTCCCCCAGCTAGTGCAATCAAGAAGAATTACCACACCAGTTGCTGTGTTTATGCCATATGAAAAAAATTTTGGACATAAGCTTTGCAATTCATTCTGATTGCTACCAAGTAATTCTTTACAGACCTGTAAGTCAAAACTATGGCTGACTTTTGGCAGCTGGATTGTCACATTTTAGAAATTTGGCTAATTAAAACATTGTGAGTGAACAATTAAAAGGAAAGATCTTGTATTTGAGAATTATAATAGTGGCGAGAAAAGAATGGAAAATTTTATTATTGTATGTGTGTGTGTGAGTGTGTGTACTTAAATATAATTTTCTTATTTGGGAGAGAGGATAAAGTTATTAGCACATGCAATGATTTTTATTTGCCCTTGAAATCTTCCTAAAGTCTCATTGACCTTGCTTTCAGTAAGCAAATCTACATTCTTCTTTCCACTGTGCCGTGATACCATATGCCACACTTTCCAGGGTGGATTCTCTAAATTTAACTGAAATGAAATATGGAACTAGTGGGCAGAAAAAGTTTCAGCTGGATGTCTGCAGCTATAAGTGCTCATAAAGAATCTAAGAGAAAAATATTTGTTTAAGGTGTTCTGTAACAAAAATGAAATACAATAACTAGTTAAAGGAAGAGAAGAGTTGGAAACCTGGCAAGGCTTTTTGGTTCTCCTAAGTTTTGTATTTGACAAAAACCACTAAGACAACTGAACACATTTGCTTAGTGGTGGACCTAAGATAAGCTTAGTATTATGACCCCCACATTTATTTAAGAATACTGGTTTGCATTTGGTGTGGAGTCCCATTTACAAGACTTTTCCAAATGTCACAAAGAGGAGTCATGACATAAATAAAGCAACACGACAATATTTGTAGTGTGCTTTACATTATGTTTGCTATTCCATCAGCTCTCATTTCTGGAAACACAGGACAGAGTAGTCTAACTCCCAGCTGTTGTGGAGCCTCTGTAAGAACTTCCTATATAATATACATTTAATTCACCTATTGTATGAAGCCTGCTTGTATGTGCTGTCCATTGGGGATGGTAACATTTTAATGTGTCAACCACTTAGATTTATTAGACTAAAAGCATTTGAGGATAGATTTTGAAGTAAAGAAATCAAGGAGGGTGTGTGAAGCATGTCATTCTGTTAGCAAGTTTTGATATGTGGTGTTTTATGAACCCTGGTGAGGCTGTCTGTCCTAGGACTAGCCAATCCATAGAGTCATTAAAGGATCCACTGTGACTGTGTCTTTTATATGCAGACTAACCAATGCAGAACTCACAGCCACCACCACATCCCACCTCTTCTATAAGGTTCTAAAACTCTGGACCAATATTCCTTTGCTCCAAACATCCCAAGGTCAGGTACCAGGCATCTAGGAACAGTCCTTATGCCTCAGAACCTGTGGAGATTACTTAAAGTAGTGAACCCTAAACCTGCTTACCCCACCTTGCCAACTTGTTTCCCTGAAAACCATGGTAAAGTCTCTTGACCTTGTTTTTCTGCAGCTTCCTGACCAACCTGGCATTTCCCCAGGGATGAAGGAAAGAGGGAATAAAGTTATTAATATATTCAAGTGATAATTTCTTTCTCTTTAAATTTTCTTAAAGTCTCATTTGACCTTAGTGCCTATAAATAAATTTATGTGGTTTTTTGTGGCATGGTATGTCCCTTTTAGGAACTAAGTAGCAAGGTATCTTTTCAATGTCAGTCTTCCCTTGATCTGTTGGCCTTATCAGACTTGAATAATAGTAAAATATGTATTTTAAAACAGAAAGATGCCTTGAAAACATTGGGAGAAAAAGGAAAAAAACAAAATAAAAATAACTGGAGGTTTTCAGTCTATGAAATTCACCATTTTAGAATATAAGATGAAAAAAAGATACTTTCCCAAAAATGCTTTGCAAAGAATAGAAGATACTATATATTTATCTTCATTATACATCTGAAATAATTTATAAAGAAGTTCAATAAATTCCAAATTGCAAGTCAACAAAGATTAGTTACTCAAAATAATACAATTTCTTTCTTTCATCATGTGGTATGGTTTGCATCTATGTCTCCGCCCAATTCTCATGTTGAAATGTAATCCCCAATGCCAGAAGTGGGGTCTGGTGGGAGGTGATTGGCTCATGGGGGAATTTTCCTCATGGTTTAACACCATCTCTCCCTCACCACCCCACCAGCCCTGGCTCTGTTGCAATAGTGAATTCGCCTGAGATTTGCTTGTTTAAAAGTGTGTGGCACCTCTCCACCTCCTTCCTCCTACTCCAGCCATGTGAAGTGCCTCGCTCCTGCTTTGCCTTCTACCATGATTGAAAGCTTCCTAAGGTCTCTTTCCAGAAGCACAAGCCACTGTACTTCCTGTACCTGCAGAACTGTGAGACAATTAAACCCCTTTTGTTTTCTTTATAAATTGCCCAGTCTCAGGTATTTCTTTATAGCAGAATGGACTAATACACCCAGATTTTCAAACTTTATTATGTTCTTTTTTGAGACATAATTCACGTATCATAAAATTCATCACTTTATAGGATAAAATTCAGTAGTTTTAAGTATATTAACAAAATTGTGCAATCATCACTACCTAATTCCAGAGTATTTTCACCAGGCCAAACAGAACCCACTTACCCATTAGCAGCCATTTTCTTTCTCTCCCTCCCCACTTCAAACTCTGGTAAACACTGATGTACTTTTTATCTCTATTGATTTGTCTGTTTTGGATGTCTCATGTAAAGTGAATCGTATCATATGCAGTCTTTTGTGTCTGGCTTCTTTAACTTGGCATAATGTATTCAATGTTCATCCATGTTTTGATATGTATCAGTATTTTGTTCATTTGTTGTTGCTGAATAATATTCCATTGTACAGATATACTGCATTTTGTTTAGTCATTCATGAATGGATGGGCATTTTTGTTGCTTACACTTCTTGGCTATTTTGAGTAATGCTTCAATGTACATTCATGTATAACTTTTTTGTATAGATATATGTTTACAGTTCTCATAGGTGTACAGCTAGGAGTGAAATTTCTGGGTCATGTGGTAACTCTTTAAAAGAGCTTTTTGTTTTTGAGAAACTGCCAAACTATTTTTTAAAGTAGATACACAATTTTGCATTTCTACAATAATGCACATGTGTTCAATTTATCCCCATTAGTGCCAACACTTTTAATTATTAGTCTTTTTGATGTACATTTATCCTTTTATTTGTGATTTTGATGTGCCTTTCCCTAATGACTAACGATGTCGAACATCTTTTCATGTGCTCATTGTGTATCCATACATCTTCTTTGGAGAAATGTCTATTCACATTTTTTAATTGGGTTATTTATGGTTGAGATGTTAGGGTTCTTTTTGTATTCTGAATACTAGCTTCTTATAGGATATATGTTTTGCAAATATTCCTACACATTCAGTGAGTTGTCGTTTTCACTTTCTTGATACTGTCCTTTGAAGCGCAAACATTTTAAAAAATTTTGATGAAATCAAATTTATCAAATTTTACTTTGTTGTTGGGGCTTTGGTGTCATGTCTAAGAAACTATTGCCTAACCCATGATGTGAATGTTTACACATATGTGCTTTTCCAAGAGTTTTATAAATTTAGCTCTTATCTCTAGACCTTTAGTACATTTTGACTTAATTTTCATGTGTAATATGAGCTAAGGTCCAACTTCATTCTTTTACATGTGGATATCCTGTTGTATCTGCATCATTTTGTTGAAAAGAAAATTTTTTCCTCGTTGAATTATTTGGTACTACTACTGAAGATCATTTGACTATAAATGTGAGGGTTTATTTCTGGAATCTTAATTCTATTGATCTATGTGTCTATCCTTATGTTAGTACCACGTTGTCCTGAACACTGGAGTTTTGCAGTCAGGATGTGTGAGTCCTCCCATTTTGTTCTTTTTTCCCACATTTTTGGTTATTTTGAGCTCCTTAAATTTCCATCTGAATTTCACAATCAGTTTGTAAATTCTTCAAAGAAGCCAGCTGGAATTTTCGTACTAATTGCTTTGAATCTATACATCAAGTTGAGGAGTACTGGCACTTTAAAAATATTAAATTTTTCTGTTAATAAACATGAGGTAGCTTTCCATTACTTCAGGCCTTCTTTAACTTCTTTCAACAATGTTCTGTAGTTGCTCCTAGGTGCTTCATCATTTTTGATGTTATCATAAGTGAAACTGTTTTCTTAATTTTATTTTCAAGTTGATCATTGCTGGAAACACAATTGATTTTTGTATTTTGAATCTTGTACGCTGCATCCTTGCTGTATTTCTTAAAACTCTATATACCTAACTGATATATATTAAGATAAATTTATGTATATCTTTTGATCAATTTAATATTTAATAATTGCATTAGTCAAGTTTCTTCAGAGAAGCAGAACCAGTAGAATTATATAGAACATAGAGAGACATTTATTTTAAGAAATGGCTTATGGAATTGTGAAAACTGTCAAGTTGGAAATGTATAAGACAGGCCAACAGCCTTGAAACTCAGTCAGATTTTAGGGTGTTGTCTGGAGGCAAAAATTATTGTCTAAGAAATCTAGTCTTTGCTCCTAAGATCTTCTACTGATTGGATAAGGCCCTCCCATATTGTCAGGTGTAATCTTCACTGAAAAGTAAACTGATTTCTGGGGAAAATGATATCTACAAATACCTTCACTGCAAATCTAGATTATGGTTTAAATTGACACTTAGGACAATCACAATAGGCAAAATCTTACTTTTTGCTTTGTGCATTGTTAGCCACATTATTTCTGGAATTTTCAGTGAAATTTAAAACGTATCAGGGCCAGACTCAAAAGAAACTAAAAATTCTCTGATATTTTGAGAAAAATCTACAGGTTTAAACATTACTTTTTCTTTTTCTTTTTTAGCTACTCCTTGTAGAGCAAGGCTACGCCATAGACAATGTACCCAGAGTAACCTAAACACTACTTTTTCTTTCCTAGGGTAGATTGATTAAACACATAATCTAAAAATTGTGCTTTGGGCACTGAATATTTTCTTATTCATCAGTGATCACCATGCAAAGAACATTACTTAACTCTCTGGTATGACAAGGGAGAGAGCCCTAACAATAATTTATCTCTTCCCATATCAGATTTAGTTGCTCTGTGTGTGTGTGTGTGTGTGTGTGTGTGTGTGTTACATATAACCATACCTGTATTTAAACAAGGACAGTAGGATGGGCCATTCATTCACTGAGTGGCAGTGGGGAAACCTTCAGATACTAGATTTTGTCTGAAGTATCCTTTCAGAGCTACTACTACTGATTTCTTTTTGTTGTGCTGGGAGTTGTTGGGTGGTCATTAAACAGTAGGTGAAAGGTGAGTGAGTAAAGAAAGCAATCCATTCTGATCTCCACAACTGGTCATTACCTCACCCCCTGCTGGGTCAACATCTCCAGGAGGGGTAAGATGGGGCAGTTATAAAAAAGGAACAGCTATAGAATAGCTTTAAAATGTTTATAGAACACCTATAAAATGACCCTCGAGGCTCAGTGTAAAGGTTGTTTTACAGTTAAAGCATAGATTCCAGACTACTGGCAGGCCCCCTGCTCTGCAGAGAGGCCACCTTCACACTCACTAAACCAATTCAACCCAACCACTTGCTTCCACTGTTCTTTTTACCCTCTCACTAAAGGGGCCTATAAATTAGGCAACAAAACAAAACAAAATAAAAGCAAGTGCATCACATTTGACTTTGAATTCTTTAAGTTACTTAAGTTGTTGAGTCAAATCTGCTGATAAACATACTTGCACTTATGTGGCTGATCAAGATGAAATATCAAGATCTGTTTGGACTGAATTGCTATCAGTCATTATGAAGCTATGATGACTGGGACAGTTTTTTGATCCTGGCAACTTAGTGTTGGTGGTTTGTACAGAGAACAGTAAGACAGTCCTCTCCTCTAAATAATAAGCTTTATTTTAACTTATAATTCATTAAATAAATTTGTCTTCTGAGAAGCATTAAGTAAACTAAGTGGTTACTAAAAATGTAAGTGAAAAGATTGGGTCTTTCCAAAACTTTAAGTCAGGTAAATGTATAATTTCTTTCTATTATTTGATACATTTTATAAAGAGGTTAGCATGTGACAAAAGAAAATTTTGAATGATACTTCCACTATAGTATGTAAGATAAAATGAATCATTTCCCCCTACTCACTAAATTGCTTCAAGAACTACAAAATTTTTATCTGCTGTATTTATTTCCTCACTTTTGAATATTACTAGAAATTTTCTTGCTTTTATGATGAGATAATTTTTATTCTTTTGTTAATAAGTGTGAGAAAATTAAATATTTTCTTTTAATTATACT
Organism: Chlorocebus sabaeus; assembly: GCF_047675955.1. Taxonomy (NCBI): domain Eukaryota; kingdom Metazoa; phylum Chordata; class Mammalia; order Primates; family Cercopithecidae; genus Chlorocebus; species Chlorocebus sabaeus. The sequence continues at coordinate 77,414,229 of NC_132910.1, read as the reverse complement.
TCAGTCTGTCTTTTAATATTGTGTTTTGATGAAAATAAATTGATGAACCATGAGATGTTAGAATACCAAACTCTGGGATTAAAAACTGGAATATATAGGGAGCTCAAACAACTCATAGGAAAAAAGAAGATCTAATAATCTGATTTCAAAATGGGCAGAAGATCTGAAAAGACATTTCTCAAAAGAAGACATTCAAATGGTAAACAGACATATGAAAAGGTGCTCAACATCATCGATCCTCAGAGAAATGCAAATCAAAACTACCATGAGATATCTCATCCCCGTTAAAATGGCTTTTATCCAAATAGAGCCAATAATAAATGCTGGTGAGAATGTGGAGAAAAGGGAACCCTCATACACTGTTGGTGGGAATGTAAATTAGTGCAACCACTATGGAGAACAGTTTGGAGTTTCCTCAAAAAACTAACCATGGAGCTACCATATTATCCAACAATCCCACTGCTGGGTATATACCCAAAAGAAAGGAAATCAACATATCAAAGAGATATCTGCATTCCCATGTTTCTTACAGCTCTGTTCACAATAGACAAGATTTGAAGCAACCTAAGTGTCCATCAGCAGACGAATAGATTAAGAAAATGTGGTACTTATACACAACGGAGTTCAACCATTAAAAAAATGAGATCCAATCATTTTCAACAACATGGATGAAATTGGAGGTCATTATGTTAAGTGAAATAAGCCAGGCACAGCAAGAAAAACATTGTAGGTTTTCACTTATTTATTGGGTATAGACATCAAAACAATTGATTCTATGGAGATAGAGAGTAGAAGGGTGGCTACCCGAGGCTGGGAGGGGTAATGGAAGGGTGGGGGGTAGGTGGGGATGTTTGTCTAATGGGTAGAAAAAAAATAGTTAAAATGAATGAACAAGGCATAATATTTGATAGTACAACAAGGTGACTACAGTCAATAATAATTTATTGTGCATTTTAAAATAACTGAAAGAGTATAATTTTATTGCTCATAACACAAAAGATAAATGCTTGAAAGGATGAATATTCCATCTTCTGTGATGTGATTATTACGTATTGCATGCTTGTATCAAAACAGCTCATGTATCCAATAAGCATGTACACCTACTATGTACCTCATGTAATTAAAAAAAAAAATTCAACACATACTATATGACAGGAAAACAAAAAAAAGAATACCAATCTCAGCAGATATACTAGAACTTGATGTCCCAACACAGTCTTCAGGTAATTTGCATCTTTCTCAAAAAGAGGAAACAAATAATAGGCAGGAAGAGGTTTTTTATAAAATTAATTACTAAGCCAAATGATGTCTCAGATTTTATTTATTTATTTATTTTTGCTTTCTAGAATATTATTAAGTGTTAAAATTAGTTCTTTGTTTTGTTGGTATTCACATATATTCATTTATTCTGTATCATTGCTCTTCATTGTTTCAGAATTTGGTAGACAGATTTGGTGAGATTCTTTCATCAAAATTTAGAATTTCTTCTTGCTATAAATGTAGTTACAATAATAATAAATATCTTATATATTATGTTAAGTCCTAATTTTCTGCAGATTCTTAGTAATGTTATCTATTTTTAAAAACTCTCATGTCAAGACTGGATTTAAAAATATTTTACATAATAAAATGGAATTTTTATATAAATCTTTTAGGAAGAGTAAGAATCTTCCTAAAAGATTCCTAAGATTAAGGAATCTTTTCTATAGCAATGTTTGCAGTTCCTCTTTCAACTTTAACTTATTTAAAAAATTTTAAATTCGTGATTATTAATATTATTTTTGATTGACAAATCATAATGGTATATATTTAAGGGATACAATGTGATGTTTTGATATATGAATACAATGTGGAATGTTTAAATCAAGCTAACTAACATATCCATCATTTCACTTATTTACCATTTTTTATGTGAGGCCATCATTTAACTCTGTACATTTGTTGGTTCAACTTTTTCATATTACACATGTAAGTGAGACCATGTGTTATTTGAACTTTTGTGCTTGACTTATTTCATTTAGCATAATGTCCTTCAGATTTATCCTTGTCATGAATGACAGAATTTTCCTAATACTCTATAGTGTATATATACTACATTTTCTTCATCCATTCATCCATTGCTGAACACTTAGGTTCATTCTATATCTTGGCTATTGTGAATAATGCTTCTATGAACATGATAGTACAGGTATCTCTTTAATATATTGATTTTGCTTCCTTTGGATATACACCCAGAGTGGTATTACTGGATCATGTGACAGTTCCAGTTTTAGTTTCTTGAGGAAACTTTAGGCTGTTTACTATAATGGTACTAATTTAAATTTCTACCAACAATGTATAAGAGTTCTGCATTAGGCCGTTCTTGCATTGCTATAAAGAAATACCCGAGATGGAGTAACTCATAAGGAAAGATATTTAATTGGATTGTAGTTCTGCAGGTTGTACAGGAAGCATAGCAGCATCTGCTTCTGCAGAGGACTCAGGAAGCTTCCAATCATGTCAGAAGGCAAAGGGGGAGCAGGCATATCACATGGCAAGAACAGAAGCAGGTGAGGTGGAAGGGAGAGATGCCACACACTTTTAAACAACCAGATCTTGCAAAAGCTCACTCACTATTGCAAAAAGAGTACCAAGCTATGTGAGATCTGCCCCCATGACCCAAACATCTCCCACTAGCTCCCACTTCAGCTTGGGGATTACAATTCAACATGTGATTTGGAAAAGGACAAATATCCAAATTATATCAAGTTTCTTTTTCTCTGCATCCTCACCAACACTTGTTATTTTTCATCTTTTTGATAAGAGCCGTTCTAACAGATGTGAGGTGATAGCTTATTGCAGTTTTAATTTTCATTTCCCTAATGATTAGTGGTACTGAGCGTTTTTCATATACATATATGTCTTCTTTGAGAAATGTCTATTCAGATCTTTTGCCAATGTTTTAATTAGGTTGTTGGATTTTTTGCAATAGAGTTAATCTTATATGTAAGAAACACCCTAAAGACTCCACTAGAAAACTGTTAGAACTGATAAATGAAGTCAGTAAAATTGAATTTTATTGTGTGTTGAATAATACACAATCAACATAAAAAAGTTTGTAGCATTTCTGTATATTAATAATGAATAATTCTTTAAAAATTAAGAAAATAATTACATTTACAATAGCAACAAAAACTTAAATATTTAAGTTTAAATTCTGAATCCATGGATTCAACCGTATATCAAAAATATTTTTTTAAAATTTACCTCTGTATTAAGCATGTACAGGCTTTTTTTTCCTAAAAAACAATGAAGATTTTCCCCTGATTTCACAGTTTAGGAAATGTATATGAGTAATGTGCTTCCTTGTTTTCTCTACATAATAATATATTGCTATTCTCTCCAGTGTGGCATGGGGGAACTTGAGTGATTTATAAATCTTTGTTTTATGTCATTTGCTATCATCAAAACTCTGTACACATTGTATCATTTCTAAACCATTTGTGTACCACTTAGGATTTGGCTTATTCAGCTACTTTGGAATTAGCTAGCTACTATGGCAAGAATTTATGTTGTTAAAACTTGTGCTATTCATAGCTATATTTGTTTTATAAAAAGTATGAAATTATTTCTCAATAAGTTAATTTCATCCACAAAATTAAAACGATAAATTTATTTTTCTCTGAACCTTCATTCTAGAAATCACTCTTCTGTGAACTAAGTGCAGATCACAAAGATATCCCTACCTTCATATGCCCTCTCCATCACACTTAGCACCATATCTGTAACATATTGCTGAAATGGATCTTTAGGACATTAATCCTCAATTATCTAAACACCTGCCATATTTCCAAATACATACCACTTATAAGGATTTTTAGAATAAATCTATGAAAATAATTCTACATTAATTCAACACAATATACACAAATCTAAGATAGTGAAACTCTCTGTTACCTCACTGTATACTCCTCCAATTTGGAGCATATAGTATTTTAGTGGGAGCTATTTCTCAAAAGCAGTGCTGTATGTACGTGGCTCTGAACCTCCTAGTTCCCAGGTAACATTGTTTTGTCTACTTTCGTTATTTTGTTTCATTTGATGTGTGTTAAGAGATGTTCTCCAGATGTTCACTATGCTAGCCAAATATATCTTATTTTTTTAATTCACTTTTTGAATAAATTCTAAGCTGAATATGTGGTGTGACATTGATTTGAGAGTACATAAAATAGACAGAAAATTCCTAGATGGTAATCTTTACTTTCCTAGTGTGATTTATAAAATTCCATACAACGAAATAACTAACATTAGAAACCATATAACTTTAAAAATAATATTTTATTGAACCATATATTGAAAAATAATATAGTGTTTTTTGGACACATTTTACTGATGTTTTAGGAAAAGCAATGTAACAATTGGAGAAGTCGTAGGTTCGCTTTGCCTGTTGGCACCCACCCACGTCACCTGGGGCCTGAGGAGAGTTATGCTCTGCTCATTGTGCCCATCCATATTGCCTTGGAGCCTGGGGATTCATTCTGCCCCACCAACCACCACTGGCTGACAAGTACACCATAATACATGGGTCTGAGGAGAGGACTGGCGTACCTACCACCAGTGCCCATGCACATCATCTAGGGGCCCAGGATCAACCTGCCTCACTGTGGGTGTCCACATGTACCATCAGAGGCATGAGAAAAGACCTGTATTGCCTTCCACTGCTGCCACATGTGCAAGTCATTGAGAGACCTAGGGACTGACCTGCCTTACCTGCTACAGCCAACACTGTGTAGCAATGGGGGGCCTGAGGACAGGCCTGACACACTATTCACTTCTACTGCAAGTATCTGAGAGCAGCGTCCAGGAGTCTATAGATTGACCTGCCCTGACCACTATAGGTGGTGCCTGTGCACCCACCATCAGAAAGCCTAAGGACGGGCCCATCCTGAATTTTGCTGCTGCTGCTGCCACCACACATGGGCATTATTTGAAGGCCTGGGAATCAACACACTCCATCCACTGCTGCCAGTGCCCACATGCACTATCCCAGGGACTTAGGCCTTCCCTACTTACTGCCACTACTACCAGCACATGAATATACCATCCAGGAACCTGGGATTAAATGGCCCCACCCTCCATTTCCGACACTTATGCACATCATCCAGGAGCCTTAGGTCTTCCCTACTTACTGCCACCACATGAATATACCATCCAGGAACCTGGGGACTACATGGCTCCACCCTCCATTTCTGACACTTATGCACATCACCTAGGGGCCTTAGGACAGCCCTGCCCTCTCTACTACTGCCATCAATGGTGCCTGAATACTGGCCTTCCTGGAGTCACTGTCTCCATCAAAGTCTCACCACAGCCTCCATTAACGACCACTGTCTAAGTCACTGAGGAACTCAGGAACCTCTGATGCCGATTGCAGCCAAAGAAATCATGTGGAGACTACACTACTAAGCCCATCAAGAATCAAAGCCATGTCACCTTTCTCAACCAACGCTGTAAAAGCATCTATAGGAAAAAGTATTTTCCCACAAAAGCCAATCCATAAAATAGACAGAAGAGACATACAACAAATGCACCGATATCAACTTAAGAACACAACAAACATCAAAAAAAAGCAAGGAAGAATAACATCTCCAAAGGAACATAGTAATTTTCTAGAAACAGATTCCAATGAAAAGAAAATTTATAAAATGGTTAAAAAAATCAAAATAATAATATTAAAGCAACTCAGTGAGGTGCAAGAGGGCACAGATAAACAATACAAAGAAATCAGGAAAACGATCTGAATGACAAATTCAGCAAAGAGATGGATATCATAAGAAAGGACCAAACAGAAAGCCTGTAACTAAAGAATTCAGTAAATAAAATGAAAAATACAATTAAGAGGTTTAACAATATAGTAGATCAAGCAGAAGAAAGAATTTCTGAACTTGAAGACAAGTCTTTTGAAATAACACAGTTAAATTTAAAAATAATATAAGAGAATGAAGAAATTCTATGTGACATGTGAGATAATATATAATGACTAAATAACTAAATTCAGGAAGTTCCAGAAGGAGAAATAAGGGCAAAGACACAGAAAACTTACTTAATAAAATAATAGCTGAAAACTTTTCAAGAGTCGCAAGAGATGTAAACATCTAGATATAGGAATCTTAAAGATACCTGAATAGATTCAAACCAAAAATATATTCTCCAAGACATATTATAGTAAAACTGTCAAGTCAAAGAAAAAGAGAATGTTAAAAACAGGAGGAGAAAAGCATCAAGTCACATATACGATAATCCCCATCAGATTAATAGCAGATTTCTCAGTAGCAGCCTTACAGACCAGGAGAAAATAGAATGACACATTCAAAGCACTGAAGAAAACCCCTATAAGAATATTATATCCAGCAAAGCTATCTTTCAAAAACGAGGAAGAAATAAACTATTTTCCAGAGAAGCAAAAGCTAGGAATTCGTCACCACTAGACAGGCCCTACAGAAATGAATAAGAGAGTCCTACATCTGGAAACCAAAGGATGATATCTAAAATCAGGAAAACACATAAAATTGTGTAATTTACTGTCAAATATATATTCAAATGAGAAAGAAGTTAAATGGTACCACTACAGAAAACCACCAAACTGCAATGATAATAAGAGGCTACAAAAGGAGAAAAGGATATATAAAACAACCAGAAAACAATTAAGAAAATAACAGGAATAAGTTCTCATCTATTAATATAATGTTGAATGTCGACAGATTAAACTCCACACTTAAAAGGTTTATTAATGGAAAGAAAAACATAACTCAACTATATGCTACCTACAGGCAACTCACTTGGCCTGTAAAGACACTTATAGACTGAAGGTAAAAGGATAGAAAACAATGTCCCACACAAATGGAAACCATACGTGAGCAAGAGTAGCTATACTTACGTCAGTTAAAACACACTTTAAATCAAAAACTGTAAAAAGCCACAAAGAAGCTCATTATATAGGGATAACCAGATCAGTTCAACAAAAGGATATAATAATTCTAAATATATGTGTACTCATCACCAGGACACCCAGATATATAAAGTAATTATTAGAGATAGACTCCAACACAGTAAGAGCTGGGGACTCGCAGCATTGGACAAAACATCTAGACAAAAAAGTCAACAAAGACAGGCTGAATTTAAACTGCTCTTAGCCAAACCTAATAGACATTTATAGGACATTTCATTCAATAGCTTTGGAATAAACTTTCTTCTCATCAGCACATGGAACATTCTCTAGGATAGGCCACAAAACAAGTCTCAGCAAATTTTTTACAAATCAAGATTATATCAATAATTTTCTGAGACCAAAATAAAATAAAACTAGAAATCAATAACAAGGGGAAAATTAGAATCTGCACAAACTTATGAAAATTAAACAAGATGTTTTTGACAAGTATTGGGTCAATGAAGAAATTCAGCAGAAAACCAAAAAGTTCCTTGAAACAAGTGAAGATGGAAACAAAACATACTAAAACTTGTGGGATACAGCAAAAGCATTGCTAAGAGTGAAGTTTATAGCAGCACCTACAACAAAAAGGTAGAAAGATTTGAAATAAACAACTTGACAAGTTGTTTCTTCAACCTGTTTCTACAGCTTGAAGAACTAGAAACAAGAACGAACCAAACCCGAAATGCATAGAAGGAAAGATATCATGATCAGAACAGATATAGACAAAATAGGGACTAAGAAATTACAAAAGATTAAAAGAGTAAAGACTTGTATTTTTTAAAAAAATAGATAAACAAAATCACCATGCTAGCTAGACTAAACAAGAAAAAAGACAGAAGTGCCAAATATATAAAATCAGATATGAAAAAGGAGACATTATAACTGAAACCAAACAAATGTAAGAGATCAGTAGAAACTGTTATGAAAAACTTATACACTAACAAACTGCAGAACCTAGAGGAAATTGATAAATTCTTGAACACATACAATCTCAAAAAATTGAATGAAGAATAAATAGAAAACATGAACAGACCAAAAATGAATAACCATTGAGTCAGTAATAAAAAAATCTCCCCTCACTTCTCCCCACAAAAGCCCAGAAACCATATTGCTTTACTGTGTATTCCATCATACTTATAAAGAACTAATACCAATTCTTCTCAAACAAAGAAAAAATTCTTCCTAATTCATTCTACGGGGCTGGTATTACCCTGATAGCAAATCCAGACAAGGACATGACAACAACAACAAAAAGAAAAATTACAGGCCAATTTTACTGATTAACATAGATACAAAAATCTTAAACAAAATGCTAGCAAACCAAGTTCAACAACACAGTAAAAACATCATTGACCAAGATCAAGTGTATTCATTCCAAGGATGCAAGGATGGTCTAGCATACACAAATCAGTAAACAAATCATTAAACAAATTTTAATTATAATTATATTAAATTAAATTATAATTATATTAAGAAATTATAAATAATCAATAAGACCAAAAGCTATTGTTTGGTTAAAAAAAAAAAAGAAAAGAAAAAGAAAAAACAATGAAATTGGTATTTCTTCACCAAATACGAAATTAGTGGTGCTTGCAGCTTATATGGCAAAAAGTGAATTAGTATTTTAAATTTGCAAGAAGTTTTCATAAACCAATTAAAAAATACAAAACCATAATGGAAAAAATGGCCCTAAAATATGAATATTTCACAAAAGTTAAAAAAAGAAACAAGTGGTCAATGAATATAAAAATTAATTGATCTCAAAATTATTAAAGCGAGAGAATCAAAATGAGGAAATATTAGCCCACGCCACCAACAATGACTACTAAGGGTTATGAAGACCATTGCCCCTCTTTCCTTTTGTTGAAACTACAAAATAGCTGAGCACTTTTAGAGGATATTTGGTAAAAGCATTTCTGTCAGGATAAAGAGGGCAGGAGAAAATGTCTTTCCCTTTGTATAAAGATTCAAAAATAAAAAATTTAAAAATTACAGAAAAATTTATATTTTAATTTTCCTAAATGTAACTACACTTATACTTTGACATAGAAAATCCACTCATACAAATGTATGTAATTATGATATATTTGCATAAGTACACAAACATATATAGATGGGACTCTTATTTCAGCATTGAGCATAGAAATAATCATAATGTTCATCAAAAATCACACTGCCAAATAACCCATGATATAATCATAAAAAAATCCTACACAACATTTAAACAAGGAAATAGAACCTCACACTCATCAAGATGACTAACATAAAAATAGTAGAAAATAATAATTGTTGGTGAGGTTGTGGAAAAATTGGAGCCCTTGGACACTATTAATAAGAACATAAAACGGTGCAGCTGTGATGAAAAACAGTATTGCAATTCCTCAAAAAATTAAAAATTATAATTATCGTGTGATCCAGCAAGTCTCTCTAGGTGTATTCCTAAATAATGAAAAGCAGGGTCTCAAAAAGATATTTATTCATTCATGTTCACAGCATCATTATTCACAATAGCCAAAAGGTAAAAACAACCCCAGTGTTCATTGATGAATAATTGGGAAAACAAAATGTGCTATATATGTATAACAGAATGTCATTCAGCCTCAAAAAAGAAGTAAATTCTTACATGTAGTACAACATAGATGAAAATCAAACACATTATGCTGTAGTGAAATAAATAAACCAGTCACAAAAGACAACTACTGTTTGATTCATCTAGGTATCTAGGGTACTCAAATTCAGAGAAACAGAAAGTATAATTGTGATTTCCGCGAGCTGGAGGGGGGTTAAAATGGGGAGTAATTGTTTAATGGATATTAACGTTTAGTATTACAATTTGAAAAAGTTCTGGGATTCGTTGCTCAATGTGAATGAATTTAACAATACTAAGTGTACACTTAAAAATAGTTAAGATGATAAATTTTATGTTATGTGTGTTTTATACAGTTTAACAAAAAAGGAGGTAAATTTATCTTAAACATGTCAAATCTACTAATATGTATACAAAATATCTTAGCAGGTGCAATACTGACAGCTATAGCCCAAATGAAATACAAAAAAAAAAAAAAAAAGTTGACAAGACTTTGTGCTTTGAGAATATTTATGAAATTCTTGTGATTCTCCCAGTTCAAATGAAGGTCAAGAAAAAGTATTTATGTAGGGGTTAAGGTGACAGTATAAAATGGCTTGCTCTTTTTATAAGTATTTCAAAAAGATAAGTTAAAAAATCATTATAGAATGATTGTCTACTGATTAATGTCTAAGAGGAAAGACACATTCAACTTTTTAAAATAAAAGTTTCCCAGGACAGGTGAAGCAGACGGTCTGGACAGAAAAAAAAAAAAAAATGCTCTTTTACTTCAAGGAATTTCATGCATGGAGCGTTCATCCTGGCACATTCACGCGGAGCCCTCAGCTGTGACTGGCTATCTGGTATGAAAGTGTAATATTGCCTACTCATTGAATCTGTTGCACTAAAACAGATTTACATTAACAAAGCAAATTTGTCAAGATTCACTCAGTTGTAAATAACAGAAATCCCATATGCCTTAGAAATAAGTATCTGAGAAAATCTCCATTCCTCATTTGGGCCTAGGCTACATAAACTAATGAAAACAACGACAAAATTCATATTGGTATGAAACTTCTTTTCATTTTTACTGAAGTGCCCGCAAGAGTTCAATCCACAAACTATAGCTGTAAAGGTGATGGGTACAATTTAAGGCTAATTCAGTTGTTTTAATGTAGGTAACATTGAATGTCAATGTATAAAAGGTTTTATCCATAAATTTGCAAAATATTGGTGGTCACATTTTGCCTAGAGATTCCCAAATCCTGTCAGCCTGGCAACTATGAAGATAGGATCTAAATCCTTTAATTGTTTTTTTAATTTAGATTCAGAGGATACATGGGCAGGTTTTTAAAATGTGTATATTGCATATGGTGAGGCTTGAACACTGTACCCAATAGGTAATTTTTTAACCATCACCACCCCCACCACCTTCCCTGCTTTTGGAGTTCCCAGTGTATATTGTTACCATTTTATGTGCATATGTACCCATTATTTATATCCCACTTAAAGAGAGAACATTAAATATTTAATTTTCTGTTTCTGAGTTATTTTACTTAGTTTAATGGCCTCCAGTTCAATCCACATTGGGGCAAATAACATAATTTCCCCCCCCTTTTTTGGTTGCACAATATTCCATGGTGCACATATAGACATTTTCTTTATGCAATCCACCGTCAATGGCACTTAATTTTATTCTATGATTTTGCTATTGTGAATAGTGCTGCAATAAACATACATGTGCAGGTAACTTTTTTTTTTTTTTTTTTTTTTTTTTTTGAGACAGAATCTCACTTTGTTACCTAGTCTGGAGTATAGTGGCACGATCTCGACTCACTGCAGCCACTGCCTCCCAGGTTCAAGTGATTCTTCTGCCTCAGCCTCCAGAGTACCTGGGATTACAGGCACGCCCACACCCAGGTAATTTTTGTATTTTTAGTAGAAATGGGTTCCACCATGTTGGCCAGGCTGGTCTCGAACTCCTCACCTCAGGTGATCTTCCCACCTTGGCCTCCCAAAGTGCTGGGATTACAAGCATGAGCCACCGCTCCCAGTCATGTGTCTTTTTATATAATAGTTTTTCTTTTCCTTTGGATTGAAACCCATTAGTGGGATTGCTGGGTCAAATATAGTTCTATTTTCAGTCCTTTGAGAATTCTGTACACTGTTTTCCATAGAGGTTGTACTAATTTACATTCTTACCAATAGTGTATAAGGGTTCTCCTTTCTCCACATCCATGCCAACATCTGTTGTTTTTGACTTTTTTGTAGTAGTCATACTGACTGGTATAACATGGTATCTCAATGTGGTTTCAATTTGCATTTCTCTGATGATTAGTAATGTGGAACTTTTTAAAAATATACCTGTTGGCCATTTATATGTCTTATTTTGAATAACATCTTTTCATATCCTCTGCCTTATGTTAAAAAATTATTTTTATTTTAAGTTTGAGGGTACATGAGCAGGATGTGCAGGTTTATTTCATAGGTAAACGTGTGCCATGGTGGTTTGCTGCACATATCAACCTGTCACCTAGGTATTAAGCTCAGCATGCATTAACCATTTTTCCTAACGCTCTCCCTAACCCTCTCTTCCCCTGACACGTCCAGTGTGTGTTGTTCCCTTCCCTGTGTCCATGTGTTCTTATTGTTCAGCTCCCTTTTATAAGTGAAAACATGTAGTGTTTGGTTTTCTGTTCCTGCATTAGTTTGCTGAGGTTGATGGGTTCCAACTCCATCCATGTCCCTGCAAAGGACAGGATCCCATTCCTATTTTTGCTTGCATAGTATTCTATGATGTATATGTACCACATTTTCTTTATCCAGTCCATCATTGATGGGCATTTGTGTTGATTCCATGTCTTTTCAATTGTTAATAGTGTTGCAGGGAACATGCATGTGCATATATCTTTATAATGGAATGATTTATATTCCTTTGAGTATATAACCAGTAATGGGATTGTTGGGTCAAATGGTATTTCTGGTTCTACATTTTTAAGGAATCTCAACACTGTCTTCCACAATGGTTGAACTAGTTTATATTCCCACCAATAGTGTAAAAGTGATCCTATTTCTCTGTAACCTCTCTAGCACCTGTTGTTTCTTGACTTTTTAATAATTGCCATTCTAACTGGCATGAGGTGGTATCTCATCATGATTTTGATTTGCATTTCTGTAATGATCAGTGATGTTGAGCTTTTTTCATGTTTCTTGGCTTCATGAATGTCCTTTTTTGAGAAGAGTCTGTTCATGTCCTTTGCCCACATTTATTTATTTATTTATTTATTTATTTATTTATTTATTTATTTATTTACTTACTTACTTAGAGATAAAGTCTTACTCTGTTGCCATGCTGGAGTACAGTGGAACGATCTCAACTCACTACAACCTCCGCCTCCCGTGTTCAAGCGATTCTGCTGCCTCAGCCTCCCTAGTAGCTGGGACTACAAGTGTGCACCAGCACACCCAGCTAATTTCTGTATTTTTACTAGAGACAGCGTTTCCCCATGTTGGTCAGTATGGTCTCGAGCTCTTGACCTTGTGATCCACCCACCTCACCCTCCCAAAGTTCTGGGATTACAGGTGTGAGCCATCACCCACAGCCTGCCCACTTTTTAATTGGATTGTTTGTGGGTTTTTTATGTTAATAAATTTGTTTAAGTTCCTTGCAGATTCTGGATATTAGATCTTTGTCAGATGGATAGATTCTTGTTTTTCTCTTGTTCAGTTGTTTTGGCTCCTTTATATTCTGGATATTAATCTTCTGTCAGAGGCATAAACTGTAAATATTTTCTCCCATTCTCTATGTTGTCTGTTTAATCTGTTATTTCTTTTGCTGTGCAGAAGCTTTTTAGTTTAATTCAATATCGTTTGTCTAATTTGGTTTTGTTACATTTGCTTTTAGGGTTTTAGTAATAAATTATTTGCCTATGCCAATGTCCAGAAGAGTTTTTCTTTAATTGTCTTCTGTGACTTTGATATTTTCAGGTTTACATTGTGGTCATTAATCCATATTGAGTTAATTTTTATATATGGTGAGCTATATATGTTGAGATATAATTGGCTAGCCATATGCAGTTTCATTCTTCTGAATATGGCTAGTCAATTTTCCCAGCACCACTTATTGAATAGGGTTTCCTTTTCCTACTGTTTATTTTTGTTGATGTTGTCAAATATCAGTTGGTTGTAGGTATGTGGCTTTATTTCTAGGTCCTCTATTATGGTCCGTTGATCTGTGTGTCTATTTTTGTACCAGTACCATGTTATTAATACAGCCCCATAATATAATTTGAAGTCAGATAATGTGATTGATGCCTCTGGCTTTGTTCCTTTTGTTTAGGATTCCTTTGGCTATTCAACACTTTTGTTATTGTCATTGCTCTACATACATTTTAAGTTTTATTGTAATTTTTTGAAGACTGAAGACACTTTGATAGGAATTGCATGGAATCCATAGATTGCTTTGAAAAGTACAGTTATTTTCAAAATATTGATTCTTCCAATCAGTGATCATGGGATGTTTTTCAATTTGTTTGTACCAGCTATTTTTATTAGTGTTTTGCTTTTCACCTTGTACAGCTCTTTCATCTTATTGGTTACATGTATTCTTAGGTACTTTATTTTTCTTTTTGGCTATTGTAAATGTCATTGAGATTTTGATTTGGTTCTTAGATTGAGCATTATTGGTGCATAGAAATTCTACTGATTTTTGTATGCTGATTTTATATCTTGAAACTTGACGGAATTCACTTCTCAATTCTAGTCTTTTGGAGGAGGCTTTAGGGCTTTTAAGGTATAAGATCATGTAATCAGTAAACAGAAATAATCTGATTTCCTCTTTTCCAATTTGGATGCCTTTTATTTCTTTTTCTTGTCTGATTGCTCTGACTAGGAATTAATTTCGGTACTATGGTGAATACAAGTGGTGAGAGTGGACATCCTTGTCTAGTTCCATTTTTAGGGGGAATGCTTTCAACTTTTCTCCATTCAGTATGATGTTGAATGTGGTTTGCCATATATAGCTCTTACTATTTTGAGGTACGCTCTTTCAATACTTAGTTTCTTGAATGTTTTCTTTTTATCAAGAAAAGATGTTGGATTGTATCAAATGTTTTTTCTGCCCCTAATGGGACGATCATGTGGTTTTTGTATTTGATTCTATTTATGTGATGAATCACATTTCTTGACTTGCATATGTTGAAACAACCTTGCATCCCTGGAATGAAATACACTTGATCATGATGAGTTATCTTTTTGTTATGCTATTGGATTCATTTTGCTAGTTTATTTTTGCTTTTTTATTTTATTGTATTTTTAAAAATTTTATTTGAGACAGACTGGAGTGCAGTGGCACAATCTCGATTCACTGCCAATTTTCCCTTCCAGGCTGAGGCCATCTTCCCACCTTAGCGTCTCTAGTAGCTAGGACTACAGACATGCACTATCATGCTCATCTAATTTTTGTAATTTTGTATAGATGGGGTTTTGCCGTGTGAGCAACTGGTCTCGAACTCCTGGGCTCAAGTCATCCTCCTGTCTTAGTTTCCAAAGTGCTGGGATTACAGGTATGAGCCACCCTGCCCAGCCACACTTTGCTAGTTTCTTGCTGAGAAGTTTTGCATCTATGATCGTTAGGAATATTGGTCTGTAGCTTCCTTTTTTTTTTTTTTTTTTTGTCGTTGCCTGATTTTCATATCAGGTTGATACTCATTTTGTAGAGTGAATTAGGTACCAATCCCTCCTCCGTGATCATTTGGAATAGTTTCAGTAAGATTGAAACCAGCTCATCTTTTTACATCTGGAAAAATTTAGATGTGAACCCATCTGGTCCTCGCCTCTCTCTCTCTCTCTCTCTCTCTCTCTCTCTCTCTCTCTCTCTCTCTCTCTCTCTCTCTTTCTCTGTGTGTGTGTGTGTGTGTGTTGGAAGTTATTTTTATTATTTATTCAAATTCATTGTTCATTATTAATTGGTTCAGGATTTCTATTTCTTACTGGTCCAGTCTTGGAAGTTTGTGTGTTTCCAGGAATTTATCCATTTCCTCTAGATTTTCTAGTTCGTGTGCATATAAATGTTTATATTAATCTATGATGATCTTTTGTATTTCAGTGGTATCAGTTGCAATGCCACCATTGTCATTGTGCTTATTTGAATCTTCTCTCCTTTTTATTGATTAATCTATGTAGCAGTCTATCAGTTTTGTTTACTTTTGAAAGACCTAGCTTTTCCTTTTATTGGTCCCTTGTAATTATGTATCAATTTCATTCCATTCTTCTCTGATCTTTGTTATTTCTTTTCTTCTGCTAGCTTTGAGTGTGTTTTATTTTTGTTTTTCTATTTCCTTGAGGTGTGAAGTTAGGTTGTTAATTTGAGATCCTTAATTCTTTTTGATATATGCCTTTAACACTATAAGCTTTCCTTTGTGTATTTATTTTTTTGCAGGATAGCAGAGATTTTGATATGTTGTGTTTCTGTTTTCATTCATTTCAAACAATTTTTTTATTTCTGCATATTTTTGTTTCATATGAATTTTAGAGTAATTTTTTTCTAGTTCTGTGAGAAATGGCATTGGTAGCTTGATAGGAATAGCGCTCAATTTGTAGATTTCGTTGGACAGTATGTCCATCTTAATGATACTGACTATTCCAATCTATGAGCAGAAAATGTTTTTCCATTTGTTTGTATCATCTGTGATATCTTTTAGAAGTGTTTTGCAGTTCTCCCCATAGAGATCTTTTACCTCCTTGGTTAACTGAATTCCTAGATATGTTATATTATTTTATTTTATTTTTTGGCTATTGTAAATGTGATTGCCTTCTTGATTTGGCTGTCAGCTTAAACATACTGATGTATAGAAATGTTACTGATTTTTGTATGTTTATTTGGTATTTTGAAACTTTACTGAAGTAGTTTATCAGTCCCAGAAATCTTTTGGGTTTTTTAGGTATAGGATTATATTGTCCATGAAGACAGATAATTTGCTTTCTTCTTTATGTATTTGGGTGTCTCTTATTTCTTTCTCTTGACTTATTGGCTGGCTAGGGCTTTCAATATTAGGATAAATAGAATTGGTGAGAATGGGCATCCTTGTCTTGTTCCAGTTCTTAAGGAGGATGTTTCCAGTTTTGTACATTCAGTAAGTTGTTGGATGTGTGTTTGTCATAGATGACTGTTATATTTTGAGGAGTTTTGTTTTTAATTGTTTATGTGGTGAATCATATTTATTGATTTGCATGTGTTGGACTTACCTTACATCTCAAGAATATAGCCCACTTGATTATGGGGAATTAACTTTTTTATATGCTATTGAATTCAGTTTGCTGGCATTCTGTGGAGAATTTTTATATCTATGTGCCTGAGGGATATTTGTTTATAGTTTTCTTTTTTCATTGTGTTTTTGCTGAGCTTTGGAATCAGGAGATAATGCTGGCTTTGTAGAATAAATTAAGAAGGAGTACCTCCTCCTTGATTTTTTGGAATCGTTTTAGAAGAAGTGGAACAGCTCTTTGCATGTCTGGTAGAATTTGGCTATGAATCCAGCTGTTGTATAATTTTTATTTTATTTTTATCTTTGGTTAATAGGTTTTAATTAATGATGCAATATCAAAGCTTGATATTTGTTTGTTCAGTGTTTCAACTTATTCCTGATTCAATCTTGGGAACTTGTGTGTTTCCAGGAATTTATCAATTTTCTCTAGATTTTTTCTCATTTGTGTGTGTAGAGGTGTTCATAATATTCTCTGATTATCTTTTTTATTTCTGTTGGATTTATTGTAATGTCACCTTTGTCATTTCTGGTGTGTTTATTTGAATTTTCTCTCTTTTTTGTTTCTTTGTTAATCTGGCTATTGGTCTATCAATCTTTTTTATCATTTCAAAAAACCAACTTTTGGTTTTCTTGATCTTTTGTATGGATTTGGGGATCTCAATTTTGTTCAGTTCCTCTCTGATTTTAGTTATTTATTTTCTTCTGCTAGATTTTGGGTGGTGTTCTTGTTTTACTAGTTTCTCTAGGCATGAAGTTAGGTAATTAAGTTGAGATATTTTTGTCGTCTTAATGCAGGCATTTAGTGCTATAAAATTTCCTTTTGACACTACTTTTTGTGCATTCCAAAGATTTTGGTATGTTGTGTCTCTGTTTTCACCTACTTCAAAGAATGTTTTTTCTGTCTTTTTTGTTGTTGTTTGCCAAAAAATCATTCAGGAGCAAGTTATGTGACTTCCAATGTAATTGTGTGAATCGAGAGATCTTTTTGGTATTGATTTCTATTTTTATTCAACTGTTGTTCAAAAATATGGTTAGTATGATTTTGGTTTTTTAATTTATTTAGAATTGCTTTATGGCTGAGCATGTGATTGATCCTGCGGTATGTTCCATGTACAGATGACAAGAATGTAAATTCTGAAGTTGATGGGTGGAGCATTCTGTAGATGTCTATTAGGTCCAATTGGTTAAGTGTCAGGTTTAAAGAATTTCTTTGTTGGTTTCTCCCTCAATGATCTGTCTCATGCATCTATCAGTGGTATGTTTAAGTTCCCCACTAGTATTGTGTGGCTGTCTAAGTCTTTTTGTAGGCCTAGAAATACCTTTTTAAATTAACCTGGGTGTTCTGACGTTGGTTATATATATAAATTTAGGAGAGTTAAGTCTTCTTGTTGAATTTAACCCTTCATCATTATGTATTGACCTTCTTTGTCCTTTTTTACTATTGTTGCTTTAAAGTTTGTTTTATCTGATATAAGAATATTAACCCCTGCTCTTCTTTGTTTTCCATTTACATGATAAATCTCTTTCCTTTATTTTGAGTCTACGGGTGTCATATGTGAGATGGGTCTTTTGAAGACACAGAAGGATGGGTTTTATTTTTTAATCCATCTTCTTATTCTGTACCTTTTAAGTGGAGCATTTAGACTATTTCAATTCAAGGTTAACATTTATATATGAGGTTTTGATTCTATCATGAAGCTATTTGCTCATTCCTTTGTAGTTTCTATAGTCTGGTTGCTTTACAGGGTCTGCAGGGTATGCACATTAAGTGTGTTTTTTGTTTTAGCAGGTGTTGTCCTTCCCCCCCATGTTTAGAACTCCCTTAAGGATCTCTTTTAAGGTTGGTCTAGTGATAATAAATTCCTTTAGTATTTTCATATCTGGAAAAGTTTATATGTCTCCTTTGTTTACGAAGCTTAGTTTGGTGGGGTAAGAAATACTTGGCTGAAATTTATTTTCTTTAAGAATGCTAAAAATAGGCCCTCAATCTCTTCTGGAGATTGTAAGGTTTCTGTTGAGAAGTCTTCTGGTGGGGTTCCCTTTCAGTGTGATCTAACCTTTTCCTTTAGCTGCTGTTAAGATTTTCTTCTTTAGCATTGAACTTGCATAGTCTGGTGACTACATGCTTTGGTGATGTTAGTTTTTTAAATAATACCTTGCAATTGTTCTCTACATTTCTTGTATCTTGATGTCTACATCTCTAGTAACAATTGGTAAATTTTCTTGAATTATTCTGTCAAATACGGTTTCCAGGTTGTTTATTTTTCTTATTCTCTCTCAGTAATGCCAATAATTAATAAGTGTAATGGCTTTACATAATCGTATATTTCTTGAATACTGTTGATTTTCAAAAATTTCTTTTTGTTTATTTTTGTCTGAATGGTTTATTTGGAAAGACTGGACTTCAAGCTCTGCAATTCTTTATTCTGCTTGATCCAGTCTATTGATAAAGCTTTAATTGTGTTTGGAAATTCCTTGAATATGTTTTTTATTCCTGAAGCTCTGATTGATATATTTTCATGTTTGTCTCTTCCATCATTTCCTGGATTGCTTTAGAAGTTTATTCATTTTGATTTCTAACTTTGTCTTGGATATCATTGAGGTTCCTTGCAATCCATGCTTTTAGTCCTCCATCTGTCATTTCTGAGTTTCCATTTTGGTTAGAGATCATTGCTAGGGAATAGTGCAACTTTTTGGTAGTGTCACTATATTAAGATTTTTCGTAATGCCAGAATTCTTATACTGGTTCCTTCTTATCTGGAGATGCTGGCATTTCTAATTATTGTAATTATTTCCATGAGATTATGATTTTTTTCCTTTTCTATGATGATGATGATGATTATTATTATTATTATTATTTCCCTTTCCCTTCCCCTACTCCTTTGGGAAGTGACTGTAGAGAATGCTGGATAGGGTTTTTTGTCTTTGCTTCTATAGCCCTAGGCATTTCTTTTGTCAAGTTTTATATTGGGCTGTGCGGTTTGACCTATAAGCCAGTAGATGGCACTTATGGGTAAGAGCCCTCTGTTGCCAATATGCTGGTTATATACTTGATCTTTGTTTACTGGCAGAAACTCTCTGTTGCCTAAAGAAATGGGCTGCTTCATGGGGTGCACAGTGGTCTGAGTTCTCTGCTGAGTGCCATGTGAGTGTGGGGACATCATAAAGGGTGGGGCCAGACTAGGCAGGTCCACCTACAAGGCCCCAATGGCAGAAATACTCAGCATTACTTGGAGAGAATACAGTGGGTCGCTGCTGAGTGCCCAGTAATGTTCCCATGTGTGGAGCTGTGAGGCCTCCTTTGCCCCATGTTCTTTGCACAGGGATGAGGGGCAACCTAAACCCTTAATCCAAGGGAGTGGGTGCTCCATATGCCTGGAGATCTGTCTGAGCATGGAGAGGGGAGGGCCACCCTGCAGCAAGATGTCTGCACAGAAAGGGTCAGGCAACTCAGGCTACTGATCCATGTGAGCTAGTGCTCCAAATGCCTGGAGATCTACTTGGGCATGGAGTGAAGGTCTCTCTGCACCATGATCTACGTCCAGGAATGATGAGGCAGCTCAGGTTTCTGAACCAGATGAGTGGATGATCCTAATGCCTGGTGATCTACCTGGGTGTGAAGCAAAGAGGGCCTCTCTGCAGCAGGATCTCTGTTTAGGAAGGATAGAGCAGGTCAGGCTGCTGCTCCGGGTCTGTGGGTGTTTCTAATGCCTGGATATATGCCTGAGCATGGAGCTGAGAGGGCCCCCTGAACTGAGATTTCTGTACAGAAGGAGTACAGTGACTTGGGCTGCCGGACCAGGAAGCTGGTGCTCTGAATGCTTGGAGATCTGCCTGGGCATGTAGCGGGAAAGTACCCCCTGCACCAGGATGCCTGCACAGAACAGTGGGGTCACTCAGACTGCTGAACTAGATGAGTAGACAATCTAAATGCCTAGAGATCTGCTTGGACATGGAGTGGAGAGGGTCCCTCTGTACCACAATGTGTATTTATGAAGGATAGGGCATCACAAGATGCTGGTCTAGGCAAGGGGGTACTCCAAATGCCTTGATTTCTGCCTGTGGTAGAGCAGCAAAAGCCCTGCTGCACCATGATCTCAGGGGTATAGGCTGGGGTCCTCAGCAATGGCACAAGCAGATTAGCTTCATATCGCCAAGCTGACCCTGGCTGCATTACTTGGCCTTTGTTGATGGAGAAAGTACTGGTGCATCCCTGCTATACTTGGCCTTTGTTGATGGAGAAAGTACTGGTGCATCCCTGCTAATGTGCAGGGCATGGGGTTCTCAGGATCCTATTGAGAGGTGAAGCCAGCTGGGCTTCTGGGTTGGGTGGAGACTTGGAGAACTTTTAGCTAAAGGATTGTAAATATACCAAATGGCGCTCTGTGTCTAGTTAAAGGTTTGTAAATGCACCAATCAGCACTCTGTAAAAACGGAGCAATCAGCACTCTGTAAAATGGACCAATCAGCAGGACGTGGGTGGGGCCAAATAAGGGAATAAAAGCTGGCCACCCAAGCCAGCAGCAGCAACCACCTTGGATCCCCTTCAACACTGTGGAAGCTTTGTTCTTTTGCTATTCATAATAAATCTTGCTGCTGCTCACTCTTTGGGTCCATGCTACCTTTAAGAGCTGAAACACTCACTGCAAAGGTTTGCAGCTTACTCCTGAAGTCAGTAAGACCAAAAGTCCACCAGGAGGAACAAATAACTCTGGATGTGCCACCTTTAAGAGCTGTAACCCTCCCTGCAAAGGTCTGTAGCTTCAGTCCTGAAGCCAGTGAGACCACAAGCCCACCGAAAGGAAGAAACTCCAGACACATCTGAACATCTGAAGGAACCAACTCTGGACACCCACTTTAAGAACTGTAACATTCACCACGAGGGTCCGCGGCTTCATTCTTGAAGTCAGCGAGACCAAGAGCCTACCGGAAGGAACCAATTCCAGACACATTTTGGCAACTCAGATGGGACAATCACCAAGCAGTGAGTACCATCAGACTCCTTTCGCATACTATTCTGTCCTATTTTTCCTTAGAATTCTGGGGCTAAATACTGGGCACCTGCTGGCCAGTTAAAAGTGACTTGCGCGGCTGCTGGACTAAAGACATGGGTGTCAGGCTTTCTGGGAAAGAACTCTAGCAACCCCCGACTCTTTGGAGTTGGGAGTGGTGGTCTGCCTGGAACCAGATTCTGCTTTTCCTGTACTTCCGGGCTGAGCCGAGAGTCGACAGAGAGGAAAGCCATTCAGCTCCAGGGTCTCGACAAGTTGGTTGACCCTGTGGCCATGAGCAGAACTCTCAAAGTCATGTCACCCAAGCAAGACTCGCCCTTCTATCCTGTCTATCCTGACCCTTGCCTCTTGGTTCCTAAGACCTGTCAGATAAACTTCCTCCTGCCTCTCTTCTCCGAGGCTAGTCCTGCTTCTGAAAACCACTCCCTGTCTCTGGTGCTTTCCTAGTTTCTCCTGTAAGAATGATTTCTAGTATAAACTTCAGGACTCTGTTACCTTCTTTAGGCACCCAGGCTCACCAATTGGAAAGACATAATATTTGCCCAAAGCCCCATTGGGGTGGGAGACTATCTGGAATTTTAGGAACCCTCCTCAGACAAGCAGACCTAACAAAAGCTATTCCTGAAGCTAGGATATGAGGAGCCTCAGAAATTGTACACTTCCTATTCATATAAGTGAGGACAAAAGGCATCACTCTTCCAACTCTGGAGATCCCTTCCCTCCATGAGTATGGCCCTCTACTTCTTTTTTGGGCATAACATCTTTATAGGACATGAGTAAAGTCTCAATACTAACAGGAGAATGCTTAGGACTCTAATAAGTTTTCGAGAATGTGGCAGTAAGGGCCACTAAATTCAATTTTTCTCGGTCGTCTTCGTGGTCTAGGACAGGCAAGAATGCATGTTTTTGAGGATGTGTCAGTAAGGGCCACTAAATCTGGCCTTCCTCGGTCCTCTTTGTGATCTAGGTGGAAAACTGGTGTTTCTGCTGCTGCATCAGTGAGTGCAAGTATTCCGATCAGCAGGGTCCAGGGACCATTGAGCGTTCTTGGGCAGTGGGAGAAACAAACAAACCAAAACTGTGGGCAGTTTTGTCTTTCAGATGGGACACACTCAGGCATCAACAGTCTCACCGTTTGAATGCATCCTAAGCCATTGGAACCAATTGACCCACAAACCCTAAAAAAGAGGTGGCTCATTTTTTTTCTGCACTATGGCTTGGCCCCAATATTCTCTCTCTGATGTGGAAAAATGACCACCTGAGGGAAGTATAAATTAAAATACTATCCTGCAGCTCGACCTTTCCTGTAAGAGGGAAGGCAAATGGAGTGAAATACCTTATGTCCAAGCTTTCTTTTCATTGAAGGAGAATACACAACTATGCAAAGCTTGCAATTTACATCCCACAGGAGGATCTTTAGCTTACCCCATATCCTAGCTTCCCTATAGCTCTCCTTCCTATTAATGATAAGCCTTCTCCAATCTCCCCTATCCAGAAGGAAACAAGCAAAGAAATCTCCAAAGGACCACAAAACTTCCCGGGCTATTGGTTATGTCCCCTTCAAGCTGTAGGGGGAGGGGAATTTGACCCAACCTGGGTACTTGTCCCCTTCTCCCTCTCTGATTTAAAACAGATCAAGGCAGACCTGGGGAAGTTTTCAAATGATCCTGATAGGTACATAGATGTCCTACAGGGTCTAGGGCAAACTTTCTGTCTCACCTGGAGAGATGTCATGCTATTGTTAGATCAAACCCTGGCCTTTAATGAAAAGAATGTGGCTTTAGTTGAAGCCCAAGAATTTGGAGATACCTGGTGTCTTAGTCAAGTAAATGATAGAATGACAGTTGAAGAAAGGGACAAATTCCCTACCGGTCAGCAAGCCATCCCCAGTATGGATCCCCACTGGGTCCTCAACTCAGATCTTGGGGACTGGAGTCATAAACATCTGTTGACCTGTGTTCTAGAAGGACTAAGGAGAATTAGGAAAAAGCCCATGAATTATTCAATGATGTCCACCATAACTCAGGGAAAGGAAGAAAAACCTTCTGCCTTCCTTGAGCAGCTACAGGAGGCCTTAAGAAAATATACTCCCCTGTCGCCCAACTCACTTGAGGGCCAATTAATCCTAAAAGATACGTTTATTACCCAATCAGCTGCAGATATCAGGAGAAAGCTCCAAAAGCAAGCCCTGGGCCCTGAACAAAATCTAGAGGCATAATTAAACCTGGCAAACTTGGTGTTCTATAATAAGGACCAAGAGGAAGAGGCCCAAAAGGAAAAGCGAGATCAGAGAAAGGCTGCAGCCTTAGTCATGGCCCTCAGACAAACAAACCTTGGTGGTTCAGAGAGGACAGAAAATGGAGCAGACCAATCACCCGGTAAGGCTTTTTATCAGTGTGGTTTACAAGGACACTTTAAAAAAAGTTTGTCCAACGAGAAACAAACCACCTCCTCATCCTTGTCTGCTATGCTGAGGCAATCACTGGAAGGCACACTGCCCCAGACTGCATTGGTTCTCTGGGCCACAAGCCCCCAATCAGATGATCCAACAACAGGACTGAGGGTGCCTGGGGCAAGCGCCAGCTCATGTCATCACCCTCACTGAGCCCGGGGTACATTTAACCATTGAGGGTCAGGACATTGAGTTCTCCTGGACACTGACACAGCCTTCTCAGTGTTAATCTCCTGTCCCGGACGACTGTCCTCAAGGTGCATTACCATCTGAGGAATCCTGGGACAGCCTGTAACCAGGTATTTCTCCCACCTCCTCAGTTGCAATTGGGAGACTTTGCTCTTTTCACATGACTTTCTTGTTATGCCTGAAAGTTCCACACCCTTATTAGGGAGGGATATAGTAGCCAAAGCTGGAGCTATTATCTACATGAATATGGGGAACAAGTTACCCACTTGTTGTCCCCTACTTGAGAAGGGAATCAACCCTGAAGTCTGGGCATTGGAAGGACAATTTGGAAGGACAAAAAAAGCCCACCCAGTCCAAATCTGGCTAAGAGACCCACCACTTTTCCTTATCAAAGGCAATATCCCTTAAGGCCTAAAGCTTATAAAGGATTACAGGATATTATTAAACATTTAAAAGCTCAAGACTTAGTAAGGAAATGCAGCAGTCCCTGAAACACCCCAATTCTAGGAGTACCAAAACTGAATAGTCAGTGGAGACTTGTGCAAGATCTTAGACTCATCAATGAGGCAGTAATTCCCATATATCCAGTTGCACCCAACCCCTATACCCTGCTCTCTCAAATACAAGAGGAAACAGAATGGTTCACTATTCTGGACCTCAAGGATGCTTTCTTCTGTATTCACCTGCACTGTGACTCCCAGTTTCTCTTTGCCTTTGAGGATCCCACAGACCACATGTCCCAACTTACGTGGATGGTCTTGCCCAAGGGTTTAGGGATAGCCCTCATCTGTTTGGTCAGGCACTGGTCCAAGATCTAGGCCACTTCTCAAGTCCAGGCATTCTGTTCCTTCAGTATGTGGATGATTTACTTTTGGCTACCAGTTTGGAAGCCTCATGCTGGCAGGCTACCCTAGATCTCTTGAACTTTCTAGCTAATCAAGGGTACAAGGCATCTAGGTCAAAAGCCCAGCTTTGCCTACTGGAGGTCAAATATCTAGGCCTCATCTTAGCTAGAGGGACCAGGGCCCTCAGCAAGAATGAATGCAGCCTATACTGGATTATCCTTACCCCAAGACATTAAAACAGCTGCGGGGGTTCCTTGGAATCACCGGCTTTTGCCAACTATGGATCCCCAGATACAGCAAGATAGCCAGGCCACCTCTATACTTTAATCAAGGAGACCCAAAGGGCAAATACTTATCTAGTAGAATGGGAACCAGGGGCAGAAACAGCCTTCAAAACCTTAAAACAAGCCCTAGTACAAGCTCCAGCTTTAAGCCTTCCCACAGGACAAAACTTCTCTTTATACGTCACAGAGAGAGCCGGGATAGCTCTTGGAGTCCTTACTCAGACTCGCGGGACAACTCCACAACCAGTGGCATTCCTAAGTAAGGAAATTAATGTAGTAGTAAAAGTCTAGCCTCATTGTTAAAGGGTAGTTGCAGCGGTGGCCATCTTAGTGTCAGAGGAAAGGATCTCACTGTCTGGACTACTCATGATGTAAATGGCATACTAGGTGCCAAAGGAAGTTTATGGCTATCAGACAACTGCCTACTTAGATACCAGGTGCTACTCCTTGAGGGACTGGTTCTTCAAATACATATGTATGTGGCCCTGGACCCTGCCACTTTTCTCCCAGAGAATGGGGAACCAATCGAGCATGACTGCCAACAAATTATAGTCCAGACTTATGATGCCTGGGATGATCTCTTAGAAGTCCCCTTAGCTAATTCTGACCTTAACCTATATACCGATGGAAGTTCATTTGTGGAATGGGATACGAAGAGCAGCTTATGACATAGTTAGTGATGTAACCACACTTGAAAGTAAGCCTCTTCCCCCAGGGACCAGTACCCAGTTAGCAGAACTAGTGGCAGTTACCCAAGCCTTAGTACTGGGAAAGGGAAAAAGAATAAATGTGTATACAAATAGCAAGTATGCTTATCTAATCCTACACGCCCATGCTGCACTATGGAAAGAAAGGGAGTTCCTAACCTCTGAGGGAACCCCCATTAAACACCACAAGGAAATTATGGAGTTATTGTACTCAGTGCAAAAACCTAAGGAGGTGGCAGTCTAACCCTGCCAAAGCCATCAGAAAGATGAAGGACAAAAGGCAGAAGGAAACCGTCAGGTAGATGCTGCAGCCAAAATTGCTGCCAGGTGGAAATTCCCATTAGAAATACCTACGGAAGGACCCTTGGTATGGAACAACCACCTCCAAAGGATTAAGCTCCAGTATTCCCCAACTGAAGCAGAGTGGAGACTTTCACGGGGGCATAGTTTTCTCCCCTTGGGGTGGTTAACAACCGAAGAAGGAAAGGTACTTATACCCAAAGCCAGCCAGTGGAAAATACTTAAAACCCTCCAACAAACTTTTCATATGAATATTGAAAATTCTCATCAAATGGCCAAATCCCTATTTACAGGGCCAAATCTCCTCTGAACCATCTGACAGGTAGTCAAAGCCTGTGAGGTGTGCCAAAGGAATAATCCCTTGGTCCATTATAGGGCCCCTTTGGGGGAACAAAGAATAGGTCACTATCCTGGAAAGGACTGGCAGTTAGACTTCACCCATAAGCCTAAGTCAAAGGGATTTCAATACTTGTTGGTCTGTGTTGATACCTTTTCAGATTGGATAGAAGCTCTTCCCTGCAAGACAGAGAAGGCTTAAGAATTGATTAAAGTCTCAATTCATGAAATAATTCCTAGATTTGGGCTTCCCCTAAGCTTACAGAGTGACAATGGTCCAGCTTTTAAAGATGTGATAATTCAGGGAATTTCCAGGGCGCCAGAGATACAATATCACCTTCAATGCGCCTGGAGCCACAATCCTGAGGGAAGGTCAAGAAGGCAAATGAGACACTCAAGAGGCACTTAAGGAAACTAACACAAGAAACTCATCTCCCTTGGCCTACTCTCTTGCCCATGGCCTTATTAAGAATCTGAAATTCTCCTTACAAAATGGGGTTCAGTCCATATGAAATGCTGTATGGATGACCTTTTCTCACAAATGACCTCCTACTTGATCAGGAAATGGCCAACTTGGTCAAAGATATAACTTCTTTGGCAAAATATCAACAAAACCTTAAAAACCTACCTGAAGGATGTCACAGAGAAAAGGGAACAGAGTTGTTTCAATCAGGAGATCTAGTGTTGGTCAAAACTCTCCCCTCTACCTCCCCATCTATGGACTCTTTGTGGGAAAGACCATACTCAGTAATCCTCTCTACCTTCACTGCAGTTAAGATGGCAGGAGTGGAATCTTGGATTCACCACACCCTAGTTAAATTTTGGACACCCCCTGAGGAACCTGCGGGACAATCAGCTCAGGAGTCCCAAGATCAGCCAGACCAGCCTCGATAAACCTGCAAACCATTGGAGGACTTGCATCTCCTATTTTGGAAGGGAACATCCCAGACTAAAAAAACCAAAAACCCCTTTCTCCTTAAAAAAGATAAGTGAAAACCTACATAATCTTTAACACCTCTCTTGCCCCTTTAATGGAATCCTTTTATTATTTCATCATATTATTAAGTAGCATATTAACCATACTCTTTGCGATAGGACTATATACTGTAACTCCTGCCGGGATGAAAATCCTAATCATATCAATCTTCTTACTATCTTCCTTCCTTCTGACAGCAATTTACTCCTACCTTTAACTCAGACTGGATAAGATGATCTCATCTTCCAGAGCACCCTCTTTATGTTCCTTTTTACTCTTTGCCTATCTATCCCTCTTGCTTCCCTGGATACCTCATACAATCACCCCTCCCCTTCTGCTAGCTCCTAATTACTTCTAGAAGACTCTTAACTTAATCCATTCTCTGTTAAACCAGTCCAATCCTTCCCTGGCAAATGACTGTTGGCTTTGTATCTCTCGATCAACTTCTGCTTACATTGCCACTCCCATTCCTGCAAAAATTGGGTCTTCACCAACTTAACCTACCACCCTCATTATGAAGGAAAAGACCCTTTCCACCTTCTAAATATGCAATCATTAGCTGACTTCCCCGTCTCTGATACGACCAAGAACGCCCTAACAGGACGTGCAATCCAACTTTTATGTTCTTACATTTCCAACCTCACCTATTACACAAGCAATGAAAAGCCCATACATGGCCTTGTAACTACGAATACCATCTTAACTTTCCAAGCCCCTTTATGCATCCAACATAATCTGTTATCAGACCTGCCCCTGGGGCACCTACTACCCCATCAGTGTAATTACACCCTACAACTTCAAGCCCCAACTGATCATAGTAACTTTTGAGTCACTCAAACAGCTCCATTAGGATGGCTTGTCCACTTCTCAGGGCCCCCCAAAATCATCACCTCCTCCCCGCTTAACAAACAGTCCAGGTTTTGTAATGGCAGACATACTCCCCGCATGACCATTCACCCGTGGATCCCCTGCAGCAGCGCCCCCACCACTAGTGAATGCCTTCTCATCCCCTCTTTCAATCTCTCTCTCGAATGTTTCCTAATAGATACAAAATGTTTTTTTCTCCAATGGGAAAATAGAACACATGAGCCACTCAGTTTGCTCCCAATGCCCCTTTCCAGCCTCTCACCAGAGCTACCTTGGCAAGTACTCTAGGAGTATGGGAAAATGAAAACAACAAACTCACACACTTTTTTAACATACACAACCAGTTCTGTCTACCCAGCCAAGGTATATTCTTCTTATGTGGAACATCGACCTATATCTGCCTGCCCACTAACTGGACAGGCACCTGCACCTTAATTTTTCTAAGTCCAAACATTAACATTGCTCTAGGAAATCAGACCCTATAAGTAGCCCTCAAAGCTCAAGTCTGTCAGCACAGAACCATACAACTAATACCTCTACTTGTAGGGTTAGGAATGGCTACTGCTACAGGAACTGGAATAGCCAGTTTATCTACTTCATTATCCTGCTACCACACACTCTCAAAGGATTTCTCAGACAGTTTGCAAGAAATAACGAAATCTATCCTTACTCTGCAATCCCAAATAGACTCTTTGGCAGCAGTGACTCTCCAAAACCGCAGAGGCCTACACCCCCTCACTGCTGAGAAAGCAGGACCCTGAACCTTCTTAGGGGAAGACTGTTATTTTTACACTAACCAGTCAGGGATAATACGAGATGCCGCCCGGCATTTATAGGAAAAGGCTTCTGAAATCAGACAATGCCTTTCAAACTCTTACACCAACCTGTGGAGTTGGGCGACATGGCTTCTCCCCTTTCTAGGTCCTGTGGCAGCCATCTTGCTGTTACTTGCCTTTAGGCCCTTTATTTTTAACTTCCTTGTCAAATTTGTTTCCTGTAGAATTGAGGCCATCAAGCTACAGATGGTCTTACAAATGGAACCCCAAATGAGCTCAACTAACAACTTCTACCAAGGACCACTGGACCAACCCCCTGACCCTTTCACTGGCCTAAAGAGTTCCCCTCTGGAGGACACTACAACTGCAGGGCCCCTTCTTCACCCCTATCCAGCAGGAAGTAGCTAGAGTGGTCATTGCCCCATTCCCAACAGCAGTTGGGGTGTCCTGTTTACAGGGGGGATTGAGAAGTGAAGCCAGCTGGGCTTCTGGGTCAGGTGGGGACTTGGAGAACTTTTCTGTCTAGCTAAAGATTTGTAAATGCACCAATCAACACTCTGTAAAAATGCACTAATCAGTGCTCTGTGTCTAGCTAAAGGTTTGTAAATGCACCAATCAGCACTCTGTATAAATGGACTAATTAGCACTCTGTAAAATGGACCGATCAGCAGGACGTGGGCAGGGTCAAATAAGGGAATAAAAGCTGGCCACCCCAGCCAGCAGCAGCAACCCGGTTGGGTCCCCTTCAACACTGTGGAAGCTTTGTTCTTTCACTCTTCATAATAAATCTTGCTGCTGCTCACTCTTTGGGTCCATACTACCTTTATGAACTGTAACAATCATGGTGACGGTCTGCAACTTCACTTCTAAAGTCAGTGAGACCACGAACCCACCGGGAAGAACAAACAACTCCAGACCACCCTTAAGAGCTGTAACACTCACTGCAAAGGTCTGCGGCTTCATTCCTGAAGTCAGTGAGACCACAAACCCATAGGAAGGAAGAAACTCCAGACACATCTGAACATCTGAAGGAACAAACTCCAGACACACCATCTTTAAGAACTGTAACACTCACCATGAGGGTCTGCAGCTTCATTCTTGAAGTCAGCGACACCAAAAACCCACCAGAAGGAACCCAATTCCAGACACACTATCCTGTGATCTCTTGTCAAGTCTGCTGGAGAAGGGAAAGCTGGTTCAGGCTGGACCAGGCAAGCTGGCAACCAGGCTCTCCATGGCAGTTCAAACAGTGGCCTTGGTTGGGATCTAGGGGAAGCTCTCAGGCAACCCACCAGTGGTGGGGTAGAGGCACCTCTGCTGCTCCACAAAGTTAACTCAGGTGAAGAAGGGTGGCTGGAGTTTTTAGCCCAACAGTTTGCCATGGGACCAAACAGCTCGCCCTATTCTGATCTAGCAGGTCTCCTTTTGGCATCTGGTCCCAGCAGTGGGTCCAACCAATTAGGCTAGTCCTAAATAATCTATGCCCACATCACAAGGCCTTCCAGACTGTGAGACTCTCTGTGGAACAAACCACAGCTATCAGGCTACACCCCATCTCCCACCAGGCTCAGAAAAAAAAGACCTAAATTCTTGAATGCTATCTTTGGGACCAGGTTCCATGTCCCAAAATGCCCTCTTTCTCTGAAAAGAGCCGGGGAGGTTGGGACCTCTTTTTTGAGCAATCGCGAGCATCACAAGAGACACATTCTGATTCAGGTCATTACTGATGCACCTGCTAAGACCTGCAGGCAGAGCAGTTGTTCCTCTTCTGACAGCAAAGAATAAGGGTTGTTTCAAAGATACTGGGGATGTGTAAGCTGTTGTGACTTAATTAATTCACAGCATCCTGCTCCACTGTTGACAAAATTTAAACGAGACAAGAATATGCTTCTTTTTCTAGGGTTCCACACCATAATCTTTCACAATAAATCTTGGAAAGGAAGAAGCCAGCCTCATAGATGGCTTGTGTTTTATCAGACTCTAATTCTGTGACTGTTAAAGACTCATTCATGTGTTAAGGAAAGAACTGCTCTAGTTCCAACTATAAAATAATAAATTCACTGAAACTGACAATCCAACAAAAACAAAAAAACCAAAACAACAAAACAAAACCAAATACATGCACATTTCTATATAAAAACATATGTAGGGTCAGACGTGGTGGCTCACGCCTGTAATCCCAGCACTTTGGGAGGCCGAGGCGGGTGGATCACGAGGTTGGGAGATTGAGACCATCCTGGCTAACACGGAGAAACCCTGTCTCTACTAAACACACACACACACACACACAAACACACACACAAAAATTAAAAATCATATGTAGACACGGTTATGTGACCAAGAGATAAAATGATAAACATGAATTTAGATAATGTCATAAAAATGACAAATTAACATTCTTTGTAAATAAGAAAACAAATAGCTTTGATAAAATGTTAGTATTTTCATCAAAACCAATTTGAGTTTATTTCAAGAATGCAGAGCTGGATTTTCATTTGAAAATAAATTAACATAAATGTATACATGAATGAGAAAAAATAATGTCATTTCAATAGATGAAGACAGCACATTTGAAAACATTCAACATACACTTTTTCTAAACACTCTCAGGAAACTGGAAATAGTAGGTCATTTAATTAATGTCATAAATTATATCTATGAAATATCAACAGCAACATTATCATAAGGGTGAAATATTGAATTCTTTCTCTGAAGAATGTCTGCTCTTGCCATTCTATTAAACGTTGTATTCAAAGTTATATCCTCGTTAATAAGACAAGAAGTAAAATAACGACATAAAGATTGAAAAGAAAAGTTAGCATCTTTTTATTCACAGACTATGCACTGTTGCACAAGAAAATTTTGGGGAATTTTTCACTCCCCCTTGCTCATCAAATGTACTAGAATTAGTAAGTAGAATTAGCAAGCTCATAAGATAAAAGATAAATAAACAATAATCAATTTTATTTTTGTATTCTTAAAAAATGCAAATAATTTTTAAAATGCCACTTTTAAAGCATATCAAAAACATGAAATTCTTAGGTATGATTTACAAGGTGTGTGCAAAACTTGTACACTGAAAATGAATGCAACATTATTTTCATATTGATGTAAATATTCAAATCAATCCAAATTAAATAATTTTCTTTCTTTTATTCATTTATTTTATAAGTGAAAACTAAATCATATAACAAAAAATTCTACATAACATAAAAATCCCAATTTTAAAGTGTATACTTCAGTTTTTTTTCATATATTCACACGGAGGTGCAACCATCACCACCATACAATTCCAAAACATTTTCATAACCCCTCAGAAACATCCTATACCTGTTAGTAGTCACTTCTAGTTCCTTTCTTCTCCCAGTCTCTGGCAACTGCAAATCTACTTTGTCTCTATTAAGTTGCCTATTCTGAACATTTTATATAAATGGAATTATGCACTATATGTCCTTTTGTGTCTGATTTCCTTCACTTAGCATAATTTTTGTGAAGGTTTATGAATGTTGTAGCATATATCAGCACTTCATTCCTCTTTATGGTGGAAAATATTCCATTGAATGGATGGCCTACATTTTGTTTAGCCATCATTCATTCATTTAGCCATATTTCAAAGTGTGGAAAAATGCATAAAACTTAAAATGTGCCATTTTTCAAGTGTACTGTTCAATAGCATTAAGTATATTTATATTTTTGTGCAAGCATCACCATCATTCATCTACAGAACTCTTCTAATTTTGAAAACTAAAATTCTGAAGCTATTCAACAGGTTTTTCAGTACATTTTCTCAAGCATATTCTACAATATATGTGCCAATGTATAGTGCCAATAATCATTCAAATATTCGTAAAACACAGTGTCAATGTTGAGGAACTATATTGCCTGATTTCAGGAGTTACTATAAAGCTATAGTCATGAAGAGAGTATATTTTTGGCATAATAGTAAACAAATAGTTCAATAAAATAAATACGGATTTTATAAATGTAAACATTTTTGGCTTAGGCACCAGGTCAATTCAGAAGAGAAAGAAAAGTCTTTTTAACACACAGTCCTTTAAAAACAAACAAAAAATTAATGGGGAAAAACTGCTAGTCTACTCATACTTCACACTACATATAAATAGTAATTTTAAAAGGATCAGTTATAAATTCAAGAATCATATATGACGTTAGAAATCAATAGTGATAGAACTGAATTGATGATAGGCAATAGAGATTGAAAATAAGGAAAGGGAATTTCCTGGTATGATAGAAAAGTTATCTATCTTAAACAATTACTTTAGTATATATATTTGTCAAAATTTATCAGAATAGACATTTGCAATTCCTGCTTTTCTTTGTAGGTACATTTTATCTCAATAACTCAAAAACTAAAGTGCTAATTTTGCAAACTTTCACTTGCATAACACCCACGAGTAATCGTGACATATCCAAAATAAATGAAAAATAATTTTTGCAATTAAAGTATGCCTTAACTTAATGAAAATATAAACGTCCCTTGTATTTAGCCAAAAAGGAAAAAAATGAACTAAGAAATGATCTCTCATTAAACTAAAGAGCTTCTGCACAGCAAAAGAAACTACCATCAGAGTGAACAGGCAACCTACAGAATGGGAGAAAATTTTTGCAATCTACTCATCTGACAAAGGGCTAATATCCAGAACCTACAAAGAACTCAAACAAATTTACAAGAAAAAAACAAACAACCCCATCAAAAAGTGGGCAAAGGATATGAACAGACATTTCTCAAAAGAAGACATTCATACAGCCAACAGACACATGAAAAAATGCTCATCATCACTCACCATCAGAGAAATGCAAATCAAAACCACAATGAGATACCATCTCACACCAGTTAGAATGGCGATCATTCAAAAGTCAGGAAACAACAGGTGCTGGAGAGGATGTGGAGAAATAGGAACACTTTTACACTGTTGGTGGGATTGTAAACTAGTTCAACCATTATGGAAAACAGTATGGCGATTCCTCAAGGATCTAGAACTAGATGTACCATATGACCCAGCCATCCCATTCCTGGGTATATACCCAAAGGATTATAAATCATGCTGCTATAAAGACACATGCACACGTATGTTTATTGCGGCACTATTCACAATAGCAAAGACTTGGAATCAACCCAAATGTCCATCAGTGACAGATTGGATTAAGAAAATGTGGCACATATACACCATGGAATACTATGCAGCCATAAAACAGGATGAGTTTGTGTCCTTTGTAGGGACATGGATGCAGCTGGAAACCATCATTCTTAGCAAACTATCACAAGAACGGAAAACCAAACACGGCATGTTCTCACTCATAGGTGGGAACTGAACAATGAGATCACTTGGACTCGGGAAGGGGAACATCACACACCAGGGCCTATCATGGGGAGGGGGGAGGGGGGAGGGATTGCATTGGGAGTTATACCTGATGTAAATGACGAGTTGATGGGTGCTGACGAGTTGATGGGTGCAGCACAGCAACATGGCACAAGTATACATATGTAACAAACCTGCACGTTATGCACATGTACCCTAGAACTTAAAGTATAATAATAATAAAAAAAGAATTGAATAATTGACCTCCAAAAAATGTCAATTATTTAAAATAAAAAATATTGCCATGTCCTTGGATACAATTATGTCTATGTTACATTAAAACATCCAAGAAGAAAGTGAAAAATTCAAGCATGCAGATTTTTTCATTCAGGACAACGAATATTCTGTTGCTTTCAACTCTAAAGATGGAAGTCTTTGTATAAAGTTGAGTGTAGTTAGAATGACTATGTTAGACAAAGACGAAAGGTGATTCTAGAGATAAAATTAAAATTAAATACTGGTGAAAGTTAGCTTGGAAAATATTGCGTATTTCTGAAGTACAAGCGTCTAAATATTTTTTGTTAGAATTAAAATTGAAACGAATGATGTTTATGACTGAAGCGCTCCTACTTATTTTTTCCCAGTTTGTGTTTAGTAATTCATACATTTTCTGAAAGTTTATGGCATTCTATTTTTAAGTACGTTTATTTGAAAAAGAATCATGATAAAAGCCATAAAATATATTACTAAGTAACTATCAGACCATGGACAAACTACACTTTCTATATTTATTTTCTTACTTCTGTAAGAAAGCTTACCCTGATTCTCCCACAATATGAAACTATGAGTCTCAACTGTCAGTGTGTGAATAAAGTTTAAAAACTATAAAATGTCATGCTCACCACATGTGCCATCTTAAATATTATCATTACATAGTTTTCAGGTCTGAAAGATATTAATAGTATCCCATAAACCTGTTTTAGGGGAATATTTATCTTTTTTACCTATTGTTTTTCTCTATTTTATATTTATCATTTTTTGTTTTGCCTAAAAATATTTTTGGTAAACTCCTCTAGATTCAAATAGAGACTTAGCATGTTGCTCCAAATCTTTGGTTGGCCTAATCTTTTATATTTATTTTGAGACATGAAGCAGAACATTTTATTTTTCATAAAAATCTCTGCTCACTCAGAATCCTTTTGATGTTCAGGGTAAATATAGATGGATCAAACAGCTTTACTTTGTAGACCATAGTTAGCATTATCTTTGGTTGAGTTTTAAAAGGAAGAATGGGCACTAAGCAGAGAGGAAGTATTAACACTTTGTTTATGAGGAGAGGCTCAGAGGCCAGTCTATTGGGTTGAGGTTATTACTCTGCCAGTTTACCAGCAACATGATTTTGAGAAGGAACCTAAGCTCACTGTGAATTCATTTTCTCATCTTTAAATATATAACTTTAATTTCATCAATTTCATAGTTTAGCTCTGCAAATTAAACATTAGTATATTTAAGATGCTTTAAAAAGGGTAAAAATATAACATATAATCGTTATTATTTTATTAAAAATAAACATCATTAGTATAAGGTATCTTAAAAGTCTATAAGTTAAAAATAAATTGCATGTAGGAAGAAATAGATCCATAAAAGGAAGTTAGATTCTGGAAGAAACTTTATATTATTATAAATGACTGGGATCTAGGAGCTTTAATGTGGCACTTAATTAAAAAGTAACAGGGTCTGGCTGCACATTTCTAGTCCAAATCATCTTTGAGGATTATTGGAAGCAATCTGGCATTAATAACTGACTTGATATTTTTCTTTTTAGTGGTTTGGCCTCAATTATATGTGAAATTAAGTAAATCTGTAAATCAGTCTTAACACTCAATAAAATTGTTAGAGGAAAAGGTGTTAATTTTTATGTTTTTATATTTCAGAGCTACTAATCAATTAACCTCTTTTTTTCTTAAAAGCCATTTTAAAGAAAGGCTTCAATAAAGCAAATAATATATGGAAATATCAAATCTTCACTTTCATATTCTCAGCTTAAAAGTTTAAAAAATGATAGAACATGATACATTGCATCTTTAAATATCTTCTTTTCCTGAAGATGGGGGATGCTGGTTCAAAGGCTATATATGATTTGAAGACATCATTGATCACAGGGGTGGACATTGACTTAAGAGATGATCGTTGTATAAGAGTATTAGGTTCAATACTTATGTTGCTTTTTGTTTCTTCCATCTCACTTTTTTCTATTGATAAACGACAAGATTTTGGTTATGAGGGAAGTGTATGTGTGTGTTTCATATATATATAATATAGATAGATATAGCTATAAAATGTGATAATCTCAGGTAAATAATACATAGAAAATTGTAGGATTTACTTGAGTGTACTGAGAAATTGCTTTGGCAAGCAGAACATAATCTTTTTTGATGACAGTGCTGCCTTTACTTGTACTTATTTCTTTCTTATATTCAAATGTGTTTGAGATGGCATGGCCAGTGTATTATCAGGTACAATTTATAAAATAAATTACCTTTTTATTTTCTAGGCCATGAAATTTTAATTATTTTATAATGCTACTATGTACTATTTCTTTCATGTGATTCTGAAACACAATTCTTCAAAATAAATTCCATTTACTGATATATACACTATTGATGTACATACGTACACAGAAATTATCATATAGTGCTGCAATTAAATCAATTTAAGTAAACTGTCTTTTGGTGATACTTTAATAGTTGAGCAACTGTGCTCCTCCTGTGTGGTCTAGAGTACATAGGTATAACTTTGTAAGAACAGCTGTGAAAACAGTCTGCCTTCCTTATGTTTAGCTACCTATCTGGGATCATCGAATAATGGAGGTAATAAAAACTCCAAAATGTAATAAGGCTAGAAAATATACACTAAGTGTATTTCTCCTTAATCTTCCTAAGAAAATGCATCTTGTACACTTATTTTTTCCAATGTATATTTAATATATCGACCTCTCTTAGAAACAATATACACTGCATATCATGTTTCAATACTCAAACCTACTCTTTTGTGGCTTTAAACACAAGTGATACAATGCTGTAACTTCAGAAAGTGAAATCATAAAAGGATAATTCTGCTATATAAGAACACTCATTTATGAGATCTTTTTTAAAACTTGGATTGTCAGAAAGCATTATGGAGGTGGTCTGGCATTTTGATTTAATCAAATATTTCTTTTATTGAATCCCCTTAACTATGCTGAATGAATCCATTGGAATTATGTTTAAAATATGGTAAAAATGAGTCAAGCTCACTCAGTAATGTGTTTAGGTAGACTTTAGAAGCGGTAGGAAAGAAAAATTAATACATACATATGTGATAGAAATCTTGTTTCATATCATTTAAATTAAAGAAGAAAATGACAATATCTGCTACATCATTTTGGATTTAGAATAAGAAATAGTTGGTAGAACTTTTTACTTTATGGCCAAAACCCCTATATTTGAGGAACACAAATTAGTATTTTTTGAAATATTTAAATTTAACTTTGTTTATTAGGAAATAAAAGACAACAATACCTTTAAAGCAGAATATGTGTTGTATAAACCTAAATCTAAATTAATTCAGACTCTTCTCTTTTAAGAGAAAAATAACAGAAAAATGTGGCTTTGGGCTTTGAGTTTTCTTGCATTAGTGAGTAGTATCTTGATAATTCACAAATTTCTTTCTAATTGACATGTTTTAGTTGGATACAGATACATTTTTGGAAATTATAAGAGCTATGATATATTGAAAAAATAAAACACATTTTAAAATACAGTTATGAACTTGGGAATAAATAGTTTATAATACTATAGAAAATGTTTAGGCAAGTTCTTGGGTACTGATATAAACTACAGTTTTGGTAGGAAATTAACTGTTGGCTAGCCAGTGCAGAAAAAACATCAGGGAGAAAAGTCTAATGTATAATACCTGGAAGATAGGTTTGGCAGGAAGTTATGCTAAAAGCAAACAACAACAGCCTTTTGGTGATAGGATAATTAAGTTTAGGAAAAAAATGAAATGTCCATGACTAATGGAAGCATAAAAAATCAAATATAGGTAATCCAGATCTGAGGAGGCAGAGCAAGATGGCTGAAAAAAAACCCCTCCAATGATCATTCCCCAAACAGAACACCAAATTGAACAACTATCCATAAAAAAAAAGTCACCTTTATAAGAACCAAAAATCAAGTGAGTCATCACAGTACCTGGTTTTAATATCATTTTAAGGAAAGAGGTACTGAAGAGGATACAAAAGACAGCCTTGAATTGCCTACATCATCCCTCCTCTATCCCCTGGCAATACCATGTGTGTTTGGGGGAGGGATAGTGCATTGAATATGGGACTCCAGATTGGCACTCAGTGCTGCCCTGTCACAGTGGAAAGAAAATAGGGCAGAATTTTGCTGTCACCTAGGGAGAGAGCACTTATATCAGCCCTAGCCAGAGGTGAATCATCTATCCCAGCAGTCAGAAGCTGAGTTCTGGCTAGCCCCACTACTATAGGCTAGAGTTCTCTGGGGTCCTAAATAAATTTGAGTGGCAGTCTAGGCCACAAGGACGGCAATTCCAGGGCAAGTCTTGGGGCCATGCTCTGCTTGGAGCAAGTGGACTTGGGGTGCATGCAACCTACTGAGACACAAGCTGGGGTGACCAAAGGAGTGCTTGTGTCACCTCTCCTCCAATACCAGCCAGCAGAGCTTGAAGCTCTGGGAGAGAATCTTTCTACTTAAAGAAAGGAGAAGGAAGAATAAAGAGAACTTTGTCTTGCAACTTGGAGACCAGTTCAACCATAGTAAAATAAAGCATGAAGCAGAGTCATGTAGCTCTTATTCTAGGCCATAGTTCTTGGTTGACATTTCCAGACACACCCTAGGCCAGAAGGGAACCCACTGCCCTGAAAGGAAGGAATCAGTCGTAGCAGAATTTATTACCTGTTAACTTTAGCCTTTGGGCATTGAATAAATATCACTGATAGTCAGGCAGTAGTCACCATGGGTTTCAGGGAAGACCCAGTGCTTTGCTGCCTTCAGGTGTGACCCAGAGCATTCCCAGCTGTAGTGGGCACAGGGAGAGACTCCTTCCACTTGAGGAAAGGAGAAGGAAGAGTAAAAATGACTTTACCATGCAACTTGCATACCAGCTCAGGCACAGTAGAATAAAACACCAAGTAGATGACAAAAGTTCCCAACTCCAGGCCTTAGCTTCTGGATGACATTTCTAGACCCCACCTGGCCAGAAGGGAATCTACTGCCCTGAAGGAAAAAACACAAGCCTGGCAGAATTCTGACTT
Organism: Chlorocebus sabaeus; assembly: GCF_047675955.1. NCBI lineage: Eukaryota > Metazoa > Chordata > Mammalia > Primates > Cercopithecidae > Chlorocebus > Chlorocebus sabaeus. Next base: position 77,374,046 of record NC_132910.1, on the reverse strand, counting down.
AAGAGCCCTTAACCTTTGAATAAATATCAGTGGTAGCCGGCAACAGCTGCCACAGGCCTTGGGTCAGATCCAGTACTGTGCTGGCTGCAGGTGTGACCCAGCACAATTCCAATGGCGGTGGCCATGGGAACACTTGCATTATCCTGTCTCCAACTCCAAGCAGTTCAGCAGCGAGAGAGAGAGAGAGAGAGAGAGAGAGAGAGAGAGAGAGAGAGATAAAGAGAGAGAGAGAGACTATTTGGAGGAAAGTAAAGGAAGGAAACAAGAGATCTTGCCTGGTAATCCAGGGAAGTCTCATGGACCTTACCCAAGATCACCAAGGCATCTCTACAAATCTGTGAGAGTAACACCATTACAGAGTTGATGCTGTTCCCAATGCAGATATGGCTGCAGTGACCAGACTTAGATTACAACATTCAATTCTCTGTGAATACTTAGAAAGCCTTCTCAAGAAGGACAGGTACAAGAAAGCCCAGCCTGCAAAGAATAGAATAAATATTTAACTCTTAAATGCCCAGACATTGATGAACATCGGCAAGCATCGGGACTTTCTAGGAAAACATGACCTCACCAAACAAACTAAATAAGGAACAAGTAACCAATCTCAGAATGACAGAGATATGCAAGCTTTCAGACAGAGAATTCAAAATAGCTGTTTTCAAGAAACTCAATTAAATTCAAGATAATATAGAGAAGGAATGTAAAACCTTGTCGGATAAATGAAGTGATTGAAATACAGTTTTAAGATCAAGCAGAAATTCTGGAGCTAAAACATTCAACTGAAAAAAAATAAGAATGCATTAGAATCTCTCATTAGTATAATTAATCAAACATAAGAAATCATCAGTTAAAAATTTGAAAACACACAGGGAAATACATTTTTTCATGAAAATACACAGGGAAGACAAAAGAAAAAACTATAAAAGAAGTAGAAAATAGCCTCAAAAGGACCAATCTAAGAATTATTGACCTTAAAGAGGAGGTAGAGAAAGAGATTTGGGTAGAAAGTTATTCAATGAGATAATAACAAAGAACTTTATAAACCCAGAATGATATTGATATTCAAGTACAAGAAGTAATGAACAACAAGTAGATTTAACACAAATAAGACTACCTTAAGACATTAAATAATCAAACTCCCAAAAGTCAAAGGTCAAAGATAAAGAAAGGATCCTAAAAGCAGAAAGAGAAAAGAAACAAGTAACATACAATAGAGCTCTAATACATCTGGTGCAGACTTCTTAGCGACACTTTACAGGGCAGGAGAAAGTGGCATGACATATTTAAAGTGCTGAAGGAAAAAAAAAAAGTTATATCCTAGAATAGTACATTTAAGTTGTCATAAATTTAAAATAATGGGTTATAAGATTTTATTTGCAAGTCTCATGGTAGCCTCAAATCAAAAAATCTACAGTAGAAACACAAGAAAATAAAAAGCAAGAAATTAAAACACACTACCAAAGAAAATCACTTTCACACAAAGGAAGAGAGAAAGGAATGAAGGAAAGAAGGAAGGAAAAGAAGGCCACAAAACAATTGAAAAAAAAAATGGCTATAGTAAATCCTTCCTTATCAATAATAAAATTCTCCAATCAAAAGATTTAGAGTGGCTGAACAGATAAAGCAAACTCCAACTATCTGCTGCCTAAAGAAATACACTTTATCCGTAAAGATACAAAACCACTAAAGTAAAGGTATAGGGAAACATATTAGATGCAAATGAAAACAAAAAAAGCAGGAGTAGATATAATATCAGATATAATAAATTTTAAGACGAAAAGCATAAAAAGAGACAAAAAGGAGGTTATTCTATAATGATAAATTGTCAATACAGCAAGAGAATATGACAATTTAAAAAATATATACACCTAACACTGGAGCACCAAGATATATAAAGCAAATATTATTAGAGTTAAAGAGAGAGATTGATTCTAATAGAATAGTAGCTGGAAACATCAGCACCCTACTTTCAGCATTGTACAGGTTAACCAGACATAAAAATAACAAAGAAACATCAGACTTAATCTGCACTCTAGAACAAATGGACCTGATAGATATTCACAGAACATTTCATCCAAAGGCTGCAGAATACACATTCTTCTCCTCAACACATGGATCATTCTCAAGTAGTTGATTTTATGTTATTTCACAAAACAAGTCTTAAAAGATTGAAAAATAACTGAAAATCATGGCAAGCATCTTTTCTGACCAAAAGTAGTAAAACTAAAAATCAATAACAAGAGCAATTTTGGAAACCATACAAACGTGAAAATTAAATAATATGTTCCTGAATTTAAGCAGTATGCTGCTCTTCTCTAAGAAGAAAAGAAAAGCACTGTCATCTGAGTAATGCAAACCCTTTTTATTGTCAGGCGGAGAGAAGCATTAAAATTAGACTGCACTCATGTCCTACTCACCTGGCTTTGAGCTATGTATTCATCTCTTGAAACTGCTTGCTATTGTCACAAGTAGCTATAAATTAACGTATCAATGTGAAACATTGTATCAGGATAATGAAGAATGAAATCCAGCAAGTCCATAAAGAAATTGAGGAAATGTTAAAATGTATTGAAACAATTGAAAATGTAAATATACCAAAACCTTTGGAATACAGCAAAAGCAATACTGAGAAGAAAGTTTATAGCAATAATAACCTGCATCAAAAAAGTGTAAAAACTTTAAACAGCCTAATGATACATCTTAAATAACTAGTGAAACAAGAGCAAACAAAACCCAAAATTAGCAGAAGAAAAGAAATAAAGAAGATCAGAGCAGAAATAAGTGGAAGTGAAAACAAAAAATACAAAACATCAATTAGATGAAAAACTGATTTTTCAAGAAGTTAAACAACATTGACAAACTTTTAACCAGACTATGAAAAAAAGGATCCATTCAGTATATGTGGCTGATAGGTTAAAATTTTTAAAAATATACAAGAAAAGAGGATCCAAATGAATAAAATCAGAGATGAAAAAGGAGATATTACAGCTGACACTGAAGAAATTCAATGGATCATTAAAGACTACTAGCAACAATTATATGCCAATAAATTGGAAAACCTAGAAGAAACTAATGAATTCCCAGACACATACAACCTAATGAGATTGAACTATAGAGGAATCCAAAAGCAGAATAGACCAATAACAAGAGACAAGAACAAAACTATGATTAAAACGTCTTGCAGTAGAGAAAAGCCCAGACCTAATGACTTCACTGCTGACTTTTATCAAACATTTAAAGAAGAACTAATACCAAACGTATTCAAATTATTCAAAAACAAACAAACAAACAAAAAACAGAAAAACAGAGGAGGAGGGAATACTTTCAAACTCATTCTACAAGGCCAGTACTACCTTAGTAGCAAAACCAGACAAAGACACATCAAAAAAAGGAAACTACAGGCCAATATCTCTGATGAAATTTGATGCAGAAATGCTCACCAAAATACTAGCAAACTGAACTCAACAGCACACGTAAAATATCATCCACTGTGAACAAGTGGAATTCATCAAAGGGATGCAAGAATGGTTCGACATATACAAATCAGTCAACATGGTACATCACAATCAACAGAATGGAGGAAAAAAACCATGTGATCATTTCAATTGATGCTGAAAAAATTTTGATAAAATGCAACATCCCTTCATGATAAAAACCCTGGAAAAATGGGGTTTAGAAGGGATATACCTCAACATAATAAAAGCTATGCAGAGCAGACCCACAGCTAGTATCATACTGAACAGGGAAAAATGAAAAGTCTTTCCGTTAAGACATGGAAAATGACAAGGATTCCCACTTTCACCACTATTATTCAACATCGTACAGGAAGTCCGAGCAAGAGTGATCAGACAAGAGAAAGACATACAGGGCATCCAAATTGGAAAGGAAGAAGTCAAATTATTCATGTTTGCAGATGGTATGATCTTATATTTGGAAGAACCTAAGGACTCCACACACACACACACACACACACACACACACACACACACAACTATTAGAACTGATAAACAAATCTGATACAAATACGGATACAAAATCAATATGCAAAAATGAATAGCAGTTCTACATGCCAACAGTGAACACCCTGAGAAAGAAATCAAGAAAGTAATCTCATTTACAATAGCTACAAACAAAATTAAAATGACCCAGGAACAAATTTGACCAAAGAAGTGAAAGATCTCTATCATGAAAACTAAAACATTGCTGAAAAAACTTGAAGATGACACAGACAAAATAAATGGAAAAAATTGCACGTTTTGTGATTGGAAGAATCCATATTGCTAAAATTTCCACAGTACTCAAAGCTGTCTACAGATTCAATGCAGTCCCTACCAAAATACCAATGATGTTCTTCACATAAATAGAAAAAAAAAATTCTAAAATTTATATGGAACCACGAAAGACCCAGAGTAACTAAAATCATTCTGAGGAAAATGAGCAAGACTGGAGGAATCATGTTATCTGACTTCAAGGAATATTACAGAGCTATAATAAGTAAAATAGTATGGTAATAGTATAAAAACAGACACACAGACCAACGGAACAGAATAAATAACCCAGAAACACATTCTTACATCTACAGTGAATTCGTTTTTGACAAAGTTGGTAAGAACATACATTGGGGAAAGGACAATCTTTTCAACAAATTGTGCTGGGAAAACTGGATATCCATATGCAGAAGAATGAAACTAGACCCCTACCTCTCACCATATGAAAAGATCGAATCAAAATGCATTGCAGACTTAAATCTAAGACCTCAAACTGTGAAACTACTAAAAGAAAACACTGGGGAAACTCTCCAGGACACTGGACTGGGCAAAGATTTCTTGCGTAATACCGCATAAGCACAGGCAACCAAAAGAAAACTGGAAAAACAGGATCACATTAAGTTAGAATCCTAATGCACAGCAAAGGAAACAATCAGCAATGTGAATTAACAACCCACAGAATGGGAGAAAATGTTTGCAAACTATTTATTTGACAGGAGATTAATATTCAAAATATATAAGGAGCTCAAACAACTCAATAGGAAAAATCAAATAATCTGATTTAAAAATGGGCAAAAGATCTGAATAGACATTTCTCAAAAGAAGACAGACAAATGACAAATGGGTATATGAAAAGATGCTCAACATGATTAATCATCAGAAATGCAAATCGAAACTACAATCAGTTATCATCTTACTCAGTTAAAATGTGTTTTATTCAAAAGATAGGCAATAACAAATGCTGCGGATGTGGAGAAAAGGGAACTCTCATACACTGTTGGTAGCAATGTGTATTAGTACAACCACTGTGGAGAACGGTATGGAGATTCCTCAAAAAACCAAAAATAGAACTATCATATGATCCAGAAATCCCATTTTAAGGTATATTCCCCAAAGAAAGGAAATAAGTATGTTGAAGAGCTATCTGAACTTCCATGTTTATTGCAGCACTATTCACAATAGCCAAAATTTGGAAGCAAGGTAAGTGTTCAACAAAGGAATTGATAAAGAAAATGTGGTAGATATACACAATAAAGTACTATTCTACCATACAAAGAATGAGATTCTGACATTTGCAATAACATGAATGGAACTAGAGGTCATTATATTAAGTGAAATAAGCCAGGCACAGAAAGGCAAACTTCGCATGTTTTCACTCTTTTGTGGGTGCTGCAAATTAAAACAATGGAACTTATGAAGATAGAGAGTAGAATACTAGCTAACCAGATGCTGGGACAGGTAATTTGGAGGGGTGGAAGAAAAGGAAATGGTTAATGAGAACAAAATTATAGTTGGATAAAATGAGTAAGATCTGGCATTTGATCGCACAACAAGGTGACTACAGTCAACGATAATTTATTGTACTTTTTTTTTTTTTTTTTGAGACGGAGTCTCGCTCTGTCGCCCAGGCTGGAGTGCAGTGGCCGGATCTCTGCTCACTGCAAGCTCCGCCTCCCGGGTTCACGCCATTCTCCTGCCTCAGCCTCCCGAGTAGCTGGGACTACAGGCGCCCACCACCTCGCCCGGTTAGTTTTTTGTATTTTTTTAGTAGAGACGGGGTTTCACCGGGTTAGCCAGGATGGTCTCGATCTCCTGACCTCGTGATCCGCCCGTCTCGGCCTCCCAAAGTGCTGGGATTACAGGCTTGAGCCACCGCGCCCGGCCAATTTATTGTACATTTAAAAATAACTAAAAGAGCATAATTGGAATGTTTGTAATACCAAGAAATAATAAATACTTGAAGTGATGGATACCCCCCTTAACGTGATGTGATTATTATGCAGTCTGCCTGTATGAGAATACTTCATGTGCCCCATAAATACATAAACCTACTACATACTCATAGACATTACAAATAAAATTTTAAAAATAGGTAATTCATAAAAAATCGGAGACGATGTCCTTCATACCATGGGAGTCAAGATATAATGAATTACTGATGATTTTAAAAACTTCTGCCTTAGTTTTTCTTTTGTATCTTCCATCTAATAAACAGCATGCCAGTCATTGAAAATAATCGGTAAAGTAGAAAGAATAATAGATAGAGTGCCGAGGCTTTTAAGGTTGGGTAACTCTGAGTTTGCTTCCTGTTTCCACTGTGGGAATATAAACTGAGGCCAATCATATTAAACTCTTTGAGGATTACACCTAACTCGATTTTAACAGACACTTCATACATTTTATTTTCCTTCTACCTCCACACTCTCTAAGCAGATTTTTTTAGGGTTTACAACCAGCTCTGCTACCCTCATTAAACTATTTATGGTCAAGTTACTATGGGATTCTTAGCTTAAAGATTTAGAATTTACAAATAAGTGTGTTAAATTTATTCTCTGCCAATTTGCTTGAATAAGGCTATTTTCACTTTCTGTTTATTTTTCTGGAAAATAATTTCCTCTCTCCAGAAAGGAATATGTCACTTCATGTAGAATGAGGGAGGCAAACACTTCTTACATTTCTCAAACAGGAGTAAAAGTGCAAATAACTAATTTGCCCAGTCGGGAGAGTGAAATGCGTGATGTGGACAAGGTGGGCAAATGGAAACAGATGTGACTTAGCCAAATGTTGCTAATAAAATTGAGGGCTTGGTGTGGCCACATGCTCACAATTTTAAGGAAAGCTGGAATGCAGTTTTTTTGGTATAATACTCTGATTTTTGTTATATTAGATAAATCTAACTATTTTCAAACAATATGTGAGAGAAACAAAACTTGGGTTGTGTCAGCTAGTTCTTGCTTCTATTAAAAAATAGTCACCAGCCACATTCAAACTATGAGAGGGTAGCTGCAGATTTAAATTCTCTGAAGTAAAGTTGAATCATTATCTCTGTATTAAATAGGTTGACTTCTGAATGACGAATCTTACTCCTTCCAAGGAGCTTTCCCAGGTCCCTGCTACTAAATAACGAGGTTTAATATGTCTTTTTAAAATTTTCCCATAGCACATTTTAATATTTTTTTCAGGGACATGTAATAATATCATTCCATAATTAAAATAGAATATGAGATATAAAAGGTAAAACTATAATGATGGTGTAAGTATTATAGAAAACATAATACATGTACAATCTTTGAAAAATTTTAGAGATGTAGTTTGCACTGTAGAAAATATATATCAACATTTCATCACATTAGAAATATATGCAATGTTAGATCTATTACAATGTGACATTTTAGGGAAAAAATAACTAGGATTTTACTTTTGTATTCCTAAGATTGTGGCCAGATTTTGAATGATTTATATTTATAGAATTGAATTAAATGTATTTTTAAAAGTTTATTCTGATTTTCCATGTCTTACCTGCTTAAAAGTCATGACTCAAGGCACTCATTACTTGGGGAATATTGGGGAAATTATTATTTATTCTTTGGCTCCTGTAAAAATAGTATTATTAAAGTAGGGCTGATGAATAGTGCCACAAAAGTAACCTGGAAAGAATGAGATATAGCAAAGGGTGTTACATTCTAATTTAGGAACTGGTTGCCTAGTGAGTGAAAAGCAGTGAAGGATGACTATTATTTTACATTTTTTCATCTGTGAGGAATATATTCCAATCCAAACCTGAATCACAGAAACGTATGGATCCAAATTTGATTGAGTAAAGTCTTTCTATGAGCTTTGCCAACATATAGCTGTTACCATTTATACTTAAATTTCTAGTCACTTAAAAGAAGCTGTCCTTGTGTTTCAGTCTTGAATTTTGAGTCACATATTCTCCTGAATTATTTTGTTATGTCTATGATTTATTTCATTTGCTCTAGGTATATTTACACCTCTACACACCACACAGTCACACACACATATAACAACACAGACATATTTTGCTAGTGTTTTGAAGAGAAATTAAATGAAATTTTAAAAAAATGCCATTTACTAAATTTGTTAGAAATTATGAAGTAATCCACATGAAATAAGGATAATGATGGAAAATATCAAAATATACAAGCATATTTCATTGTGTTTATCAAGTATTTAAGTCCTGATTCAGTTTTATAGATATTAAACTAAAAAAAAGAACATATTAGAAGTCTTATAAATAATTACAAAAAAATTCCACAACATGGCACCAAATCATTGTCCATACTTAAAATATTCTTCTGACCTTAAAATAGACACAAATATATATCTTGGCACAATAGTGAAACACATATACACGGACACATATACATATACACGCATATGAATTTAAAAATTACATGCATACACACATATGACTTTAAAATTAGAATTTTAAAATTCAACCTATGTAGACAAATTTTTAAAATGCATATTTTCACATATATCATTGGAACATTATGGCAGTGATAAACTGTGAACACCTGGGTGCCATCATTGATAATGACAGAAGGCTATATAAATTTGATATATACTAATTCTTAATAGGAAAAGTCATTAGACTTTATGGAAGCAATAAACCAGTGGGTGTACAGTTGGCTTCTTTCAGTCTCGTATGATAGTTTTATTATTTTCCTCAAATAAAGGCTTGACTCAGATTTAAATAATATAATAACTTCCATATATTTTTAAATATTGTGAGGTTTGCAAAATATTTTCCATTTTCAAAGCAAAGTTTTAGAAAAGATTCTACTTTAAAGATATTCCAAATTACCTTAGCCAATAAAAACACTTACCTCCTTGGTTAAGTGCATTTCTAATTTTTTTTTTAATATATAATTGTTTAAGTAATTAAGTAATTGTTTGCTTCATTTTACAGAAAATTTATCGTTAGTGTATAGAAATGCAACTAGATTTTTTAGTGTTGATTTTGTATCTGCAACTTTACTGAATTCATTTATTAGTTCTAACAATAGTTTGGTAGGGTCTTCAGGGTTTGCTATATATAAAATCATATTATCTGCAAATAGAGATACCTTTCCTTCTTTCTTTCTGATTTGGAAATGCGTGTGTGTGTGTGTGCATGTGTTTTGGAAGTGTGCGTGTGTGTGTGTTGGAAATTGGAAATGTGTTTATGTGTGTGTGTGTGTGAGAGAGAGAGAGAGAGAGAGACAGGGTCTCATTCTGTTGCCTAGGCTAGAGTGCAGTGGTGCCATCATGGCTCACTGCAACCTCCACCTCCTGGGTTCAAGCGATCCTCCCATCTCAGCCTCCCAAGCAGCTGGGACCATAGGCATGCACCACCATGCCCAGCTAATTTTTGCATTTTTGTAGAAATAGGGTGTCACTACATTGCCCAGGCTGGTCTGAAACTCAAACAATCCACTCTCCTTGGCCTCCCAAAGTGTTGGGTTTACAGGCATGAGTCACCGCACCTGGTCAGAAATGTCTTTTATTTATTTTCTTTGCCTAATTGCTGTCTAGGACTTCCAGTACTATGTTTAATAGAACTGATGAGAGTGGGAATCCTTGTCTTTTTCCTATTGAATACATAGCTTTTAATACTGATATTATAATAAATGTATTAAATAAAGGAAACTTAGCTTTGTCTTCAGAATAAATTTCTAGTAATCAAAACCAATGACAAAAGGAACAGTGATTTTTTTTTTTCTCTCACATTGAAACACATTTGTATTGGCCTTACATAAATGGAGGCTTTCATTCACAAGATGTTAAACATAAGGGTTTTGTTTTATTTATGAAATATAATAAGTGTTAGGTAGATCATTGTATCTAGAGTTAGCTAGCTAGCAGAAAGAGAGAGAGTGAAAATAACATAGCACAGAACTTTAGGGAAACTTGTACAAAATATACACAAATTTTTCTTTATAATGTCATAAATAGTTTTAGTGCTGAATTTGCATATTTATTATCCAAGATGACATAAATTTTAACAACAGTGTACTTTTAGCCAATTCTAACACAGCACTCATTAAAATGTAGTGAAACAAAGCAGTATATGGGAATCACTACAAAATATTTTTACTTTAAAATTTATAGTAAGACTACAATTCCTGGGTATGAAGAGTAAATTAATAAACAATTAGATGAATGTACTGAATACTGAATAAAATATCAGACTCTGCCACTTTCTGTTTATCCATCTTCTACTTTCTAATCCACTCGTGCATAATGGGCAATTCTTTAGGGATATTTCTTTCCCTTATATCTATTAGAACAAATATATTCAAAAGAATCTGAAGGTTAACACATGTCCTTCTACAATATTTTAATTGTAAGACAACTAATAGCCATAATAAAAATAATAATCAATAAAATCTTACCAATAATAATGGCTATAACAATAGTAACATGAGGAACAACAATAGCTGAAATTCATATGTTCTTCTGAATTCTACAAAGTAATTTATTTTAAATATATCAGCTCATTTCATTTTTAAAATGCTATAAGGTAATTATAGCAGATATTCTTATTGCTAGCATCAAAAATGAAGATAAAGAAGCTTACAAAGATTAAAATATATACACAAATTAACATATATAGACATGAAAGGTAAGCCTTTTGATTCTGAAATAAAACCAGTTACTGTAAGAGCATATACATTCATTTTTTATTCAAAGTTATTCATTGTTTTGAACTAAGATTGATGAGACAACATTTAACCTCATAGTAAATGATAATGTAAATTATATAAGTTTGTGTAGATTTCATACCCATTGCATCATAGATGTAATGCATTTTTGGTCAATATTTTCAAGTTATTAAGAATGGTGATTAAGTCTTAGTTTTACCTGGGTTAACAAGTGGTTACTGTTTTCAAGAGAACAACAAATCGAATAAATCTGATTTTTTTTTTCATTTTAAAACTCTCAGGTTGAATATCAAATAATTTCACTGTGTCTATGCTAAAAAATAAAGTCTGCATGGCATGGGTTAAGGAAAATATAAAAACCGAGGATAAAAATACAAAACTAAGATCAAGCAAAGGTATTAAAATCACTCATATAAATAGATTGTTTTGAATTTAGGCTTCCTTTTCTCTATATAATTCAAATTCTACCTAACTGTGTTTATGATGAAAGGAAACACTAGACAGAATAAGATAGACAAATTTATTCCAATAAATAAGAAGAAACAAAATATTTCCACCATTATAAAATATTCTTACATTTTAAAGTGTTAGTGTTTATTGATCTCTCATTAATGTATTAGTGATTTAATTTAATGGAACTGAAAACTAATTTATTTTATTTTAACCAAACATTTTCAGTTATGAAAACATGTTATATGCAACTTGATCTTTTGCTGGTCTGAGTTGATCTTTAATTATCTATCCTACTCTTCATTTTAGGATGCTAGTCACCAAGACTGTTTACCCTTATCATCAATTCTCTTTCTCTTTCTCATGATAAAACTTGTGATTATGGGAGGTACTTAAATCAGATTAATATCGTCACAAACAGGCAGTTTAGATTTTTCCTAATAGAGAATAGATCACATATTTCTCCTTTGCCTTTCAAAGCTTACATGACTGTTTTTAGGATATTATTGGGTTTTCACCTTTAGAAAGCTTCTTATTATTATAAAGTAAAAATCCTAGTAATATATCCTACTCTTCAATTTTGAAATCTATTTGCTAGCATTCTACAGATTTCAGTGTGGGGTCTAAGAAGATATGACCTTTGTGTCATTGAGGGTGGTCATTTGGATAAATTAACCAATTGAGTGGTCACTGCAAATGGCTCTGTTTTAAATTTGCATGCAGCCATTTATCAGTTATAGAATTTTCTTTGAAGCATCTGTGATTAGAGCCTCATGACTTCTGTGTTGATCATTTAGTTTGGCTAAAATCACAGAAGGGGCACTTGAGTATACATATACCTCACTCCTTGTTTTTAGTTTTTTAAGTTTTAAGAATCAAAGGGCTAACATCCAGAACCTACAAAGAACTCAAACAAATTTACAAGAAAAAAACAAACAACCCCATCAAAAAGTGGGCAAAGGATATGAACAGACATTTCTCAAAAGAAGACATTCATACAGCCAACAGACACATGAAAAAATGCTCATCATCACTGGCCATCAGAGAAATGCAAATCAAAACCACAATGAGATACCATCTCACACCAGTTAGAATGGCGATCATTAAAAAGTCAGGAAACAACAGGTGATGGAGAGGATGTGGAGAAATAGGAACACTTTTACACTGCTGGTGGGATTGTAAACTAGTTCAACCATTATGGAAAACAGTATGGCAATTCCTCAAGGATCTAGAACTAGATGTACCATATGACCCAGCCATCCCATTCCTGGGTATATACCCAAAGGATTATAAATCATGCTGGTATAAAGACACATGCACACGTATGTTTGTTGCGGCACTATTCACAATAGCAAAGACTTGGAATCAACCCAAATGTCCATCAGTGATAGACTGGATTAAGAAAATGTGGCACATATACACCATGGAATACTATGCAGCCATAAAAAAGGATGAGTTTGTGTCCTTTGTAGGGACATGAATGCAGCTGGAAACCATCATTCTTAGCAAACTATCACGAGAACAGAAAACCAAACACCACATGTTCTCACTCATAGGTGGGAACTGAACAATGAGATCACTTGGACTCGGGAAGGGGAACATCACACACTGGGGCCTATCATGGGGAGGGGGGAGGGGGGAGGGATTGCATTGGGAGTTATACCTGATGTAAATGACGAGTTGATGGGTGCTGACGAGTAGATGGGTGCAGCACAGCAACATGGCACAAGTATACATATGTAACAAACCTGCACATTATGCACATGTACCCTAGAACTTAAAGTATAATAATAATAAAAAATTAAAAAAATAAAAATAAACAAATAAAAAAAAGAATCAAATCATTTCTGTTACTGCTTGTGGCAGACATAACTAGTTTCTTACATGGGAATTAATTCTCTCTGTTGTATTTTTTTACTAGAAGCTTGGTGTGCAGCTTTGCCCACACAGAATAAAAACATTTTGCTTCTCTGCCTCCCTTGCAGCTAGTTACAATCATGTGATGAAGTTCTGGCCCTGAGGTGAAAGTGGAAATCTTGTATCAGGTTTCTCAGGAAATTGCATAAATGGATCTAATTCAGTGGGGAAAGGTCACTTTTTCAATCCTTCCTCCTGTTTTGGCTTTCTTGAGATGTGACAGTTGAAACAGTAATAAATAAAGACCGTTTGTTCATTTGAGAAAGGGAAGACAGATTGGAGCTTGGATCTTGTAATTTAGTACATTTCTGTACTGCTCACCTCCAAATTGCTTTTATATAAGAGAGAAATGATTTTTTGTTTCATTTAAGCCATTGTTATTTTTTTCTTCTATATGCAGCCAAACCTACCTCAAACTAATAAAGAGTTTAAAGGAATAAAAATATATATTGTGTGGATGCTTTGGTAATATGATGTTCATTTTTTCTAACTTCTGTCTCATTTAACCAAACGTTGAATTTTTTCTTCTATACACAGCCAAATCTACCTTTAATTAATTGATACACAGTATAACATAACAATAAATGTATATTGTGTGAATTTTTTTTGTCATATGATGTTACCTCTTTTTCTTTTATATGATTTAATACTGCCTTTTTTCTAGGAATAGCATTAAAATGAAAAAAAATGTGAGGTCAAACTCTACTGCAGGAACTCAGACAGCATATACAATCTGTTTTCGATTTACACCTTCAATAATACCTTTTCAAACATTTTTCTTTTTATGGCACTTCTAAAATTTAAATACTGATGCTATTTTATGGAACTATGAATTTTACTTAAAAAAGATTACTTTTATAAGGGCCTTACTATAACATCATAAAAGTGAGAAATTCAGAACTTTGGCTGAAATTTATTCTCAGTACCCTGTCTTCTATACAAAGTTCATCAGACAGGAAATCACATATGTAATAGAAAATTTGGTCAGATATTTGGTTTATTACCTTGATCATGGGCCAACTTTGTTTGAAATTGGGAAAGCATGCTTAAATTATTCTTACATAAGATTGTTTAGTCACTTCATGAATTAATATATAGATAAACAGAAAGTGTTTTCTACTGGGAAGTGCTTGAAAGGCAGTCTTCATTCTAGATAGTAAACTAGCACTGGCTGTGCCTCCTTCACACTAAATTTAGCTTTGGATATGTTATAGGAAAAGAAGAGAACCATAGATTCCAGAAACTAATATCTCAGGAGAAACATATGGGAAGACTAAAAGCTGTCTTAAACCGATAATTTTCAAAGGCTGATGACTGTGGACTGGGACCAGGTAATTTGGAGGCAGCAGGAAGAGAATAAGCTGAAGAAGTAGAAGCAAAGCCTTCCATGTTCTGCTCCTGCCTAGCTCCTAGGTTGACCTCTCACTTTCTGTAGGAAAATAACTATCTTGTTTGATACACATTGATGCCCTTAAACTTTCAGATTTCTTCCTTTTGAAAAAGACTTTACTAAATGAGAATAAGATCTACATATACAGATAGTGAAAACTAAAATAATTGAAAAGATTTGTTTTAACCACTTACAATTTGCTTCCTATGTTTTCTTAGAGTATCTATCCAAACTTACATTAAACAGTTTAGTTTGTTAAACCTAGATTAAATTTGGAAATGAAAGAACTTTTAACAAGATTTCAAGTGTGTGTGTGTGTGTGTGCACATATGCATACATTAATAACAAGTTAGTTAAAATTCTATTTTTTCCCAATCAAAACTAGAAAATTCAAAGGTACATAAAATAATAATTACAGATCAAAATCAGTCAAATGAAATATAGTTATGACATATATGTTGAAGAATGTTTCCTAGATTCCAATGAACTAAAATAATAATATTGACTCTCTAGTAGAATTAATTTTCAAAATGTGCAACATTTTCTAACATAAAAAATGATTAAAACTGTTTAAGAGCACTCCACTGTTAGAAGGTGAAAATTCAGGAAAGAATTTAATATGAAGCTGATTGTGGTTAGAAAACCAAGAGTTGACCTTGTTTTTCTTGAAAAAGTAAAATCAAAAGGGGCCTCAAATTATACCCCTTATCCAAAAGCCAACACCTAAAGCAACATTGTGACCTCTTCTCAGGTTGCTTGGGGACATAAACTCAGGACTTATTTGCAAAGTGGCTTTGTAACTGAAATTTTAACATCACTTTACAGACTTCTTCTCCTTGGGTGTCCAAAGAGTGCCACAGACACTTTCAGGTTATAAGTTCCTTGCTGATGGGGTCCCAGAACAAAGTGGGAGGGCTCCAGACCACAGAAAGTAAACTCAAATGTCTCCTTACTTAAAATAAGCAGAATCACAAATTGTAGTGAACAGAAGGCATTTCAGAATCCCCTGATGCTGGGAAGGAATGTATTCCTTCTTTCCCTTTTTATCTAAGTTAGGCACCCTGAGGAACTCTGTTAACTCTTCTGTATTACCTATACCTAAACAATAGTATGCAAATAGCAATCTCAAGAGGTCACAAATCTTCCGTGGTTGAATCTAGTGCAAAGTTCCAGAGTTTTGACAACCACAAATTCTGATGGGTTTGTGAGTCTGCTCTTGGGCAAACAATATTTTATTTTTTAATTTACAAATTCAATAATACAGAACTATTTTGAGTACATGAACCCATTTAACACTTGTAAACTCTCTTCTGAGACAGAACATGATTCGTTTTCTTAGTGTGAGCTTTCAGTGGGGAAGTAAAACAAAACCATAAAACAAAAACAAAAACAAAGGCCTCACTATATTTCTTCATCTCAGTTCATTTCCTGGTATTGACTGCTTCCAAAAAAGACAGAGTTGAGCTACCACAAGAAAAACTTTTGTACTGGAATTCCAAGTCAGGCACAAACCAAATAAAGCCTACTGGAAATTTCGTGGGAAAAAACATTCTGTAAGGTTTTCACTCTTAAAAACCTCAGTTGATGATTTGAGTCAGCAGGTAATTCAAGATCATTCATCACTAACTATGGTTTTATTATTACTTTTGAAAGAAGTCCATCTCTGTATCTTTGAACATATCATTATATTTGCTTCTTAAAAGTTATTGTCCAAATCTAACCATTTCTGAACAAAGAATTCTCTAATTTTAAAAGTATTCTACAACCACAGTCTTTCAAAATACCTGAAGTAAGTTATTTTTACTACATCTCAAAGTTTGGTGAGGGCTTTGTAATAATAAGAGAAAATGGTTAATGTATTATTTAGTTTTATACATCTTTTTAAGTGTATCGGAGCAGAAAGTGATAGACATTATGGACGGTTGGAATAAAGAGAGAAAGACCACCAGGTTGTGTGGTGAAAGGAAGACAGACCCTGAATACTGACTGGTGATGTGGGGCTTCTTCCATGGGCACATTCATGGTCCACCTCCTTTTGATCCATGAAGTGTCTGATTTGAGATGCATTGTGATACTCATCTGCTCTCTGATATCTTTTCCCCTCAGGACTTCTACAGAGCCAGACAGTATTTGCCAATTATTATTCATATCTGGTGTCTCTGCACAAAGCACACGACCACCTGTTCGTGTTTTAAAGATTTTTAAGATTTCTAGTGAACAGATGGGATTAAGAAAATTGATGAACTTTGCAGCAGTTCCATCTTTTGATATCTAGTAAAATCATGGCTGAGGTTGTTTATAATCTTGTCATGCAAACCATGTCAATCCCACTATCTGTCTTTTTCTTATCCCAAGCTGAAGAATCAATCTGTGTAAGGCATTTCAGGTTTAGTCTGGCCCAATTAAGTGCAAAACCCACTTCCCATAACCAAAATATATTGGCTATATTTTTTTTCTTCTGGATCTTCATCTGCATATTCCTTATTGGGTTACTTCCATCATCATTTTAAATGAACTCGCTACCCTTCCTTCTTAAAACATCCCTTTCAACCACATCTCCTCCAAGTCACTTCCACATATTACAGTATCTATAAAGCTCTGTCTATTCTCTTTGTCTTTGCTTCCTCACTTCCATTAACTTTGATTCATGCCATTTAGCTTCTCACTTCTCCAGTCTACTGAAAGGGCTCTGGTTACACTGGTGAATTCCATGCTGTTAAAACCAATGTAAACTTTTTAATCCTCTATGTCTATTTTAACCTTTTAGAAGCATTTGAAAAAATTCTCTCTGTACCTGTCTTTGTGAAATCTATTCTATTGCTTCTTATAATATCAAATTCTCTTAATTTCTTCTTAAATATCATTAGTAATTTTTCATTTTTCTCTGGCAATTTCTCCTTTTTCCCAATCTTTAAATAATATTTGGACATTTGAATAATTTTACTCATTATACACCCTCACTCAAAGCAATCTCATCAATTTTTATGTCTTAAAAAAACCCATGTATTTGTGAAAGCTTCCCAATTACTATCTCTATTTTTCATTTCTCTTCTGAGCTCTGTATTCCTCTATCCAAATGGCAATTCAACATATCAGTTTTGGTGACAAACATCTCAAAATTAAGGTGTTCAAAATGGCATTCTTGATCTTTCTTTTCAAATGTACTATTCCTCCAGAGATGACCCTCTTCATTAATTGGCTTCAATGATGTTAGCCAGGAATTGGGAAATTTCACTTTCCATTGCCTATCTTCTACTCACAATTCATCTCCAAATACTGTTGATACATTTTCCTGCTTTCATTCTAGTCCACATCACTGTTCTTTTGTATTAGCCTCTAGTCTTGTCATATCCATCCTTACCTCCATCTAATGCACTCTTCACCCAGAAGATAGAGTGATTTTGTTAAAAGGAAAAGGAGGTCATATTAGTCTCAGTTTAAAATTATAAAACTATTATTTATTAAATTTAAAATAAAGTCTCAAATCTTTATTATTGGCTAATCATTTGTACACGATCCATCCTTTATTTAGTTTTCAGTGCTCATTTCTAGCCGTTCTCTATCAATATTTTCCCTGCTTTAGCCACACTGATCTTTTCAGTCCATGCAAAATTTGAGTGCTTTCTCAGGACCTTTGAACATGCTCTACATTTTGCTTTCAATCATTCCCTTGACTTCACCAGTTAAATCCCATCATGATTCAGGATTTTCCTGACTTCACGGTCAAATCTAGGTGGCTTTTGCTATTCCTTTTTATATTACCTAGTTATTACTCTTAGAGGAGATAATACAGGCAGCATTAATATGTTTTTCCCTTGGATTGTTTATTGTCTGTCTTACATAATGGATTATAAGCTTTATCAGGCCAGAAACTAAGGTCATGTTTTTCAGTGGCATGCATTCAGCACTTGGCATGACCCCATTGTGTTTTACAATTTTTGTCTCAATTTTTTTTCCATGGTATCATTTTTCTGCCACCTTAGTTAATTTCAACCTTATCCCAGCCTTATTAATTCAAATATTAAGTGCTTTACTGCATATCCCTATCTCTATCTTTGCTATTCTTACCCCTCCTGTCCTTACGATACGGTATACCCAATCTGGATAATGCTTTTGGTAATGGTAACTCCACGGCACGGGCAGTGGTTGGGTCTGTACAGCTAATTCTAACCAGATCATCTTATTGTAGGCAGTTATGACCAAAATGAAACCAGACTTTCGTGAAGCATTTCCAGTCAGTGATACTCATGCGGAGAGCCCTAAGGGAAGGGAAAACAAGAACCAGAAAGTTGGCATGTGCTAGGAATTGCTGCCTGACAACCAGAGCCCTATGCCAAAATCTTCCCAGAGGTCAAGTGACCACATAATCAGAATGTCATGGAAATACACTTTATTCTCTGAAAGAATGCCCCTTCTCAAATCCAAACCAAGCAAACCAAAACAATCAACAAACAAAAAAACTAAACAACAACAAAACCACAGAAAACAAAAGAAACAATCACTGCTAATCCCAGATAACAAATAAAAGAAAAAGGGTTCAAACTTAGCAATTACATATCAAATTAACCATTCTAGATAACTTTTTGGATGAACATAATAAGATAGAGCTGTTTTTGATCGAGTTAGTCTCCACCGTAGGCCTCACATAGCTTCTGTCTGTGCTGGAGTGTCTAATGTCTCTTATTTACACTACAGGGATATCTTTTGCATATATACTTATTCTAAGTACAATTTTAGTTCTGAGCTTTTATCATGGAAAAATATGCCTTCCTAAATATATTCTGCAAATTGCAACTACCTGATATATTTTAACAAACAACAAAAAATGTGAGGTGCTCTAATATTCTCTAAAATGAAACCTACATGCCTGCATTCTTCCCGTCATGTAAGATGTCCTTCATCACGATGCTGTGGTGGCATAGGAAGCAAATTTCTAGTTGTGATAGTGAGAAAAAGTCAATTTCTTGTAGTATAAAAATATGGATTCCTATCACACAGAATGTATACTATTTTATTTCCATGTCACAAGATTAAAAAGCATACATGCAGCAGCAATAACTTGGTAAAAGTCAGTCACCTCATTTACTATATAATGTAGATTACATAAATATTACAATAATTTGCTCTGTGCCATTTTTAAAGTGATTATAAAAAGCGCCTCCAAAACCCTAAATCTTGTAAGTCACAATATTTGAGTCATTGATACTAGGTCTTCTTTAAATAACAGTGTAGGCAGGAGAACAAAGTGTGTTGTTGCTTCTCTTAATTAAATAGTTGCACATTATACTCCCTGCTTTAAGGACAATGTGATACTGAATACACACATATCTATCTACCAGAAGTACAGGTGGGTTCCTCCCTCACTTTCTTCCAGTCCTTCTGCCGTTTACTTATCAGTGAAAATTTCCTTGTCGACTTTATTTAAATAAAAAACCCACGCTCAGTCTGGTACTCCCTATGCCCATTGCACTGTTTTGTGTTTCTCCATATGATATATTTGGATATAACTATTCCATTTGAAATAGTTAACATTTTTTCCTCCTGTTACTAGAATGTGAGCTCTTGAGTGTTGGAAACTTACTTTGTTCCATACTATATCCCCTGATGTAAAACAGTTCCAGATATTTTAATAGACATTTCACGATAGAAGATAAATGAATGGTTAACAAGCACATGAAAAGATACTGACATAATGAGCCATTAGGGAAATTCATTTCAAAGTCACAGTGAGGTACCACTTCACACCAGCTAGGATGGCTATAATCAAAATGACACACGAAAAAAATGTTGGTGGGAATGTGGTAAAATTAAAATTATCATACATTTTTGGTCAGAGTGTAACATGGTCCAATCATTTTGGAAAACAGATTGACA
The DNA here is from genome assembly GCF_047675955.1 of Chlorocebus sabaeus. NCBI lineage: Eukaryota > Metazoa > Chordata > Mammalia > Primates > Cercopithecidae > Chlorocebus > Chlorocebus sabaeus. The sequence goes on along the minus strand of NC_132910.1, from coordinate 77,353,479 downwards.
ATTTCTTAAAAAGACATAAATTTACCCAGGAATTTGACTCAGAGGTATACATACAAGTGAAATAAAAAGATGTGTCTATATAAAGATGTGTATATAAATGTTCATAGCATTGTTATTCATAAGAGTCCCAAACTGAAACCAAGCCAAATGCCAACCAACTGGTAAATGGGTAAACAAAATGTGACATATCCATACAGTGGAATACTATTCAGCAATATAAAATAGTGCATTATTGATACATTCTATCACATGAATGAAACTCGAAAAACATTATATGGTAAGCTAAAAATGCCAAATGGAGGAGACCCCATATGTATTATTCCATTGATATGAAATTTTCAAAAAAGTGAATGAAACCAAGTTGATTAGAGATTGGCTAGGGCTGGGGATGGGAAAAGAGAAATGACTACAAATGGACTGGAGGTGTTTTGGGGAATAAAAATGTTTGAAAACTAAGTTGTGGCGATGTTTGCACCATTCTATAAATTCACTAGGAATCATTGAATTTTACACTTAAAACAGTGGAATTTGAAAAAATGTAAATCAACTTCAAAAAACTGCTAATAAAATAGAGCCTGATAAAAAGTAGGATTTAAATACTTGTTGAAAGTATAATTAATTATAGTTCTTACACAATAATGATTACAACTTCAGAAGAAAAAAACACATGAATGCATCTCACCTATGAAATATGTGTGAAAATATAAACTTATACAAAAATGTACATTATACTGAATGTGTATATATATGTGTGTGTATGTATATGCATATATATACACACACACAATACACATATACATACACACACACACACACACACACACACATATGTATCCACAGTCTCAGGATACATATTGCAATATAACAAGCAAAAGAACCTAAAATATATATGTGATGTGACATTTTAGACATGGTTATAAATCAGAAAGAAACAACAAAGAAGCCAAGATTCCATTACAACAGTGAATTCTAGGAGGAGAGTTTTGCCCATCCACTGTCCCTAAATGCAGTCATGGTGGTTTGAAGAATAGAGGTTTAATGAAAAGGTGCTTCTGTAGTCTTAGCGAAGTAGTTAAATGACCAAATGTCTGCTCAGATTTGATGGTCTACTGAAGACACAAGCACATGGGGCTTCTGCAAATTCTCACTACTCTGTGTTGCTGTGTCTGTTGCCCTCTTCCTTTTAAAGGTAACCAGAAACACTAAAAGTCATTATTTATGATAATAATAAAAAACAACATGGATATCTAACATTCTGAAGCTATCCATGCAGCAGAAAGGGGAAATGTAGCAAACTGAGACTGTGATAGATGCTTTCTATAAAGTGGACATTTATGAAAGAAGTTTTGTGTGACTTTTAAAATAGAGGCTTGTATTTTAAAAGTTATTTTTAATAATAGACACTTGCTTTGTAAATTAAGCTTTGGCTTTAAATCCTTTCATTTAAAATGTTAAGTCTTGGTTTTTCCATTCAGGAATTATTCCAAGTCTCATCATTTCCTTTATGAAAGGAAGCAATTGGACTGAGTTACCTTGTTCCAGCTCATGAATATTGGACATGGCTTTTCTGAATCCATCAGAGTCAGCTAACAGTTACTGCTTTGAACGGATGAATAAAACTAAGGAGCAGGTTTATGGAGAGTAAATGTGCCCTGAGAACAAACGGTCAGGTTCCTGTTCTCCATTGCGTCTCTGGTGTGAGATCATTGCAACTGAAACAAACTATCATCTTTTGTAGTAACATGTAACTTAAAAACATTACTCATAGAAAAGTAAAGGGACCAAAGTTTATTTAATCTATTTTTAGAAAACAGCAAATTGAGAGGAAGAAAACCACTTTAATGTTATCTGAACATTTAGGCTTTAGTAGCAAATTTCCCTGATCACATTCCTCCCCAGTAAAACCTGGAGTGTTTGCCATGTGTGAGCAGAGCTATGTCAGTAGTAATGAACTGGTCAAGGATATTAAAATATTCTTTTCTTCTCATGTGGATCCAAAAGACTATCTGCCAAAATTTACTAATTGGATATTTGCTCTCCAAATTATTTACATATCTGCCAAAAGTGCTTTTGAAATTTTTGGCATGAATTACTCTGGATAAAAAGAAATATGAGCTATAAAATAATAAAATAATGTTGAAAATAGCAGCTTAGTGTGTTCAATTTCTTTATGAACAGCCAATACCTCTGTTATTCAAAGTAATTTGAATCTTGTAAAAATTATATGTATGGGGTATACAGGATAAAACAACCACAGGAAATCCATCATAACAATCTTCCTTACATTCAAAATTTGCTACGAGAAGGGGCCATTTGTTATTCATCGAAGAAGGTTTAGTCGTAGATGTATACAATAGACCTCCTTATTAGGTGCTTTTATTATTTAGAGATCTCCTGGCATGAAACCAAAGGAAAGCATCTGATAAATGTTCTAATACACATGAATAAATGAGCTCTTCAGAGGTGAGAATAAGCAGATATTTCTTAAAGTACTTCTTAAAATTATGGGGCACTTAGAGAAAATTCTTACACAAACATCTGTAAAGACAACAGTTTTGGCTAGCATTTAACATGGCAATGGTTTTTGGTGTGTATCTACCTGTACTTCTCCCACCTCATTTTTATACATTCCTGTACAATAAAAACTTATGATATGATATAAGGTATTTCTTATTCCAAACCTATTTAAATTCTTTTTCACCCGCTGACTTTAAGAATTTGGAACAATTTGACCTAAATTTTCCAACCGCTGAATGCAACAAGAGTTCATGACTTTATTCCATATCAGTGAGAAAGGTCCATCTGAAGTTTAAGCTATTGTAGTCCCTGAAATAGTCCCAAGTTGTCCAAGAGCCAGTGTACGAAGTATCCATTTAGAGTAGGAAGAGGCACGGCCAAGAGGTAAAATGCTGAAGGAGTTTATGTGTATTCCTAATTTAAGATATAATTTAAGCTACTATAATGATTCCTACATTTTTGTTTGAGGAGCAATGTTGATCTATAACGATCTTTTTAACCACTAGATAGCAGATGTGGAGAGTGATAATGCGGTGACATTTTTAGGTAAATGTTAATGACTAATTTTGATAGTTGTTTCTTAGGGTACACATAAATATACATATGTGGACATATGTGGACATATGTGTGTGTATGTGTTTGTATGGGTGTTTATGTCCAAAACAGCAATATTTTTTAATAAAATGAGGATATTTAGTAAGTAGTTCCTTAATTAAATTAATCAAATGATTGATTGATTGATTGATTTTAACATCCTAATCTGACAAAATTAAAAGTCGGTCACTTTAAGGTGAAAATTCCTTTAATTAATGATCCATGAAATCTCAGATTTTAAAAATTCCAGTGTTAGAGTGACACTTCCCAACAATGAAAAGTAGAAATTTGTGCCTTTCCTGTGGTCCCTCACATTTGCCACCCTTCAGGTGCATGCTATTTCGACATTTTTTCAATAGAACTTTTCTCCAGCCTTTTGTTTTAAGTCTGATGGATGTCAAAGGAGGTAATTTTAATTAACCATATTGTAGTATGAATTAGTCACTGTTCTTTCCTTCATTGGTTTCCTTCAAGTTAATAATTAAAAGTAAAAAAATACTATTTTTATTCATTGAAAGACTTTTAGACCAAAACTACTTTGTTGGTTGTAAGCAAAAATTAGTGCTTATCATGGTCTCAAACTCCTGGTGTCGTATCTGTATAGGATGGTGATTTCTACCCAGAGGAATCCGGGGAGGAAAAAATGTGGCACAGGCTAGTTTTCCTTCTAATATTTAATCCCTTGATTCATTGCAGACTATTATTTCCTCTAATATTCAATTTCTTTCTTCATCAAAATAATTTGCACTTGGCTCTACAGCTGCATCAGACATTAATCAAGGGTTTCACGTAATTAAAGGGAATAATTACATAGGAAGATAATTCCTTTTTAATGTGTTTCATATGAAAGTGCCTATACCACTAGTCTTGCTTCTTTGCCTTCAGATCTGCCTATCTCTAAAATAATTTTCTACTCTTTTAATGTCCCCCAACCACTGGGACACTTTTCATCTTACCCACATGGATATGAATCTCTGTAAGATCCTTTCTTAGACAGCTCAGATTGTTATAACCAATTATCATAGACTTGATGGCTTAAACAACAAACATTTATTTCTCACAGTTCTGGAGTTGAGAAGTCTGAAGTATAGATTCCAGCACACTCAAGTTTTGCTGAGGGCCCCCTTCCTGATTTACAGATAGCAAATCCACCTGGTGGAGAACAGAGAGTGATCAAGCTCCCAAGCTCCCTGTCTCTTCTTATAGGGGAACTAGTCGCATCATGAAGCCTCTACCCTCATGATCTAATTACCTGCCAAAGACCCTATCTCCAAATACCACCATATTGGAGGTCAGAAATACAACATGTACCTTTTGTGGCAATACATTCAGTCCATAGCAGATCCCTACTCTTATTAGTGTCACATTTCACCCAACTTGGGTTGCTCGGTCTGCAATAATAGTTGATTGCAGCCTATACAAGCTCAAACCTTAAATATCAAATATTCTCATGTCTTGGTGATTTCCAGAATTTCTTGTAATTGCTCCTAGTATTTAGCAAGTAAGTACTGGTTGAAAACTTTGAATGAAAAAGTACACACACACACACACGCACACACACACATAAATACATATATCTTCTCAAGGATTAGAGGATATTAAGAACAGCATAAGCTAAATCTAGAGCGAACAGAAGGATGAACATCTTCCTAGCTATATTTGATTTTTACAGTTTCCTTTATGATGACACATCAAATGGTTTGTGGCTACTACAGAGCCCAGTTAGGTTTTGGAATGACTGCATCTTAACTATGAGAAAGTAATGTTGGTCTTTATCCAGAACCAAGAGAAATTCTTAGAAAATTATTATACTCTTATTATAATCTGGTATCAGAAGATAGGTAATGTGATTATTTAGGATTCTTGGCTAAGATTCAAGATTCAAGCAATCTTCAAGTTTGAGGAAGAGGATGCCATTTTTTAATTAACCTTGGAAATTAAATTTCTCTGTAGAGTGCCATCTTGACAGTACATAATTGTTTTTCTGCAGATGACTTTATTCATTTCTCAACCTGCCAAAGAAATTTTTTTAAAAAGTTTTGACTCGGTGTTTGAGGTGCAGGGAAATATAATAATTCCAATGAACTCTTTACTACCCATTGATGTGCATTGCATTCCTGGGAACATGTAAACTCTCTTTGGGAATGATTCTGAAGCACACACCTTGCCAATAGCCAGGAAATATGGAGGGTAGAGGGAAACAAAGAGAGATTATCTTTGTGGCCTTTTCTGTAGAGGACCACATGCTGCCACCCTTTTACCTGACTTTACCAAAGCCTGCTGCTTGACATTTTGCTCAAGGGTTTATCTACAGAATATAAAATGAAGCAGATAAAAATAACCTATAAAATACTATGTTAAAAAAAATTTAAATTTGTGGCATTTTATGGAACATGGGCTGTCCGTATATGAATTTCCTTATAAATGGAAATCTAAATAACAGTCAACTGAGCTTATACAAGCCCAAACCTTGAACATCAAGTATTCTTCAGCCTGGGGTTGTGGGACTCATTTGTGGGAAATTGTGATGTGAGGTATAAGTAAATATTTTAAAATTAAAAATGGAATGGGAAAAAAATCATAATAAAGTAGTTGTAGTTTGCTACCTGTCAGATCATTTTCTTTAAAATATTCTACAAGCATCTAGGTGAAGTTTTCTTCTGCCCAATTCAATTTGATTATTTTTTCCTTTCAAATGGAGTGATGTCAGAAAAGCATAAAGTAGTGTTGATTCTAGGTAGACTCCTTGGTTTAATATTAGTGAATTAAAACTATATAACTTTGGTTATTGTTTCTATGCCAAATGGGAGAGAATAGATTCTGTAGAAGCATGTGGCATTACCCACATGTCACACAGAGGCATACACACATTGTTCTTTAAGTCTTTCTTCTGGCAGACAAAATATGTGTACAAGATGTGGGAAATGTGTGTGTCAGTATCTGTGCCTACTCTAACAGGAAGAAAGTCAAATTTGGTTTATCCGTCTTGTCTGTATGTAACACCAACGCAGCTGCAGTCTTGGATTTGTTTATTTTGAAGCTTGGGAGGAACAGAGTGTCTAGACAAAAGAATGGTTTGTTGGGTTCCTGCTATTGTCAGTCATGAGTATGTTCTTCTTGCCATGGTGCTGTTATTAGGTGTGTACTCCAGATTATAATGAGGCTGTTAAAGTCACAGATACTCAGTGAGAAAAATAGACATTCTGTTCAGCAAGGGAGCAAAGAACAAGAACACTTATAGCTTTACATATTTGAGAGTGAGGATCAAATTTGTTTCTTTCCCTTCTTGTTCTGGCTCTTATACAAATGTGTAGATAAGTCCAAGAAAAATACAAAACATCCAAATATTATGAACATAAGTCATGCTGGTCTCAAAATCCCTACAAGATACATCATCATAACAGTTGGCTCATATGTTCTTGAAATGAAAAAGAAAATGTTGAACAGCTTTGCATATTCTATCAAAAAGATTACTCAACAATGTTGACTGTTATTATTTTTAAGAAGTAATTTTGCCATTTTGTTATTGTAGAGTTGGGAGCTTCCCTGCAGCTTACCTTCCAGCTCTTGGATGGATCACTTCTTTTCTTTTTTTGCCATAGATTTAGAATCATGTATGTTATTCAGATAGCATTTTTAAGAATAATATTATAAACACAAAACTACTTTAAAAATTCTGGCAACAGTTCTCCTCAAAAAACAACTTTATTCCATGTGACATTTATCATATCATAGCAAATTCTGAAAATGGTCTCCTTTTTTTTTTTTTTTTTTTTTTTTTTTTTGAGACAGAGTCTCGCTCTGTCGCCCAGGCTGGAGTGCAGTGGTGCGATCTTGGCTCACTGCAAGCTCCGCCTCCCAGGTTCACGCCGTTCTCCTGCCTCAGCCTCCCAAGCAACTGGGACTACAGGCACCCGCCACCACGCCTGGCTAATTTTTTTGTGTTTTTAGTAAAGACGGGGTTTAACTGTGTTAGCCAGGATGGTCTCGATCTCCTAACCTCATGATCCACCTGCCTCAGCCTCCCAAAGTGCTGGGATTACAGGCGTGAGCCGTCACGCCCGACCTTCTCTTTTTATATTTTATCTATTTGTAAGTTTCTCCATGTGATAGTGATTATGGGCAATATAACCTCTTCCACTGTTCATGTTGCATCTATGAACCAGTTTTCTTAAATATTAGAAAAATATTTCCCTAAGCAATCTATAAGAAAATTTAGTTAATGCTATTTAAATGTATAGTAAGAAACTCATGTCTAAGAATCTCTTTGGAATAGTAGTGTGCCCAGGAATCAACACATAATAGAATGCTAAATATGGAATTCCTTTTTATGTTAATATGACTGAAAAGATATGAATGGTTTAAAAAGGGGGTGGGTGGTTAGAGTGTTTCTCCAAAGGAAGCTGTTTGTGCTAGAAATGTTGAAACAGACTGCTATAAAGTTTCTATATCTAGAAATCTTTTTACCTCCACCTCCAAAACACTCATTGAATTTATCCACTTCCCTTCATCTAGCTCTGTCTTTTCTATAGTTCCAACTACTGTGATCACTTCCATGTAATACTGGCAAGTAGGGTGGGGGAAGTCACCTAATGCCAGCGGAACCTCAACACCAGCTTGCTTCCAGGCTTTTGACATCATCGTGGGAAAGAGTTTAAGATTCAGTCAGAAAATAGTGAAAGTACAGTGATTTATCGCATAGCAAAAAGTACACACTAAAGAAACAGGAATGCAAGAGAGAGTCATGATCAAGGGGGTTTGGGATGCTACCATTATGGGTTTCTTTAACCAAGGGGTGGAATATTCATGAACATTCCTGGAAAAAGATGGACATTCCTCAGAACTGAAGTGTCACCCATTTTTACACCAAATATGGGTATTCTGGGAAGTGTCGTGACACTGGTAGGTGTGTTATTTAGTATGTAAATGAGCATCTAATTAGGTCCTAGGAGCTCTCTATAGATAACAGTTTAAAACATTATTTCTTCTTATTCTTAAAAATACCACTTCATTTCCTTAAAATCTCCTAAAGTCACTTAGACTGCCACTTAACAATGCAAATGACATTTTTTTCTTCCTCTTCATCAGTCCTCATGAACTCTTAGAACAAATACTCGTTATAATCTTTGATTGCATAATTTAAGGCCTAGGCAAAAAAAAAATATATATATATATATATTTTTTCCATCTTATATCATTCTCCTACCTTGTTACATGACTATTTTTAGATTAGTGTGGCTGCTTATTTAAAACTGAATAGTGGTAGACAACCTTATATACACAACCACTGACTCTTGGAGGTTCAGTCACCTGAACTGCATTTGTATACTGATTTGCTGAGCAGGGTTTCTTTAGGCTTTGCTTTTATTGGGTTTATATAATGACATTAATTTGTATTTTCTAAAATCAGGTCTTTCTATACATAAATACAAATTTTATAAATATTAGAGTTTAAGAAATTATCTTTAAATAATTCGAATCATTTGATTATCTTGAGCTATGTATGTTTTTATATGTGTAAACCAAAGCGTATCTGAGACAAGTTTCAATTTAGAAAGTTTATCTTGGCAAGGTTAAGGAGGTGCTTGTGACATAGCCTCAGGAGGTCCTGATGACATGTGCCCAAGGTGGTCGGGGTACAGCTTGCATGTATATATTTTAGGGAGACAGAATACGTCAATCAATGCATAGAAGATTTACATTGGTTTGATCTGGAAAGGTGGGACAACTCAAAGCTGGGGGTGCGTCCAGGTCATAGGTAGATTTAAACATATTCTGATTGGTAACTGGTTGAAAGAGCTATTACCAGTAGAAAGGAATGTCTGGTTTATGATAAGGGGTTGTGGAGACCTAAGTTTTATCATGCAGATGAAGCCTTCAAGCAGCAGACTTTAGCAGATGCAAATGTTTCTTATCAGATTTAAGCTTTGTGCCGATATTAATGCTGGAGGGGTGTAATGAGGCAAGCCCAAATCCTACTTTCCGTCATGGCCTACACCACACTTTCAAGTTACATTTTAGAGTGCCCTGGCTGAGAAGAAAGTCCATTCAGATAGTTGTGGTGAGGGCTTCGAATTTTATTTTTGGTTTATATTTGCATCTAAAATAAATATGCAAATACATATGCAGGACCTATTTAAAGAACTACTGAAACTAACTTTGTTTTCCTTAAGACTCACATTCTACCATATGATCTTTTTAAAAAAATCTAAATGTCTTACATAAAGCTTTTGGAGATAATTTATGCTTTTTTTCTATATCTTTGACAATAACCTCCTGGGTGATCTCATTATTCTTGCCTTGTTCATGCCCTACGTCTCTGCTACTTAGAATTAACCTGTATGTGAAGCATTTATTATTCTCTCTAGTAGGATACAGTATCTTCCTCTGGACTATCTTAGCATTTTGTGCCACTTTTCTTTTAACTTATGTTTCTTAACCTTAAATTGTTCAGATGTGAGGGTAAGTGCATATGTGTGCAAATAATCAGACACTATCTTAAGACATTTGTGTGTTTTCTATTTATGTGTCTTGGTAACTCTATTATATCATAAAAAACATGCAAAATCCTTCTGTTAATTTAATTTTTATCTGGTAAATGTCAAATACTTGCTTTCAATAAAAATTTGTTAGCACTCATCTGAATATACATAAAACCTATTTTCTATAAAGTTTCTCAGTGCGTGAAAATTATATAAATTACCATTTCAGTATGACCACACCAGCTAAATCAGTTTCTTCCTACCTTTCTCCTCCTTTTCTGTCATATTACTTTACTTTACATTATTTGAAGCAGGTATCTGTATCTACTTTTTGAAAGTTAATATAGACTAAATATATGTAAATGAAGTAAATAATTAAGCACTTTATACTTTTAAATGCAGTGTGTGTTGCATTTTTATAATTGAGAATGCCAAGAAGATCAGTCAATTGAAGGAGGATACAAGAAAGTCAGCATGGGACCTGCCCACTGTTGGATTTAGGGAGGCCACTGTGGGTCTAGAATATGATATCCAAAGGGTTGCAATCTAATAATAAAAAATCCCTGACATTAGAGTCTAACTAATAATAGCAAGGTGTTCCAACATCATTATAGAGATGGGGCATCCATTAACATGCACTATTTAAAAATCTACAAACAGAGCAGTGATAGGTATAAGAGACATTCCTCGGTTGGTAACAAGAGCCATTAGGACTGTTAGATATGCCTAGAAGCATCATATTAATTGAGAAACCCAGACATTAACTCATTTACCTTGGGTTAAATAAGAAATCCTGTTAGCATCCCAAGGCAAAAGCTAAGAATTAAAGTTGGAAGAACCAGTCAAACATTAATATATTAGACTGGATTAGACTGGATTATTAGGTTAATAGTGGAAAAGCAGCAAGAGACTAGGCATAGACATCCACAAATGAGTAGCTAATGGATCACCTGCCTTTGGGAGGCAGACAAGGGCGGATCACCTGAGGTCACGAGTTCGAGACCAGTTTGAGCAACATGGAGAAACTCTGTCTCTACTGAAAATACAAAATTAGCAGGCCGTGGTGGCACATACCTGTAATCCCAGCTACTCAGGAGGCTGAGGCAGGAGAATTGCTTAAACCTGGGAGGTGGAGGTTGTGGTGAGCCGAGATAAGTGCCATTGCAGTCCAGCCTGGGCAAAAAGAGCAAAACTCCGTCTCAAAAAAATAAAAAATAAAAAAATAATAATAATAATTACTTCTTGGCCTACAAAATGAATTGGAAGGCTATTGGTGAAGGGAAGAAAAGGCAGCAGATTTGGAAAACTGGTAGAAGCTGACATAATTATAAACATATTTACTAAAATACTTTATATATCATAATAAGAATATTAAACATTGTTACAATCATGAAATAATACATTCATATTTTGTAATCTCTACTGAGCCAATTAGCATATTAGCTACATAATCTTAAAACACTTATATCCTTATTAACTTTTCCTATATCTGAGCAGCACTTGGGCTATTAAATATTACTTTACTTTAAATTGAACACCTATACAAATATAAATAGTTTTAATGTTTAAAAGATTATATTACTACACTAAGTGAAAAATATGTAAGAGATATGATCAATTAAAACTAGCTGTGGAAATAAATCTAATAAAGAACAATAGTGTTATTAAATTTTAGCTTGATTTACATCATTATCAATGTCCTCACCTCTCTGGCTTGTTTCTGTCCTGTTAAAGGAGGAGATTAGCATGTGCTTAAATGGATACTGAGTTTCCTCTTTATGTAATCAAAATGATTACAGGAGAATAATTTCAAAGTTCTGTTTTAAAATTTAAAAATTTTTAAAATTTAAAAATAATTTTAAAGTTATTTAAGTTCAATGGCTTTGTAGCCCCTAAGCTCCTGAAGTTAACAGAATCTCACTTTTGACAAGATATTCATGGAGTGAAGTTGCCCTGGTGTATGCAAATCTTAATCGCCCTGGGTTCAAAGAAAAATCAGTAACAGACAAATCCTAACCACAAATTGTCTACTCAGCATTTCTTCAACATTAGCCAGATTCTTTCTTATAATTGATATTTAGGGCTTATTGTCTTTACCTATAGCATAAAAATTTATATGATGGCAAGAATATTTAAATGCTTGGGTTAGGTTTTTCAAGTTTAAATCACAATGTTATGCTTATAACAAATTTTCTTCCAAATTAATCTTTTTGTCTCTCTCTCTGTCTTAAGTATACATTATTCTCTTTTCTTAATGATATATAGAAATCTCGATTGCCTACATAACTGCACATTTAGAAACAAAATTTTAAAATTTTAAAAGAGCTTATTTTATGCCAAATACATTATTAAGATACCTGATGTTTTCAAAATATAAATCCAACGCTTATACTTAATTACTTTGCAGACTCCTCCACAAAGTTAGAAGTTTTAAAGGTGAATAATAACATCTTATTTTGAGGACATATTGACTCAATGTCATAGAAACATGTGGGAAAATAGATACCCTCTTTTAAAGTATAAAGTATAGAAACACTTTTATTAGTACCTTATTTTCTAATAATTTTAACCTGGAGATGTTTTAAACTCTAGTCAGGAAACTCAGCTTTTGCCATTCATCCCATGAGACATAAATGAATTATTTCCAGTTGGAATGAGGCTCGTCTCTTCTAGGGTAGGCACCTGTCTATGGTAACAAGACTAAGCTTACCATTCATTATTCACATGCCACATGGCAGATGGAGGATGACAATGACCTTTAGTCATTTTGTCCAGTGAGAAATTAAAGTTAGCTCATAAATTGCCAATCTGCTAAGCCATCTGGTCTTTCACAGCAGATTTTTAAAAGTCATTCACATGGTTTAGAAAAATAATTTATTGACCACCTATGTTCTATATATTTAAGACTGTCTTACAATGATAAATTATAAACATTTCAGGATGTCCAACAGGAGAGTATTCTCAAAATGCTCTATGTGGAATATGTGTATATATCTTGTAGATATATGTGTTTAGAATATTTAAATTATTTTTACATGAGATGTTTTGACATCTCGTATTTTCTCTGCTATGGGAGTGAGGTAGGGGTATATTATAAATATGCTAAATCAGAAACCACAGAGTGAACAGTTTTTACTTGGAATTATCCATAAATTTCCCTGACATAATTTTGCCACATTGATAAATAGGTTTTTTATACTTTTATAGCACATGTATTTTGGCATTACTGTTGTAGTTTTAAATTAGAATTAAAATAATTTACATCAAATTTAAGAATGAACAACATTGTAATGTGGCAAAAGATTTCTATAAGTCCACATCCTGATCTTGATTTCCAGCAGGTAATTTTTAATTTGTTTGCATTTTAAATATGAGAGGCTCTGAGAAGAGTGCCTCTCCTAAGCATGAGTAGTGATGGTGAAAGCGATGGCATATTTTAAAGTTGTGAACTCCCAAAACTGGTGTTCATTCTTTTGGAACTTAGGATTTATTTCAGTTAACCATTTTATAAAGAATGACAGAAAATGACCCTTTTTTCTGATAGTAAATATGCATTAAGGCTTGTATAATATGACACCCTTAGAGATTATTTCTAATACTAATATATGAAACAATTGTTTTCAGAAAGCAAAAGTGTAAATAATGATCATACCAAGGGATAGTTAATGCTTTATTCAAACCAACTGCTGCCTTGGCAAGTAGTCAATATGACTTACTTGCTTTTTTCAAAAAAATATTGTTATCATTACCACTGTTATTTTATAAAATAGAGATCATAGGCAGGTACAAGCTACATTTTTTAAATAACATCTTTCTTTTCCTCTTTCTCCCTTTTTTTTGTTTAAGTCTATGACCTAAAATTTTTATTTTTTTTTTTTTTACAGCCAAATCCATGGCTGCTAAATTGGTAATGATGGTCTCTGACTTTCAGAAGATTGCCAGATGAAGGAAGTGTAAAACATGGTACTTGACTTCTCTATTTCCTGGCATTCCATCTGGGGACCACTATTCACTATGATTATTGCAGTGTGAGAAGAATCTCTCCATCTGTCTCCAGGCTGCAGTGTAGATGCTATATGTACAATTGCCAAAGAGGGGAAACAATGGGAAACACTATATAAGCAGACAAAATCAGATATAGAATATAGGGTTAAGTAAAATCATCAAATGGTATTTGACAACATATGTGAAAGTTTGGAATTGCTTTAATTTCAGACTCTTTTCTAAAAGTAACTTTCCTCCTTATCCTGTATAAGGCAATAGAGTATCTTAAATGTCAGTCAGGTGACTGCTTCATCTTAAATACATGCCTCACATATGCACATAAGTACTTTTAAGTATTATTTATTTACTATTTTACTTTAGGTTGACTTGTTTGAGACCTGAAAATTTTATTGTACATTTTATTCATAAGTGAAAGACTGGCCTGTAATCCCAGGACTTTGGGAGGCCGAGGAGGGCATCAGGAGTTCAAGAACAGCCTGGCCAACATGGTAAAACCTTGTCTCTACAAAAATACAAAAATTAGCTGGGCATGATGGTGAATGCCTGTAATCCCAGCTACTTGGGAGGCTGAGGCAGGAGAAACACTTGGACTTGGAAGGCGGATGTTGCAGTGAGCCAAGATGGCGCCATTGCACTCCAGCCTGGGCAACAGAGTGAGACTCCATCTCAAAAAAAAAAAAAAAAAAAAAAAAAAGTGAAAGATTAATATCAATACCTATTATATAATTAAAAATAAATATAATGAGAATAAAATGAATAAAAGTTTACATAGATATTGTTGCCTACGAAAGACTCTGATCTGAGTCCTTCTTTGTTAACTGAAAAGTGGAATTGTCAAGTAACAGAGAGGCAGTCAGTGTAGGGTATTCCCAAACTGCAGCTCACTCCTTGACTAATACAGAAAAGTAAACAGAAGTAGAAAGCAAATCACTTTCAAATTCTCTGGATCAATGTCATTAGAGTCTGTGGGTATGCATCGAATATTATTTCTCCATTTCACGTTTTGGTAACCTGAAATAGGTGTTAGACTTTAGAATCAGAGGCATCTGAATTGAAAATCCAGTTTTGCAATTTTCTTTTTTTTTTTTTTTTTTTTTTTTTTTGAGACGGAGTCTTGCTCTGCCTCCCAGGCTGGAGTGCAGTGGCCGGATCTCAGCTCACTGCAAGCTCCGCCTCCCGGGTTACGCCATTCTCCTGCCTCAGCCTCCCGAGTAGCTGGGGCTACAGGCGCCGCCACCTCGCCCGGCTAGTTTTTTTTGGTATTTTTTTAGTAGAGACGGGGTTTCACCGTGTTAGCCAGGATGGTCTCGATCTCCTGACCTCGTGATCCGCCCGTCTCGGCCTCCCAAAGTGCTGGGATTACAGGCTTGAGCCACCGCGCCCGGCCCAGTTTTGCAATTTTCTAATTTGTGTTTTTGGATAACTCACGACTGCCTGAGTTTCTCTTTCTTATCTGTAAAAACATTGCTTATTTTGGAATATAGCAATGAGGACTGAACAAGGGTGCATGTAAAATGTTGTTCTGAAGCTATAATGTACAATTTCGGCAACAATTTGTAGATTGTTGAGGATAGAACATGAAATGAAAATATGAAAATATTAGTCAAAGCATACTAATCTAGTACGTGGCCAAGACAGTCTCCTGGTATTCTTTATTTTTAAAAAGATGAGGTCCACTCTGACATGTTTTTCATTCTTTGACATCATTTGTCTTTTTCTCACTTAAATTAATTTTAGATTTAAGTAAAATATTTCATAAATTGACACAGTTTTAATGAACGCTTATTCAAAAACTGATAATTTTCCAGTGAAGTTATATTTTCCAAAGATAATCTCAGTGATATCTACCAGCTTATGGACTGCAAGGTAGGCTTTTGTGGTTATTTTCACCAACAATGTATAGTGGGAGTAACAGTAGATGACTTCTGAGAGCCAATTGAAAAAGTCATGTATCTCCGAGTTTCTTCACCAGAACACTACTCCTGGAGCTCTGCACCTCCACAGGAGTCTGACTGCCCTGTGGTGGCTTCAACATAAAGAATGTCCAAATTAGCGCCTACAGAGAGACCCATGGAGAAACTCTGAGAGGAGGTGCCAGGGAAAGGCCAGGCTGCTTCATCTCCCGCTCCACTATCCCAGCTCCAGCCCTCACCTGACATCTACGTGAGAGACCCTGAGCCAGAGAACCCAGTCAAGCCCTTCTGACAGAAACCAGGAATGATACAAAAGGTTTTCATTGTTTTACACCTCTACATTTCAGAGTCATTTTTTCTATAACAATAACTAACCAGACCAAATTTCAACATGATGCAATTCTTGATATTTTTATGTACATAGCCATACATATATGACTAATGTGCTTTCTCTTTCTCAAATAGCAGAAGGCTATTGTTCTGTCTGGAAAACATCATGTTCCCAAATGTTACCTTCTGGTAATCCTACCACCCACTTTATTCTCCTACATTGTTTTGGGCATTGTTATTATTTTTGTGTATTTTTTCAGTAATCAAATACTTTGGATGTATCAGGTAAATTTAAGTAGAAGGCTATGAAGAAAATGCACCATCATCTTGAAGAAAACTTTTCCCAATCTCTAACTGAAGAATATTTGGATTATTATCTGGTTTATTCTCAATTTCCCTTTTCTATTACAGAAGCCCAGAGCCATGGGAAAAAAAGAAAGCCTTCCAACAATAAATCACATATTAAAAAAATTATTTTAGAGAAAAAGGATTAATTGAAAAAATAATTTTGATTATTTGTAATAATTGAGAATTTACCTTTATAATACAGAATGATGAATATTAAAAGAAATAAAAAGAATGACAGGGAGTATTTTATTCTGTCATCATCTTGAGAAAAAAGGGCTTAGATTATTTTAAGAAAAATATCCAGAGCTATAATAAAAATTTGACATTTCTTGAGGTCTAGTTTGTCTCTAGTTAGCCCCTCTTTTTCTCTTAACCACTACTCAGGGTTCTCTTGTTTTTCATAATAACTAGAAACATTATAATCTAGTCACCTGAGCCTCTTTCTTTGAAACTTTTCATCTAAAATACCAATTTAAGAAGTACTTTCTTTAAAGTAAGTTTTATGTGCTTCTATTTTTAAAGGCTGATAACAGTAAACAACACAGTCTTTTGATTTTAGTTTGAAAGCAAATCTAAATTGTTCTGCAAAGACTCTGAAGATTCATTGTATGAGATTAATAAAGCCTGTAGTCCCAGCTACTCGGGAGGCTGAGGCAGGAGAATGGTGTGAACCCAGGAGGCAGAACTTGCAGTGAGCAGAGATGATGCCACTGCACTCCAGCCTGGGCGACAGAGCGAGACTCTGTCTCAAAAAAAAAAAAAAAAAAAAAAAAAAAAAAAAAAAAAAAAAAAATTCAAATCAAATATGAATTTATTTCTGATACACTTTTGTCAAAAAAAAATGCATTTTACTTTCATTGTTTTTGTTTGTTGTTTTTAGTTCTACAAATTATGTTTATACTAGGTTATCAACCATATTGAGTTTAACATCCAGCCCTTTTACTGAACTTGAAATTTGTATTTTGCTTCACCATTCAGCTACACGTGCATCTCACTCCTGGCCCTGTATAACTTTGGGAGCCTTACCCTTTAACAAACACCTTTAGAATGGGCACCTTCCTTCTTATGTTAAAAACTTCCTTTCGTATGCAAGTTATTAGCTTGTATATTTTTATCAAACACACACACAAATACACACATCAGAGAGAGAGAGAGAGATGTTACTTTTCCTGTTTCTAATCAGTAATAAATATCTCCATTCATCAGGATTGAGACACAAATATTTTAAAATATTATTTTTTAGATGATTGCAGTAATATTCTATCTGAAGCAAAGATTAAAATGACAGATAAATACACACTAAAAGAAATAGATAATACTATCACATGAAGGGTAATAAAAAATATTCTTTCTCTAGTAGGGTGAGATATGTTAAAGGCAATGGCTTTTCTGCCCTGGAGGACTGAGCACGACACACACAATCACCCCCTTAACGACACTGATTTTTGTCATTCTTATCTTTCACTATGATTTGCATATTTTTGATTCAGAAAAGAGAAACAATTTCCAGTTCTAACAGAAAGATGATTAAAATATGTTATATGCTTCCTTTTGTTTGCTCCCCTTTGAAATGTCATAGCATATATTGATTGGTGGTTCGGGAAAGTTTATATAAGTATCTTCCATCAAAGTTATTAGAATAAAATTATTATATGCATGTCTGAACCACACTATAAGTATCCACTTAAAAAAATTTCCTCACCAAGTTTACTGTGAGGACTCTTATG
Organism: Chlorocebus sabaeus; assembly: GCF_047675955.1. Taxonomy (NCBI): domain Eukaryota; kingdom Metazoa; phylum Chordata; class Mammalia; order Primates; family Cercopithecidae; genus Chlorocebus; species Chlorocebus sabaeus. The sequence goes on along the minus strand of NC_132910.1, from coordinate 77,335,563 downwards.
GCTACTTCCACTATTTGTTTTTATTTTTTACCCCTCTAGTTCCCCTCAAATTCTCAGAAAAGTCTATTTATAAGAGCCCAGTAGTTTTATATTATCATGAAGCTTTGAAATAATGAGTACTTATACATTTTCCCATATTAGTCCTTCTGAGTTAAAGGTTTTGAAAGTTCAGATAAACTGTGCTTCACGGTGTGGAAATTTTGTCTAAAGTTCTAGAAGCTTCATTGTTTAAGTGTCAACAGTGACATATAAAAATAACCTTTTGTTGAAGACAGGTTTAGAATATTCATTATAGCTCTTAATAATGCCAACAAAAATACAGAATTTTATTTGCTGAGCACAGTACTCGATAAATGCTAATAAAATCCTCTGTTTAGAACACAGGGATTAGTTTCACTAGAAAAAATTTTAAAATAGTTTGCCTTTTACATTGTTCCATGATAGGATAGGGTATTGCCTGCTCTCAGAATTCAAATAAAACACATAATTTCAAGTTAACTTAAATTTGAGTCATATAAACATTTAATTAAGAATGAATGAAATATTGTACTTGGGCAAAATATATATAGAAAGCATCTGTTGGGCAATTGCTGAAAGACGAGCTGCATTACATTCTGTTACAAGCCTTTTAAAAGAAATGTATAACATAATTTAAAGTGGCAGACATTTTTCCTTATAAACACTGCCAACCAGTTTTATAGATAGTGTTATTCTAGAATGCTACCTATATCTTGCCAAAGTACATATTAAATAATCTTTTCTTTTTCCCCTAGACTGACTCTGTCCTCTTTGCAGAATTTGACTTTTGTTAGGAAGTTGAAGTACCTGAGACTTGATGTTACCTGCTCTGAGGAAACCAGCTCGAATCAATTTAACTTCACGCAGCAATCAGCTGTTTCTTGTATTTTCTAATTCACTTTTGGTCATCTACTCTAAAGTGTTTTCACCGTTACATACTACTTCAAAAAAAGATAAAACTGCAGCTATAGATAAATGAAGAACTTCTTTTTAGTAAATTTATTACTGAAATTTATAAAGAATATCTTTTTAAAAGTCCCTAACAATTTAATTTTTTTAATCTTTTTTTTTTTTTTTAACTTACTAGTTTACACTGGCATCTTTCTTGTTCTTTTCTATGTGAAATTTGGAGACAACTTTTTAGAGATCAGTTTATTTGTTTTTATAATCACCTTTATTGAGGTAACATTAACATAAAATAAAAGTTACCATTTTTAAGTATATGATTCAAATAATTTTAAAAAATATATTCAGTTATGTAACCACCATCATCATCATGATAGGGAGTATTCCATTACTCCAAAAAAGTCCTGTGTATATTCTTGTGGTCAATCTACTCCCCTAACTCCGACCCATGAGAACCATTAACTTCTTTCCTGGCCGGTAGTTTGGCCTTTTCCAGAATGTCACATACATGGCATCCTACAGTATGTAACTCTTTGTGTCTGGCTTCTTTTACTTAGCACAATGCTTTGAGATTCATCAAGACTGTTGCATGTATTCACAGTTCACTGCTTTTAATTGTGGAGTAGTATCTGACTGTGTTGATATACCACAATTTGTTTATTCATTCACTAGTTGATTGCTTCTAGTGTTTTGAGAAATTAAATAATGTTGCTTTGAACACTGAAATACAAGTTTTATTGTGAACATATGTTTTCTTACTAAGTTGTATAAAAACTTAGGAGCAAGATTGCTGGGTTCTATTATAAGTGTATGTTTATATTTCTAAGAAATGGCCAAACTGCCTTCCAAAATGTCTGTACTCCATGTAGTACTCCAACCAGCAATGAATGACAGAGTGTTCAAATTGTTCACACATTTACTAATAAGTGGTATCATGAGTTTTTGTAATTTAGATCATTCTATTGGGATGTGTAGTGGTATCTCTTTGACAACTTTTAAAAACAGTTTTATTCAGTTATAATTGACAAATAATATACTTCACATATTAAACTATACAGTTTGATAAGCTTGGACACATATATACCTATGTTACTCCCATGAACTTATTACTAAAAGTGTGAAAATATTCATTACCCCAAATAATTTTTCCATGCTCCTTGGTATTTCTTTCTCCACTTAACGCAGCTCTACCCTATGAACTCGTTTTTGTTGGCATAATTATTTTGAAATTTACTGTTTTCACATGTATCAATAGTCCTATTACCAAGCAGCATTTCATTGTAAACTGTAACACAATTTGTGTATTAATTAACCTGGTGATAGACATTTGGGTTACTTCCACTTGTAGACAATTGCCAATGCATTTACTATAAATTTCCATCTACAAACCTCTTTATAGGCACACACATTCTTTTCTCTTGAGTAAATACCTGGATGTTAAATAGCTGAATCACATGACATGTGCATATTTAACATTTTAACAAACCGTCAAACTGTTTCTTAAAGTAGTAGTGACATTTATAGTTCCATCATCAGCGTATGTGTGTGCCAGCTGGCCCATGTCATTGTTCTGCTAAGTAATAGGTCTATTTTTACTGGTTTTTAAATAATGTTTTCTCTTCATCATAGATTTTTAGTAGGTTGACTGTGTTGTAAATATTCAATATATTTTTTTTCTAATTAGAGTTACTTGAAATAGTTGGATCTACGGGATAATAATTTTCATTAAATTTAAAGAGGTTTTTGTCATTAATTTTTGAGTTAAATGTCCTGCTTCTGTCTTTTCCTCTTTAGACATTTCAACTAAACAAGTGTTGGAATGCTTGATATTGTTCTCAGAATTTTTTTTTCATTTTTTTCAGTCTTTTGTTTGTGTTTCTTTTTGGATATTTTAGTGTTCTCTCTTTTATATTCCTGATTTATGTTCTGTAGTTTCTAATATGGTATTACTTCCATTCAGAGTATCTTTTACTTCAGAAATTATGTTTTCATTTGGAATTACTAATTAGCTCTTTTTTATATTTTTTTGTTTTCTCATCATATTTAAAATTTCTTCCAACTCCATCAACATATGTAGTGTATGCATAGTAGCTGCTTTAACTCCTCTTTCTGCCAATTTCATCGTCTATGTTAATTTTATTTTTCTATGGGCCATTTTTCCTGCTTCCCTCATGTCTGGTAATTTGTATTAAATACCAGACATTGTGAATCACATTGTTGATTACTGAATTTTGTTATATCACTTTAAATGTTTTTGTTGATTTAAGATGCACTTAAACTACTTGAAATCATTTCATTTGTTTTTTGTTTGTTTGTTTGTTTGTTTTGTTCTTGTTTTTGTTTTTTTGAGATAGAGTTTGGCTTTTGTTTGCCCAGGCTGGAGTGCAATGGCACAATCTTGGCTCACAGCAACCTCCGCCTCCTGGGTTCAAGGGATTCTCCTGCCTCCATTTCCCGAGTAGCTGGGATTACAGGCATGCGCTCCGACGCTCGGCTAATTTTGTATTCTTAGGAGAGGTGGGGTTTCTCCATATTGATCAGGCTGGTCTTGAATTCCCGACCTTGGATGAGCCGCCTGCCTCAGTCTCCCAAAGTGCTGGGATTAGAGGAGTGAGCCACTACACCCGGCCATTTTATTTGTTTTAAGACTTACCTTAAAATTTACTTAGGGCAGGTTCAAACTAGTTATTATTGTAGAACTAATTTGGCTCCACCACTAAATAGTGCCTTTTATATGACTCTGTCCCAGGCATGCATTAAGATGCCATTCAACTTAGGTTTGTGGGAACACAAACAATTCTTATCCACAAGGGAGTTCTAGGAATTGTTTCACCTATTATTTTCCGATAGAAATTATACACTTTATTATTTTATAAAAACTAATGATGTTTTGGAAACACTAAACAATGTTATTTTATTATTAATTACATTTTACAATAACTATAATCTACTTATATTGTGTAGACATGGGGACATTTGTACAGTATAACTTTAAATTTACATTATAAAATATTATTCACGGTAAATCATATAGTATAGTTCTTTGTCTATAAATATGTCAGCGCACGTGTCTACTTGTATGAGAAAGAGTTTGGCTCTATGTGTAGAGGATTAGAGAGGAACATGTTAAACAAAAGTAAAGAATGTGACCACCTCTTTCCTTCGGTAAAGAGGAAGAGAATTTAGAGGAAAGAAAGTTTCTTAATTTATATACTTGTTTTTTCATGATTTGATTCAAGAATGGCATCATTTGTTACTTGAACAATTAAAAATTATACTTGATATGTGATTGCATACTATATGAATTTACCTTTACATCTCAAATCAAAATAAAAATAAAATTCAATGAAAACTCAGTTACCTTTGCATGGCTTAATTACTCAAAATGCGTACTGGATATCTGCCTGGCCCTAGGACCTACACATAACTACTATAAAACAATAATAAAAACAGCAGCACAAGAAACCTTCCTCCTAAGGAAAGTTTATTTGTCATTAATAATGTCAGTACACCTATTGAAAACATCTGTGCATGTCTGGGTCAAAGATTTATACTTTATTTTCATTGTCTAATTAAACATTCTAGTGAATTTTAAAATTGAATATGGAAAATTCCATATTTTTCCACAATTGAGAAAAAACACGAAAAAGGAAGCATGGAATATTTCTTTTTAGGATTAATTTAATTTGTTACAGGTATCATCATGAGTGAGCATTGACGTTATTCTGTTTTACATTTGTTAATGATTCTTGTACTTTTTGAAAAATTAATATAAATAAGAAATTATAAAAGATTGTTTCCTTGAAAATGACAAAGTAAAATTTTAAGATTTAAACTTACATCTCCATAAAATGAGCTGAAAATTTTCGGAGCTGAAATGTGCCTCTCCTAAATATGCTTTCCAGCGATCCATGATTCTTTATCATTTTATTTCTACTGTATCACTTATTTTTAGGGAGACAGTTCTGGTTCTTAATAAGGGAAATTTTCGGGAAGAAATAATTTTCAATTAAATTATGTGATTTATCTTATTGAAACATCTATAGTTAAAATCCACCATATATTGTGCACAGTCCAATCTCGTTAACCATATTTTCATTTATTAGAATTTCATTTTGCAGTAATTTGATTATTATCCCTTATAGAACCTATTCTAATGTTATGAAATCAGATGAATCTTTCTTCAATTTCCAGAAAGAACACTAGACTTATTAGAAAATATTTCCTTAAACTGTTAATTAAGTAACTCTCATTAGAAATTGAGAGATACGATACTTTGGGGAATTCATTTGAAGATTATGCACTTTTCTCCAATTCTATTTATTTTATATTCTACACTTATAAGCTAAACATCCTAAAAATGAATAGTACACCGATATTACATTAACCCAGTGATTTTGAAATTTAACAGAACAAAACCTTCCTTTTCTTTTTAAATAAAATATGTTGTAATAAGCATTCAACTGAAATGAATACAAAGCATAATTTTATTCTAAAACTTCAAATCTAAAAACAAACATAACCTATAAAATACCCTAATGCTAATATAAAGATATATAAGAAGAAAGTAATTCTTAATAAATTAATACTTTTTAATATGGAAATGAACAGACATGAGACTACCTTGGAAGGTATAAGGAAGAAAATCTATTTCCTGAACCAGGAACTATGGTATGTATTTACAATAGCTATAGAACCAGACTTATGCAAATTTGAAAATGGCAGTCCAAATACTTTCGTATTGGTAATGTGACTTTCCCAAAATGAAAAAACCATTGATAAATTTCCAAACCAAACAAAATAAAATCTTCTCTTTTTATTAGTAATTACCTTTTCTGCATAGTACAATGCAAGAAATGTTTTGCATTTTTTTAATGTAAACTAGTTTCTAAGCTCAAATAGTCATAAATGTCCTTTCTACCAAGATGAATGTCCAGCAGGTTATTTGCAACTCGGGTAAGTCTTGAATAACTGTATTGTGCGAGACCATTACATGCATTATCATATCTGCCGTTCCTAGCCTCTTTTTTTAGGCACCAGTAATGCCTCCCTCAATTACTCCCATGGGAAAAAAATGCCTTCATCACTCCATAAACTTCTAATAATTTTTTTCCTGGGCTAAATGTTGACGTTATCACTCTTTGTTTTTAAAAACTAGCACATTTTTGTTTGTAATACATTATGAGAAAATATTGATTTGATTTAATGTGATATAAACATAATGTCTACAGAGATAAAATGTGCATTTCAATGATTGAATTTTCATATGCATTATATAAAATGAATTGTGCATTGAGAAAATGATAAATCCATGCACTGCGAAAGTTATAAATCAATATATAATCAATATATTTTATCAGAGCCAACTTGTTGTTTTAGAAACTCCAAGAGCATGAGTAAGATGTGTCAGCCCCATATGATGTACATAAGAATTTGATACTAAAATATAAGAATAATTAGTTATAAGAATAAAATTTAGTTTCTCCTATAAGTCTAGTGAAAATGTTTTTTAAATTACAAGTTATATGATAAAAAATCAAATGTACGTGTAACAATAAATAAAATAAAACTGGAATTGAAAACTGCACATGAAATTCTTATTATATTAACCTAGCTATAACACATCTTGGAAAGTTTTCAAAAAACTTCTTTTAGATTGCAGTCTTTATACTATCCTGGACTTCATCACCTTCTACTGCATTGTAGAATTCTGACTTTTCTGTACATAAGCAAAACACAGGCACACATGCCCACACACACAGAGTCAGATTGAAATGTTCATAATTCGACAAAAATAGGAGACTCCTTAGCTTATTGCTATCATGTTAGTTTAAATAACTTACCTTATTCTTAATTTTATTGTCAATAAGAATAAGTACAAAGTGAATGATGCTTGTTATTAGTATTTGATAGTAGCTCCCGAGTGTATAAAAAGACAATAGAAGTGAATTAAGAGCATGGGCTCTGGGGCCAGATTGCATGTGTCATATTCAAGTTCCTCAATTTGCCAGCTAGGTGACCTTGGCACCCCAAAAAGAAATAAAGAAGCATCTACCTCATATATTGATACAAAGATTTAAATCAAGTTATGTATTTAGGAAAATATCTGGCAGAAAGTGTGACATAAAATTACACAGTATTAGTTTATTGTCTATTTAGCTTAGTTTTTGAAATAATAAAAGGTGAAAGAGTGACATGTCTTTTAAAGAAACAATATCTCCCAGTGTATTCCTATAATAATTGGCATGCAATGTAATGATTATTTTTGATTACTAGTTAAATAAAAATTTAAATATCTCATTCAAATACGGCATGAGCAACATTGTTGATTATATATTACCCCTCCTGTCCCTCCCTCACTCCCTTCCTTGCTCTCTCATCTCCTCTCCTCCCCTCTCCTCCCCTCCCCTCCTTTCATCTTCCCTCCTTCCCCCTCCCCCTCCCCTCCCCTCCCTCCCTCCCTCCCTCCCTCCCTTCCTTCCTTCCTTCCTTCCTTCCTTCCTTCCTCTCTCATCTCCTCCCCTCTCCCGTCCCATTCTTTCCTCTCCTCTCCTTTTCTTTCTTTCTTTCTTTCTTTCTTTCTTTCTTTCTTTCTTTCTTTCTTTCTTTCTTTCTTTCTTTCTTTCTTTCTTTCTTTCTTTCTTTGTTTCTTTCTTTCTTTCTTCTTTCTTTCTCTTTCTTTTTCTCTCTTCCTTTCTCTCTTTCTTTCTTTCCTTCTGTCTCTCTTTCTTTCTTTTCCTCTCTCTTCCTTCCTTCCTTCCTTCCTTCCTTCCTTCCTTCCTTCCTTCTTTGTCTCTCTCTCTCTCTCTCCCTCCCTCACTTTTTTTTCTTTTCTTCTTCTTTTCTTTCTTTCTTTCTTTTCTTTCTTTCTTTCTTCTCTTTCTGTTCTTTCTTTCCTTCCTTCCTGTGCCACATTATTATTTAAACATAATAGTATAGTCATTTAAACATATTATTTAAACATAATAATATAGTCTATAATTAGGACTATGTGAAATATTATTTCATTGAAGATTAGGTTTCATAACATATATATAATACATTTATAATTTAAAATATATGTCACTCAAAACATTCACTCTATAGCACTCAAATCTATGATATGTTTTTCAAAAACAATTTTAATTTGTATTTAGACTACAAGGTTTATATGTAGATAATTTTTAACTGCTCATCATCCTAAAATTTAAATTTGTCACTGGGTGCAGCGGCTCACACTTGTAATCCCAGCATTTTGGGAGGCTGAGGCGGGCAGATCGCAAGGTCAGTAGTTTGAGACAAAACCTCTTCTCTACTAAAAATACAAAAATTAGCCAGGTATCCACCTGTAGTCCCAGCTACTCAGAAGGCTGAGGCAGGAGAATCCCTTGAACCCAGGAGGTGGAGGTTGCAGTGAGCTGAGATTGCACCACTGCACTCCAGTCTGGGTGACAGAGTGAGATTCTGTCTCAAAAAGAAAAAGAATAAAATAAAATTTCTCAAAAGCTTTTGTTAAATAAGTAAAAATTAGTATCATCATTAGTATTTATAAAAAGTATTTTATTAATTGATTCACTCACATGTTTATTATTTTTTGATATATATAAAACATTATATTAGGCCCTGGGAAGGTAACAGTGAGACAAAGAGTTTATATTATCATAGAAGTACATGTAACATATCTAAAATAAGTTAATAATATGACTTTTATATGGTTTAAGTATTGTGGATAAAATGTAAAAGGAAAGGTTAATGAGGATGGTCAGAAGATATATGTGTATAGATTTAAATTTTAAATAGGTGAACAGTAAAGTCCTCATTAGAAGCTAGTATTTGAGGAAGTGCTTATAAGAATTAAAGGTAGAACGATGTAACTATTTGAAGGACTATGGACTCCAGGCAAAGGAGAGAGCAGTACAAATGTTATGAGACAGAAGCCTGCATAATATGTTTGATGAATAGCGAGGCACCCACTGTGGCTGTAGCAAAGGGAGAAATGCAGAGGTGAGGTAAGAGGTGAGGTCAGAGTTAAGGGAAGGGGGTATATTATGCAGTAACTTTAAGACATTGAAAAGAGTTCTGCTTTAATTCTGACAAGGGCTTTGTATTTCACTCTTAATGACATGTGAAGAGCAGTTACATGACCAGGTAAACATTTCTAGAGAATTAGTCACATGTTGAATTGAGGAAATACTGAAGATGACAAGATTTCAAATAAGGAGACCACGTGAATTACTACACCAATAAATAATGGTAACCTTGACCAAGAAAGCTGCAGAAAAGGTAATTTTACATCTGTTAAAACTAATAATTATAATAATAATGATTTAATATATTGTTTCTTTCTTTCATTTTGCTGGTGATTAATTTTTATTTTATTTTATGAAAGCTTTTGATAAATTTAAATTATAAAAAAACAAAACAAATGAAGCAAAAAAACTGCCACTTCTCTATATAATTTGAGATGAATTGCTTTTAAGTAAGGTGCATCCAGAGTAGTTTATACTCTTGTGTATGTTACTGAGCCTCTACTTTTTTAAATGTAGTACATTTCCAATTTATTATACAAAGCTTATGTTACCCTATTGCAAAGCCTAGAAAAGCTTAGCACAGATACAAAAATTTACAAACATATTTGATTAAAGTAGATGCAAAAATGTTAACAAAATATTAGCAAATAGAATTAAGCAGTATATAAAACTCATGTGCAATATAATCAATGGTGCTTATTTGAGGTATAAAAGGCTGGTTTAACAAATACAAATTGATGAATATAATCTATCATACCGATAGATCAGTGAAGAAAAAGCATGTTTATTATTTGAATAATAAATCATTTTTATTTTAATAAATCAATAATTTATATGCCTGCATACATATGCATATATATGAATACATATATACATATGTGTGTGTGTGTGTGTGTGTAGTAACTGATCTATGCAATGGTGGAAACTGTGTATCCCATGATCTGCTGTCTGTCTGAGAGAACCTGGACAGCTGGTGATAAAATTCAGGCCTGAACATCAAAGCAGACAGTAGTGTGAATTCCAGTCTGAGTTTGAAGGCTCAAGATTCAAGAGAACTGATGTCTGAAGGCAGGAGAAGGTGGATGCCCCAGCTCAAATAGAGCAAATGCACCCTTCCTCCTAATTTCGGTTGTATTCAGTCTCTCAAAAGATCAGAGGATGTCCCATGGCGTTGGTGAGGGAACAATTCTGTACTCAGTTTGTTAATTCCTATGCTAATCTCTTCCAGAAACACCCTCACACACATCCAGAGATAGTGTTTTATCAGCTATCTTGGCACTACTTAGCTCAGTCAAGTTGACACATATAATACATTATCAACAAAATGGAAGTTCTAGCCAATGCAATATGAAAGAAAGAGAAATAAGACAATTCAGTTGGAAAGGAAGAAATAAAACTGTCCCTATTTGCAGATGATATGATTGTTTAAATAAAAAATTCCATTGTACCTTCAAAGAAAACCTTCTAGAACTAATAAGTAAGTTGAGGAAGGTCACAAGACAGAAGATAAGATTACAAACAAATTTTATTTCTCCGTATTAGCAATGAATACATGGACGTGAAAGTTAAAAACAGAAAAATACCATTTACATTTACTCTCCCTCCCCAAAAAAACATAGGTACAAATCTAATGAAACGTATATAGGCTCTGTATGCCCAAAACTACCTGTTGAAGAAAGAAAGAAAATATCAGAATAAATGCAGAGAATTACCATGTATTGGGTTGGAAGATTCAACATTGTAAAGATGCCATTTGTCTTCAAACTGACATACAGATGAAGCATAATTCCTATCAAACTCCCAATAATATTTTTGTAGATATATACAAGAATATTCTAAAATTTATATGGGAAGGGAACCAGAATTGCTAAAACAGTTTCGAAGAAGAAAATAATAGGAGGAACCAGTGTAACCAATTTCAAGACATTATATAGCTAAGATAATCCATACTTGCTGGTACTGACAGTGGCATCAATGGAACAGAACTGAGAAACCAGAGATAGAACCACACCAATATGCCTACCTGATTTTTGACAAATTTGTAAAAGTAATTCAATGGAGGAAAGATTGCCTTTTAACAAATAACATCAAGCAATTAGAAATCCTCAGGCAAAACGCTAAAACAAAAACAGACTTACGACTCACACCTTATACAAACATTAACTCAAACTATATCACAGATTCATATGTAAAACATAAAACTGTAACTTTCTCAGGAAAAAAACACTCAAAACAAAATATCTGGGACGTTAGGCTAGGTGAAGTTTTCCTAAAATTTACACCAAAAGTACAAATCATAAAAGGAAAAATTGACACATTATGCTACATAAAAATTAATGTTTAAAATTATAAAAGACTCATTAAAAGTATAAAAAATAAGCTTTAGACTGGAAGAAAATATTTACAAATCATATATCTTTAAAAAAACTATTTAGAATATAAGAAGAAATCTCAAAACTCAAATACATTAGGCAAACACTCCAATTAGAGAATGGTACAAAGAGATGAAGAGGAGTTTCACTGAAGAGAACAGACAGAAGAAAAATGAACACATGAAAAGATTTTCAATATCATTAGTTGTTAGATAACTGAAAGTTAAAACCACAATGAGATATCACTACGTAGCTAAAAGAATGGTTAAATTTAAAAGTAGTGACAACTCTAAATTCTGTGGGGAAAGAGAGAAAATATATACTCATACATTGCTGGTGTGAATGTAGAATATTACAATCACTCTAGAAAATCACTTGGCTGTTTATTTTAAAAAATGCAAACATCATATGACCAATTTCTACATTCCTACACATTTATCCCAAAGAAATAAGAATTATACAAAAATCTGCACATGAATGTTTATAGCAGCTTTATTCATAATACGCCAAACTGTAAACAACCAAGCTGTTTTCAGAAGATGAATGAAAATATCTGTTTAAATAAGAAATAAAACTGAATTTTAATCAAAGCTAGAAAAAGTTAATGGGTAAAACTATCCAAGATAATTTTTTAAGAGAAGAGTATTGGGGGAAAATTGCATCCCCAGGTATTAAAATATGTAACTATAAAAGCAAATGATGTGTTATCATCACAAATATTTAAGGGTATTGCAGTAAAACAGAAAAAATGTTTGGAAAATAAATGCTGTTTTGTGTAATATTTGTGTGCATTGTATTACGTATTATATGATATACACAGTCATATAACATACTGTAAGGGCTTAATAATAGCCACAAAAAGAAATTAAAAGAGCCAAGATTATCTAACCTCATTCATATTCGTAGTAATGAAAGTCATAATATCAATGATTATCTTACAATTTGGTGGACCTTTATAATACAGTCAGACTTGGTGATTGATATGGTTTGGCTCTGTGTTCCCATCCAAATCTCACCTTACACTGTAGTCCTCGTAATCCCCATATGTCAAGGGGAGAACCAGGTAGAGGTAATTAAATCATGGGAGTAGTTTCCTCCATGCTGTTCTCATAATAGTGAGTGAGTCTCATGAGTTCTGATGGTTTTATGTGTCTGGCGTTTTCCCTGCTTGCACTCATTCTCTCTCCTGCCACCCCGTGAAGCGGTGCCTTCTGCCATGATTGTAAGTTTCCTGAGGCCTCCCCACCCATGTGGAACTGCGAGTCAGTTAAACCTCTTTCTTTTATAAATTACCCAGTCTCGGCTAGGTCTTCATTAGCAGCATGAGAATGAACTAATACAGTGATAATGAAGATGTAAATTAATAATAGCCCATATTGATATTGGAAACTTAATTTTATTTAAAAATTGACACCCAGTGCCAATTGTTTCAAAACTACATTTCTAGGAATCTAAAGCAATAATTGCAAAAGTATTTACATAATTTTTGTTATGCAGTAGTTTATCTGATAAAATACTACTTACAATATTGAAAAACTGGAAAAGAAGTAAATGGTTAAATAAAATACTGCATAGGTGGATTTTGCAGGGATTACAATTATATTTTTAAGTAATACAATGTTAGTATGGTAAATAGTATATAATATTAAGCCATTTCATATACAAAAGTAACCAATATTTTTTCAATATATATCTTGTACCTTGTTCTTTAAATCTAATCTACCTACAGAAAACAGTGTCTATTATACATATGTATATATGTAAAATATATAAGCACATAGATAAAAACTAGAAGACATTTCACAAACATATTAATAGCGTTTATCTCTGTATTGCAGCATAATGATACTTTCCATATTTAGGGCTAAAAATGTTAAAGTAAAATTAAAGGAAACCAGAAATGAAGATGCATTCTGATCATCATTGTGTGTAGGAGCTGAACTAGGTAAAGGAATTTATTGATCAAAAGGAATGGACCTCTTGAGATGCTGCTGACCTGGACAATTCCTTCAATAATCTGGTCTAGCAGGCTCTATTTCTCCACATTTCCTCCAGTCCATCCCAATTAGTTCATTCTAAAGAGGTTAAATAACAGACATCCTGACCAAGATGCCAAAAAGCATTTGATGATGGGTTAAATCTGCCAAGCAATCATTGCTATTCATTGGTAAAATTGGATGTCCATATGAGTGTGCACAGAGAGGAAATTTCAGCATGTATTGTAACTGTGTGTGGCAATCTGTTGCCATGTAACGCTCACTTCCCTGATATTTACTGTCAGACTTCATTCACAGATATTTCACAGACAGATGGTTCCTTTCACTGGCTCAGGAGCCACTTCAAAGTGTTCTGACTCCTGACCAAATCATATATCATACTTCCTTTAGGAAGATTTTTTCCCAGCTGCAAACTTTAAAATAAAATCAAGAATAATCAGAAGACTACACAACCCTTTCAGCTTAACTGCCTTCACATGGCAGACAGCAAAGGCTTCTTCACCATGGCAACGTATTAGAAATTAAATCATATTTAATACTTCTTCAAAGACAAAATTAACATCATGGGAGAGACTCTTATTAAGACAACTGGCAGGAAATGTAAAAAGAAATTCCACAGAGATTTGTGCTTGTCATTCACATTACTTCCAAAGTAAAACTGAAGGCGTTGAATATACTATTTTCCTCTTAATTTGCATTCCCATAGGCTATTCGGCCTTAAATTCTTTCAGTATTAGAACTTATTTTTCTGCTTGATCAGAATCTGAGAGTTCAAAATACATTAATTTTTTTACAGTATGTGTTTAAGATTTGGAAGAATTTTCTAGGCAACATTTTTACTATTACATTAAGTAGTTGCAATTTGCAGGAACATTAACATTTTAAAACAACCAAACTGAAATATAAGATGTTAATGGAAATTGTAATAACAATAAACACAATGCAATAATTCTGAGTTTTCAATTCTTATAGCATCTCTGTCTTTCCTCTTTTAGTGTTCTTTTATCATTCAGACTTGATTGTAACTATTACACAGTTTAGGATCTGACTCTTACATTTGGACCTGAGAAGACTGACTTACAAAGTGTCCATTTTTTGCATGTAGTAGGCAATTCTCACGAATTTTAGATCTCAGAGGCCTCAGAAAGGCAATTTTCATTTTTGGTTAATACAATAGAAATGCAAATAATGCTAATTTCAATAATTAGAGGAGCAGAGTTAATAAGAGTAAAAATAGTCATGCAAATTGTGGCTTCTTGGAAAAATATTATTGAAATAGACCATTCTATTTGTGTTTAATGTTACAAAAATAAATACAACATTAGGCTAAACTCTTTCTTCACTAAAGAAATAAGCAATTTAAGAATATTTTAAACTTATGCTTTTCCAAGTGGTCAATGAAATAAGACCAATGGAAGGAGAAACTTTTTTTAAAGCTTCATTTTAGTTTTAATTTACAAATAAATGTGTATATTTGTGGGTTATAATGTGATGTTTCAATGCAGCCGTATTTTTTGGAACAACCAAATCAGACTAATTAACATATTTATTATATCAAATACTTACCTTTTTTTGTAGTGAGAAGATTTAAAATTCATTCCTTTTGCTATTTTGAAATAGATAATACGTTATTATTTACTATAGTCACCATGCTATGTAATCGATTACGAGAACATTTTCCCCTTGTCTAACTGAAAGGTCGTATGCTTTGATCGACATATTCTGTTTTCCCATCTATCCCTTGGCTCCCAGCTTCTGGTAAACACCATTCTACTCTCTGTTTCTATATGTTCCACCCTTTCAGATTTCATATTAAGTGAGATCATGTGGTACTTTCTCTGTGCCTGGCATACTTCATTCAACATAATGTTCTCTAGGGCCATCCATGTTGTTGCAAATGACAGAATTTCCTGTTTTTTTAAAGGATGAATAGTATTGTATTTTGCATATATGCCACATTTATAATGCATTCATCAATTGATGCACACTTAGGTTGTTTCCACATCTTGACTATTGTGATTAGTGCTGCAGTAAACATGGTAATGCACACATGTCATCAACATACTGATTTCAATTGCTTTAGCTCTATACCCAGAAGTGGAAATGATGGATTATATGGTAATTCTATTTTTAGTTTTTTGAGGAAACTTTATACTATTTTCCAAAGTGGCTCTATTAATTTACATTCCCACCAACAGTGTACAAGTGTTCCCTTTTCTCCACATCCTTGCCAATAATTGTTATCACTCATCTCTTTGATAATAGCCAGTCTAATAGGTGCAATGTAGTATCTCATTGTGGTCTTTATTTGCATTTCTCCGGCGATTAGAGATATTCAACTTTTTTTTACAGATCTGTTGGCCATTTGTGTATCTTCTTTTGAGAATTGCACATTTTATAATAGGTTCTTTGTTTTCCGGTTATTGAATAGTTTGAGTTCTTTGTATATATTGGATATTAGCCCTTTGTCCATGTTAGCCTTTGTTTATTCTGTTTTGACTGCTTGGCATATATTGTTTCTTTATTCACTATTAATATTTGAGTGAAGTAACTTTTTAACCTATTGTTTAATGCCTATGGATGCCTTCAATCACGTTAATGATTTTAATTTAGTCAACTCTGAAAATTAAATGGTTTCTTTTTTTTAATCACATTCTCCTCTCCTTTTACTAACCCATTCTTACGCTCCCAGTATCTACAATTAAGTATCTTGAGACTCAAATATTTAGCATTCTCACTATCTCTTAGCTCAAACTTTTTTTGCTGTCTAACCTATATTTGATAGGATCTTATACCAGAGTTTCTAAGTTCCACAGAGGAAAATCACACAAGCACAAGAAAGATTTTGTTCCTCACTCCTGTACAATGGTAGACCTGACTCTTTGGGCCTTTCTCATTCCAATATAGTGCCATGCCATATTTTTTCTTTTATATTCTCCTTCTACCCTTAACAATTCTTCTTGATTTTTAGTAAATAGAAGTAACTATCTATTTCTCTCAGAATCATATACCATCAATTAGAACTCCCTCAAATTCCTCTCCTATCCTTGTTCCCCACTAGATGCTTCCTACCCACTAGGTGCTTCCTAGTGGGGAAATTCTCTTTTCATTAATAAGTATCTAAGGAGCATTCCTGAAATGACACCTTGGATTCCCTGCTTTCTCCCCCATTACTTGCCATTTTTGGTACAATCATAATTGCTTGAAATGAAAACAAAAATTTACAAGGTTTCAAATCCTATAAAAATAATAAAATAATTTTATTAACTGCCCTATGGAACTTGGTGATACTTTTTAAAAAATGGGCTTCACTCTCTTTGGTTGCTTCTTGATAGGAAAATAATCTGATAATATAAGTTTCTCTAATAAGACTAGAAAAAAGAATTAAGAATTTCTTTCAAATTATTATTGCTGATATTTGAAAATTTTCCTACTTCACAATTTGAAATTGGTAGTGACATACAAAGTTTTATGATTCATATCAAATTTGGAAAAATATTTAAGTGGCTTTTAAATTTAACTGGATAGATTTCAGTACATATGTGATACAACCTCTGGTCCTGTCTTTCTTGTCAAGACGATGGGTGAGTTGGCACAGTGAAGGTGAGGAACATTCTTCACAGTCATTGCTGTTGCATGCTGGCTTGCAAGAATATAACTGTACACCGAAATGACTGTGAACCACAAAAATACATCCCACTAAACCAAAACTAAATGTATTTCCAACTCAACTTCCTTTTACCAGATCCCCAAAAATATCTGTGACCACTGCAATGCTACCTTAGATGAAAGGATGTGTGTCTGAGGGAGGTCTAAGTGGAAAAAGACAGTGGTCTTTACAAGTGTGGTTAAAATACCTTACTTCTGCACATTCTGAAAAAACATATGACCATGCAAACGCATTCCTAGAGTCCTCTCTCAGGGCCTTAAAATCTAGGCTCAAGCAAGTGAGAGTTCTGTGACTTAATGGGAAATATCCTTTGGATTATCTATATTATATCTTTACATATATTTTCACACTTTCTTCAGTTATTTTCATTGTCTTCTTTTGCTCTGATCCTGGATCTTCTTGTCTGTTTCTCCACTACTCTCTGGACAAGGAAGATACATAATTATTTATGTATCTTCAGTGTCTATTAAAGTATCTAGCACAGAGACATTCATTGAAACATAAAGAAAAAAAGGTTTATAATTCTGACAATTATAAGAAGAGTTATAAAATATACAAAAATTAGATAAAATATGTTTATAAATAATCAAACAAATTGAAAGTATTATTGCAGACTTTTGTGGAAGATCAGGTGAGAAATTATGGTAGTTCGGACAAGGTCAATGGTAGTGAAGACGTGTACACAGGGTACTTCAAGTTGTATCTTTTGTAAGTAGAATCAGCAGAAATTTCTCACAAATTGGAGGTAGTAAAGGGAGAGTGAGGTATAGGAATGCATTACGTGTTTAATTTGTAATTCCAGGTTTTTAGCTTGACCAACTGTAAAGAGTGGAACTAAAATGGGAAAGAATGAGTAAATACCGTGTTCTTGTTAGAAAATTGAGACGTTACTTTTTGACATATTTTCATGTGCTTGAGACATATTGAAGATTAGAAGTTGAGTAGGTAATTCAAAGTGGCTGACCAGTAGAAAAGATGAAAGAGCCTCAGAATATCACAGAGTAAAAACAATGGCTTTGCCAAGAAGACTTTCAATAATGTATTGTGGTCATGAGTGCCAGAGATAAGTAGAAGCAAGTAATCAGTAGTGAAGAATGAAAAGTAGCTGAAACAGTGATGGAATGGAGAGAGGAGGCTAAAATACAGGGAGCTACTTGGTTTAGTACTATTCAGTGGTAATAGTAGCCTGAGTTAGTGGGAACCATGAATATGCTTTGGACAAAATCACAGGCAAAAACCTATAGTCTAAAAAAATCAGTTTAATGACTCTATGCAATGCAAAAAGTCACTCCAGGCAAACCATGGAATGCCACTCAACAAGAGGAAGGGGAAATAATTTTTGTAAGGGTTGGGTTTTCTCGGTTTCCAACTGAAAGGTTCTGAGGAAGGAACTAAGAGAAGCATAGATCAGCTGTTTCTGTGATGAGATTAGGAGAAGAGGAATTATGTAGGGTTTGGTGCCTGCTATGAGGCGAGAGTAGTTTAGCAACTGAATATCCCCTGTCAGAGATGGGTGTGGCAAAGTGGGTTTGGAACATCACTGGTAAGAAAACAGTAGTTACTAAAATAGGTAGTCATGTCATTGTATAGCTGCTGCATGACTTTGGGAGAAACTATGTCTCCTGTTAACTTTGAAGCTTGGCTTTATGTGTCTGTTCTCATAGCCTGGTTAACAGTGAGGTTACTTTTTTTTTCCTGTATGAGCAGATGTTCACTTCTAGTCCCAGATAAGTTTTACCTCTTTAAAAACAGGTGAAATGGCCAAGCTAGTAAATATGACTGCTTTGGGGATAAACCAGGCAAAGTTGGCCCACTGGCAAACAGGGGGATTAGTGACAAGGCCTACCTGCAGGCAAATGTTTGACAGGTCTCTTCATCTCTTTAGCAATAGGGAGATTTGTAATGATGCTGCCACTTACCGTTCTGTCCTGTATATTCTTTGAACCCCAAATTTTCCTCTTAGACTTCTATCCCAGGAAGTTATATGCAGATGTGCACAAAGCTTCATACAAAGATGTTCATCACCACATTGTATATGTTCCCCGGATATCAGTTATGTTTGTTCTGTATTTTGAGGTTACAGAAGTGATTACCTCCATTTCTCGTTTGTTTGGGCCCATATATTTCATTATCATTATTTTGCATGGATCAAGTTTTTTATCCTTCAAGATTTTTGACCAATTCCCCGTTGGATTTGAGTTTCTTCTTCCAACAGAGTTTAAGTTGCAAGTGCATAAGTCTTTTCTCTTTACTCCATAACAAACCAGATTTAATTTCCACGATTTTTTAATTTATTATTTATTATTTATTATTATTATTATTATTTGAGACTGAGGCTCACTCTGTCACCCAGGCTGGAGTACAGTGGCTCCATCTCGGCTCACTGCAATCTCCGCCTCCGGGGTTCATGCCATTCTCCTGCCTCAGCCTCCCGAGTAGCAGGGACTACAGCCGCCGGCACCACGCCCGGCTAATTTTTTTTGTATTTTTTTTTTTTGGTAGAAATGGGGTGCCACCGTGTTAGCCAGGATAGTCTCGATCTCCTGACCTCGTGATCCGCCCGCCTCGGCCTCCCAAAGTGCTGGGATTACAGTCTTGAGCCACCACGCCCAGTCATTTTCCTTGATTTTTATTTCTTCTAAAATACATTTTTGAGGCCGGGCGCAGTGGCTCACCCCTGTAATTGCAGCATGCAGGGAAGCCGAGATGGGCGAATCACCTGAGGTCAGGAGTTTGAGAGGCTGGCCAACATGTCAAAACTTTGTCTCTGCTAAAAATACAAAAATTAGCCAGGCATGGTGGCGAGCACCTGCAGTGCCAGCTACTCCGGAAGCTGAGACAGGAAAATCACTTGAACCCGGGAGGCGGAGATTGCAGTGAGTCAAGATCGCACCATTGCACTCCAGCCTGTGCCACACGAGTGAAGACTCCGTCTCTAAGATGAGATGAGATGAGATGAGATGAGATGAGATGAGATGAGATGAGATGAGATGAGATGAGATGAAATGAGGTGAGGTGAGGTGAGGTGAGGTGAGGTGAGGTGAGGTGAGGTGAGGTGAGGTGAGGTGGGATGGGGTGGGATGGGATGGGATGGGATGGGATAGGATAAAATAAAATATAAAATAAAATAAAATACATTTATGTGTGAATAGTAATCTTCCTTGGCGTTTTGAGAAGCTCAGTTCATTTACCTTGTTCAAATTATTTGAAACAGACCTTCTTTTTCTTAAAAACTTTTTGCCTCTTACTATTAATTCCTCTTAGGTCGCTTATTCTGTAGGTTCCTAGATTCTTTTATTTGCATTCAGACTGGAGTTTTAGGTCATAATCTAAGTCGTAAGCATCCCCAAAGAGTTGGCAGATAAAAATTGTAGAATCCTGTTGAACTTTTACAGGAAAAACATTTATCTATATATTCACTAACCTCAAAACGGTTAGTAGTACTTATGACTCTGTCACCAATAGATATTTCTTTGATTCTTCCTTATTATCTTAAAAATGCTGTAGAAATCTTGAAATGCTATCTAACTTGTCACTCCTTTGAAATCATGGTTTTAGAGACACCACTGTATTTGTTTATTTAAAGTATAAATTTGAACGCCCATCTATTTCAATATAATTGGGTTTCCTTACAATTCTATATATTTTATTTTATTCATTTCAAAGCAATATTGTGAAAAGAGGTCCATGTGTGAGAGCCACGTGATTCTTCTTTTGAGGGACTGAGCAGACCATATCCTTTTAAAGTAGACTATATCCCTACAAATTTGGGATTTCCTCAGAAGAGAGTTAACCTTCCCAATATCAATCATTATGGGAATAAATTTATCATGGGACAGAAAATATTAATTGTAGAGATAGAATAATGTCTTCCTCTTAGTGCTTGCTGTGAAAAACTGTATAGATTATGAGAAATGTCGCTACCAGAACATTTCTGGTAATGAGAAGTGATCTGATCCCTCCTTGTGGAGATGAGCAGTGACCCAGGTCAAGATGCAGCCACATAAGAGACCTTAATCAGTCCTCAGCAGGCAGTCTCTGGGAGGTGCCCTGTCCATCAGATGACATGAGCCGTATGCTATGCTATATTTCTCTCAAGCAATATGCATTTCCTGAGTGAGAGACTACCTGAGGCCCCCAAATCTCCTCTCACAAAGTTAGATAATTGAGAGAAGATGAAAACATTTTGTTTTTTTTCTGATATACCATGTGGTACAAATAACAATCAAAATCTAAAATTAAGCAAATAATCTAGTATTATTAGATGTTAACTATTAAAGTATAGTGTGACCTCTGAAATACTGTCATACATAAATAAACACATAATTAATTCTAGCAGGAGTAGAGCATTTCTCTCCAGAGAGATTAGACAAGTTATCTACCCCAATCTCAAAAGATGTATTCACATTTGTAAAATCCTTTCAGACATATTTACTTACCAAGTGTTACTCTTTGGGAAATTATTTAACCTCTCCAGTCCTCAGTTTAGCTATAGGTAAATTTTGGATAGTAAGAGTACTTAATGCATAGAGTTCTTCTGATTAAAGATGAGTTAATAGAAAATAACCCAGAAATGTGATTGTAATATATATGGTAAACACGCAACATTTTAGTTGCTCTTTTGATTGTTGTTGTCATTGTTGTTACTGAATCTTTTAGGAGCCTGCAGTGCATACTTAAGATTCCCATATTTTGGCTTCCTTTTCCCAGTACATTGTACATCTTAGAAGACACAAAGAGCATTGGTTTCTTGGCTTCTACTCTGAAATGTAATTATGCATTCCATACTAGATTTAGCTACATAATGAAATCCAAATTAAAACAAAAAATGCCCCATGTTTCTTGTTAAACACTATGGAAATCCTGATGCAGAATGGAATACATAGGATAGAAGTTGTTATGAAACATTTCAGTTCATTCCCAGTCTATTGCTTGCAGCCATGAGTTCTTAAATACATACTCAAGTTCTAATTTTCCTTACTAGTGCCTTGACTACCTAAACTGAATGACTTGTTCTGGATTAGATCTAGATAGTGATCTGAATCAAAAGTATGTTAGGCTGATAATTAAAATTGATAATTAAAACTTTCTAAGGAAGTGTCTCACTCTTTTCACTAATTAAAGTTAAAAAACCCCTATTAAGGACTCTTTTGACTTTCCACATTGTGGTTTTGTTTAGAGACTGTGGACTTGAAAAGCAAAAGAAAATGTAAATGTTCAGCTTACCAGGACTTTCAACTCTTTCTTATGTGACCCAGAAAAGAGTTGGCATTTTACATCTTTTCTACTTCAATATGAGATCAAATTCTGTAATGTCCTTTTTTATTATCAATAACATAGATTCCATTTATTAACCTAATATGCACCAGGTATAGAATGAAGTGCTTTACATAAATTTAATTTAAATATTACAATAACTAAAAAATTAAAGAGTCTAAAATTGATGCCACTTTGACCACATCATATCGCCGACAGCTGTCAGCATTGGATTCAGAATAATTATCTTCTGATTATAAAACTATATAGTTGACCCATCTGATTATTACAATTCTGTATATAAGCATGCCAAAAAATACTTATGGAGCAGCAAGCACTTATTTATTTGATAAGGGTACAGAAAACATTAAGAAACCATCTTTCTCATGTAAAAGCTAAAATCAATGGTTCGATCTAGAAAATTATGTAGATTCAAGTATAGTCTCACTGGCCATTACACCAGAAAATGTGGTATCTCTTGGGTGCATTGAAGAGGGCATTTAGTTATTTGCAGGGAGGCTAATCAAATGATCGCAAATATCTAATTTGCTGAATTGAAATGTATCTATTAAAAATATAAGATTCCTTTACACATATGTTTAAAGACTATTTGGGGACTTATAATACTTGTTTTTAGTATTGCACTTGCTTATTTCATAATGTAATTTCTGATTGACATTTTTTTATACCACCACTTTTTTCCATAAAAGTTCATGTTTTTTCTTCCTCCATATTTTCTATTTCCTCTAAAGAATTGGAACTTTGTTCTTTGCATATACTGCCATGTCCTGAAATTATAATTCTTACTTCTTTCAACCTGCCACTTCCAATAATGACATGAGAGGAAAAAAAAAAAAAGCTACTATGCATGCCAGTTGGCTCTATTTTGTATAGTAAGGAAAAACTACATCTGCTTTTTGGATTAAACTGTGCTTATAAAACCATGCCTATTTAGTTGAAGGGAGAAAAAAGTATAATTTACATGTTTTAGTAGACTTCAGAGCTTTAATTCACCCTAAGTTTACCCTTGGAGAAAAAAACTGAGAATTTCAATGTGATGGTTGTTAGCCAGCTGTTTTCTTTTAGACTGGCAGCATGATGTTTGCCAAAGTTATGACCACTTATGCCAATCCCTATTAGAGACTAAATGCTGTTTGCCCCCCACACTTGTTCATCTGACATAAAATTAGTTTCAATAAGCACTCATCTAAACCATAAGTTAATTCAGAAAGTATTTTAAAGTCACTTGTTTTGTGCATTGTTCAGTGCTGGTGCTGTAACAAATATGAAGAAACTGAATACGTGGCCTATGGTTCTGAGGACTTCCAGTTGCTTAGTGGAAGGGAAGGGGGACAGCAAAACCTGTAAAAACTTCATAGAGTCATTGTTACATAAGATCGGGGATCTCTGATTCAAAAAACAGTCAGATTATTAACATGAATGAGTTAAGTGGTGGGAGAAAATGTGTATGGCTGAAGTGTTCAGGTAAGTCTTCATTGAGGAAGTACAAAATGGGAATAAAGTATGAGGTACAAAGGAAATCGTTCCCCCTTTAAAAATGATATGAAGAAAATGGTTTCTTTTTGTAAATTAGAAAAGAATACACTGATGTGAAGCTCTGGACTACATGAGAGAAAGAAAAGAATTTTATCACTTCTAATATTTTGAATTAATAAAGGTTTATTTAATTATTTAGCAAGTATTTAAAATTTTACAAAATTTGCTTCTCGAGTAGAAAACAATGGATGAGTTGCTACCTCTATATAGAACTTGAATAATAGCTTGTGGTTGCATGGTTAATATTTAAAGTCATGTCTCATAAAAATTTTATTCAGAGTGCTACTGTCTCAGCGTTCTGAAGGTATAAATCCTAATGATCTCTATATCTTCATTTTCTTTTTAAATGTTGAGTTTCAGAAGCAAATTAGGGATAAAGGAACAGAAATGTGTACTGAAAGAGACTTATCTCTAAGTCAGTAAGTCTCTTACATAGATCAAAGAAAGTATTTCAAGGGTCCAATAAATTTTCAGTGCCTAAAATCAGGACTTAGGAAACATATTTGGACATGTCTTCCAAACACTTTTTTATGCCAGTTTCACTTGACTTTTCATTATATCAAAAAAGACGGCAAATCCAGGAGCAGAAAATAAGAAAAAAGCATTAACAGTCTAAAAACAATGTGGAAGCTCTATTGTTTAATTTTGAGATGCTATTCTTAAGGTCATAAAGAATTTGAAATCTCATAAATAAAACTCTAGTATCTGAAGGCTAAATGCCCTTGAAACTTAGAGACGGATGTTGCATATGTATGAAAATGCAAACTTTAGTTAAATCAGCTTAGTTTTTGTTGTTGTTATTTTGTTTATTCTAAGATAAAGTTATATATTGAGTTTTTTAAAAACTCAATTAAAATTTTTTGAGTTTATCAAATTAATTGAATTAGGTAGTTACTTTGGCATTATGTACTCAGTCTCGGTGTGGAAAAAAATAAAATTATAATTTCCATGCTAAAAATAAATAATTTCAGGTGGAAATCTGTCATCAAAACATTTTCCAGCTCTAATATTACTGAAAACAAAGTTTCCTCTTTTTAAAAATTAACACTTAACAGCATCTTACATGGGCAGAATTTTATGAAATTGTTTTGCTAAAAATAGATAAAAGTTGAAAGAATTTATCATGAAAAAGTGCCAACAAATAGCAAATTAGAGCAGATGGCTCTTAAAAATCCAAATTTTCTCCCATCTGTAAATGCTATGATGCAACTAAAAAAAAACACCTACAATCTCTAGCTTATTAATACAATTATTATTTATTTAGACACATTTACAGATGGGAAGTATTCTGCTGTAATAATTTTTTATTTTGCTCTGGAAATTGAGACATGTATGTATCTTAAAAGCTATTTTGTCATAGTAACTCTTAAAATTTGATCTGGAAAAAGTGTTCTTTATGCTTTCTATTACATGTAGCCCTATAAATGAGATATTAAAATATAAATTTTTGAATATGCTTATAATATTATTTAGAGTAATATGCATAGCATTATAGCATTATTTTAATTATATCTGAAATAACTTTTTGTCTCACATTAAAAGAAGAAAATGTTCATTTTTCTATGTATCATAGAAGTATAATGTAGCCACCTTTTACCTTATGGTTAATCATTTTTAATAAATTGTTGAAAGAGTTTATGATTGGGAATTTTATTACAAAGCATAGGGATTTCGAAGTGAAATGTCAGGTCTTGAACTTTTAAAATTTGAATTATCATTCAGTAATTTGTAAATCTGTTCTTTCATTAAACACCAGGGATGTCAAGACAAACGTGTTTGTCCTTGTACTCAAAGACTTGAGGTCTTATAAGAGAGACAGTCAAATAGGTAGATAATTAATTTAAAACACTGTCAGTATAGAGAGGAATGTGCAGTTTTCAAAAAATAATTCAGAGTTGAATACATGAGGATGGGATAGTTAATTTTACTGAAGAAGCTAGGAAGCGAAAGTCATTGAAATACTAGCAAATTTAATGGAAACAAGACACTGAAATTCTAAATAAAGTTAATAGTAAGGTTCCCAATAAAAATGTAAAAATGTTTAATACTTACTATGTTGGTCTGACTGCATGGGCACCATTTTAGTCAATTTAAAGCACCACATTTATATGAGACACTGATAAACTGAACTACTTAGGGATGATTGAGATCGACACTAAAGATACTAGGAACTGCTCAACATGAGAAAGTTTTGAGAAAATGAAGTAAACAAACTTGAGATATGATACTCTTTTTAGATTTCTGAAAAAAGGGTTAATGTAAGGGTGATGTGTTTCTATAAATAGGAGAATTTAGAAAAAATACTAGTTACTGGGAGGACAGATTTTAGTTAAATAATAACAAAGAAAAATGCAAAAAAAAAAAAACTTAAACCATTGAACAACATAGATATTGTATAGGCACACATAATTGTATTGTATTTCAATTTACCATGCTTCACTAATATTATATTTCTTATATATTGAAGGTTTATAGTAAACCTGCATTGAGCAAATTTATTAGTGCCATTTTTCCAACATGTGCTCACTTTGCGTCTTTGTGACACATTTCAGTGATTCTACCAAAATAAAACTTTATTATTATTATATTTGTTAAGATAATCTATGATCAGTGATCTGTGATGTTACTATTGTTTTGGTGCACAATAACACACCTCTATATAAGATGACCAAATCAGTTGATAAATATGTGTATTCTGACTGCTCCACAAAAATCTGGAAAGGATTCTCCATTCTAGATGTCATTAAGAACACTAATGATTTATGGGAGGTCAAAATATGAACATTAACAGGAGTTAGAAGAAATTGACTCCAGCCATCATGGATGATTTTGAGGGATTTAAGACTTCAATGGAGGAAATAATTGCAGATATGGTGAAAATAGCTAGAGAATCAGAAGTGAAAATGGAGATGGGATTCATTTGTTGCAACCTCATGATAAAATTATAACAGATAAGGAGTTGCTTCTTATGGTTCAGGAAAGAAAGTAGTTTCTTGAGGTGGATTTGAATTCTGATGAACATTGTTGAAATGACAACAAAGGATTTAGAACATCATATAAATGTTGATAAAGCAGTGGCAGGGTTTAAAGGATTGACTCCAATTTTGACAGAAGTTCTACTATGGATGCAATGTTATGAAACAACATTGCATGCTTATATTAGTCCCTTCTCATGCTGCTAATAAGGACATACCTGAGACTGGGTAATTTATAAAGAAAAAGAGGTTTAATAGAGTCTCAGTTTCATGTGGCTGGGGAGGTCTCACAATCATGGCAGGAGGCAAAAGGCACATCTTACATGGCAGCAGGCAACACAGAAATGAGAACCAAGGAAAAAGGGAATCCCTTTATAAAACAATCAGATCTTTTTAGACTTGTATCCTCCCATGAGAACAGTATGGGGCAACTGTGCCTGTGATTCAATTATCTCTCACTGGGTCCCTCTCAGGACATGTGAGAATTAGTGGAGCTACAAATCAAGATGTGATTTTGGTGGGGACACAGCCAAACCATAACAATGCTACAGAAAATTTTTCTTAAAAGGGTGAGTCGATTAATGTGGCAAACTTCATTGCCATCTTAGTTTAAGAAATTGCTGCAGCCATTCCAACATTCAGCAACCACCACAATCACCAACCACCAAGACTTTCCACTAAAAAAAGAGGATCCCTTGTGAAAGGTTCAGATAATTGTTAACATTTTTTAGCAATGAAGTATTTTTTAATTAAGGTATGTATATAATTTTTGTAGACATTATGCTATTGCACATTTAGTAGACTACAGTGTGATGTAAATGGGAAAACCAAAAAATATACGTGACTTCCTTTATTTCAGTGGTCTGGAACTGAACCCACAATATCTCCAAGGTGTGCCTTTAGGTATGTAGAAAACTGCAGGTAAATGTTCTATTAAAATATACAAATTTCAGTTTATTTCATGTTGTTTTGTTTTACTCTTCACATAAATTACAGCACAAAAATATGCAGTATGTAGCATGAGAAATTTTGTTGAATATTAGGTTCTTGAGCTTTCAATACAGCTATCTTTTTGTATTCTCTAATTTTCATGTGAACATTGACATAGCTAATTTAGAAACTGTACAACAGTTTAAAGAACTACAGCTAGCAAGGATGAAAATAAAGGGGCTATCGGTTCTTGTGCTTTAGGGCATTAACTGCTTTCCAGATGGCTTAGAGTAATACATACCCTGCAGTGTAGTTTATTAGGTGCATTAGCAAGATTTTATGACATTTTCAAAAACGCTTGACCATGGCAACTTTTAAAACAAAATACTGAAATAAATACCTTATAGTTTCTAGTTCTGTGTCAATTTTACACAGTTTTTAATTTGTAAAATAATAGAATTCAATTAAATATGACCTTTTTATAAATTTTACAAAGTGTATGAAATGAATTCTTACTTATGAAGTATTGAACAGTATTTTCTTTTTCAATGTCATTTTAACAGATGATTATAATGATTATTTATAAAGTTTACGTGTAAAAAAATCAAGCTCACCTCCCTTATTTTTACATACTGTAACATTTTTGAAGGACATTAAAATAAGTTAGGAATTTGATATATTCTGTTTAAGTACGGTAGTGCAGAAATGCAAACATGTGAAGTTGTGACTTGTGGTATTGACTGGAATTTCATGACTACATTTTATTCAGATAAGCTAAAGTTTACAAATGTATAAACATATGATTCTCTCTTCTCAACTCCATAGTTCTGAAGATTTTAAGAGACACAGAGAATAGATTTACACAAGAGATATTTGAGAAGGCTTGAGGGTGTGTACTGTATTCTAGGCTTATGGTAATAGAGTTTGGGAAAGAATGGCCCCTCCCACCCTAACACACACTCACTCACTCACTCACTCACACATACCTGATAGAATTGCAATTCATGCATCTTAATCTCTGACCAGTAAAGCCATTTTTATTAACCTGCTTTGGGTGGAAAAAAATGGAGGTAATACTTAGAAATAAAATTATTATTTTATTTATTTATTTTATTATACTTTAAGTACTAGGGTACATGTGCACAACATGCAGGTTTGTTACATATGTATACATGTGCCATGATGGTGTGCTACACCCATTAACTCATCATTTATATCAGGTGTATCTCCTAATGCTATGCCTCCCCCATCCCCCCACCCTACAACAGGCTCCAGTGTGTGATGTTCCCCTTCCCGTGTCCAAGTGTTCTCATTGTTCAATTTCCACCTATGAGTGAGAACATGTGGTGTTTGGTTTTCTGTCCTTGTGATAGTTTGCTGTGAATGATGGTTTTCAGCTTCATCCATGTCCCTACAAAGGACATGAACTCATCACAATAGCAAAGACTTGGAACCAACCCAAATGCCCATCAACGATAGGCTGGATTAAGAAAATTTGGCACATATACACCATGGAATACTATGCAGCCATAAGAAAAAAAAAATTATTTTTATGGGGAATTTTGCTGATAATTAGTGTTCTCAGGATGACAGTGAAAGAGTTAGTGAGGTCAAACGGGGGTGCTTGACTGTGAAAGAGTAGAAGATTGGGGGTAGCCTGTTGAGTCTTAGCTTCTAATTGTAGCAGAAGTAAAAAGGGATGCAGATTATAACAAGATTAATTCTGCTTTAATCTTGTTTGGAGATGGTTTATCAATTTTCATTGTACATATGTTTTTAGAGACTTGTTTTCTAAATGGATGATACTAGTGAAACAGGAAAGGTTGGGAGAAAAGAAGGAGGCCTTGCCAGACCTTGTGGACTAACTATAAGAGTCTTCTTTTGTGTTCTGGTAGATGAAGTTATAGACGCCAGGAGAGTGAGATTTTATTGAAACACATGGCTATGCAAATTATTCTTGTCATCCAATCAATACAGCATTCAGTATATTTTGTCTTCGATTTAGAGTCATTTTAATGAATAAATAAAATAGAAATTATCAATTTATTTATAGATTTAGTCATTTAACAAGAATTTCTGAATTTATACAGAAGATTCTTCCAGGAATTAGATTTCTTTTTAATATTACAATTCTAAAATTATTGTAGATTTACACGCACTTGTAAGAAATAATAGCGATTTACATGCACTTGTAAGAAATAATAGCGATATCCTATGTATTCTTCACCCAGTTAATCATGATAATATCATTCATGACTATACTATAATATCACATAAATAGAATGAGTTGTTTCCAATAAATGAGTAAATGTTTCACAATTCTGTCAGTCATTGTTGTACTCTCTTAGAAAAAAATTAACAAAATAAAGAGGTAGTAATATAAAAAAATTCTAAGTATTAAATGTTGAGATGGACCGATCATTTGAGGTCAGGGGTTCGAGACCAACCTTGCCAACATGGTGAAATCCAGCCTCTACTAATGATACAAAAATGTTCATGGTGGCACATGCCTGTAATCCCAGCTACACAAAAGACTGAAGCAGGAGAATCGCTTAAACCCAGGAGGTGGAGGTGGCAATGAGCCAAGATTGTGCCCCTGCACTCCAGCCTGGGTGACAGAGTGAAACTGTGTCTTAAAAAAAAAAAAAAAAAAAGTAGCAAATGTGAGTAATGTGTGACAAATCTATAATGATGTTAAAATAGTATTGTTTCAAGGATATGATAATTAAACAGATATTTTTAAAGAGTGCTGTACAATAAACAAATTTTGCAAATTACCAAATAGAGACCATTAATGATAGTGGTACAGTTGTTCACTTTCAGAATAAATAATCTTCTAAAAACCTCAAAAAGGAAGATAATAAAATGTGAAGCAACCTGAATGTATAAAACTTCTCGTGATCTTGGTTAATCTTGTATTTCTTACTCTTGATATAATTTTAACCATAGGAAAAATTTTCTATTTCCTACTGTGAGCAAAGCAACAGAAACATTATACAAATAAATGACAACCTACACTTAGACACATGACATTCATTTCATAAATATTATTTAGACTCTTCTATTCAACAGGCTTTATTCTAGGTCCTAGAGAACCTGACAGCCAA
The DNA here is from genome assembly GCF_047675955.1 of Chlorocebus sabaeus. Lineage (NCBI taxonomy): Eukaryota > Metazoa > Chordata > Mammalia > Primates > Cercopithecidae > Chlorocebus > Chlorocebus sabaeus. Next base: position 77,304,766 of record NC_132910.1, on the reverse strand, counting down.
AATTTGAGTGATCTAAACAAAGAAGAAATGTTCAGTAGCAATAATTGCCGTGAATACAAAATAGACAAACAGGATGGAGATGAAGCTAAGTAGGAAAATGGTGAGGGAGGCTCTCAGGCAGTTCCATATGAAACCTAACCTTTATGACTCAGAGAAGAAGGGGTCTGAATCATGAAAAAGGAAAAAAATGGGCACCCTGTTTAAGATGCAGCTGTCCCTCAAATTGAATAGATTGTCACTGTGTGTTAATGAGGTACCCATGATATCAGATTCTCTTACTTATAAGTTAGAAAATGGATTCTTACAGAAAAATTGTGGATTTTTAAATGTTGGTGACTAAATTAAGTTTAGAATTGATGCTGCCCACTCAATCATTTCAAGGCAAACTTATTACATTATTATACCAAATCCCTCAAGCCACTGGTGTCCAACCACTAACATAGATCATCCTTATATGTATATTTTGGCCACATAAAGAGTTCATTTTCTTTGTTAAAGAAATGAGAATTTTCAAAATCCCATTAGTCCAGTGAATATGTACTCCCATCATCCACCAGTTTGTCATTTGTATTCTAGATCATTAAATATTTTCTCCTACTGTTCTTACAGAGTCCATATTGCTTCATTGTAGAAGTGGGAATTCTAAAATTCCAGAGGTTCAGTAAGTATTTACTGCCTGGTGATTTATATCATTTCACTCTATAGATTTTATAGGTTCACTTGTTATGATGCATGATAAATATGCTTTGTCTGAGCCACAGTTCTGGGATAGTCATCAGATTGGGAGCCCCCCAAACAATTAAATCACCTCTCATATTTTTAATGACTGTAGGGAGCTAATTATGTCTAATTTTACTGAAGGAGTATAAATAGACATGAACTTCAAGTATCATTTTCATCTTCTCCAATCATATTTTGTAGTTTATAAAATGTTCATACTTAGTTATTACAGTTTTAGAGGTTATTTTTATAACATTTCTATACCCCAAAGTCTGAATTTTTTAACTTGTTCTATCAATTTGGCAGTGGCAATATAGGCAGAGAAGTGAACAACAATTAATATAAACACTAAAGCTTTTTCAAATTAAAGCTTACCTGCATACATAAAATAGAGTTTTAGTACTTTGAAAATCTAAAGGAAAATACAAGTTGCATATTCTCATTAAACAATGCAGTTAATAATTAATTTTATAGCATGAATATTTCAAACTATTTTACATACCTTAATCAGTGTTCATGAATCCCATTTGCATTTGATATTACTGCATGCATATGTGTATATCATAATAAATTTAGTGTAGAAGACAACTTTACTATTTACTCACTAAATTTATTTTGTCATATTGAGCATGTATTTTCTGAGAGAATAATTCTGCCATTGTAATTCCAAATAATATAGATTTTCCGCAGGTAAGGAGGATTTTTTGTTTTGTTTTCTTTTGTTTTGTTTAATGACAGATGTACTGAGGGAAGCTCTGGGGTTTGCTAAAGAGCATACACGTCCTAACAGATTAATCGTTCAATCAATATTTATCTGGTATTCACCCTTTCACATTTTTCTTCTCTCCCCAATTCAACAATCTCACCCAGTATAAAAATCCATAAATAATAAGTAAACAATAAATCATACAACAGTGGAAGAAAATGTAATATTTTGAATATTTTTCTGTGTCAAACCCATGCCTAAGGTAAATTTTAGAAAAAAATTGTTTGCCTTATGTAAAAATGAAAGACATTGGAAAACTCTTTAAAAATGTAAAGTAATTATTAAGAGAAAGATCTTGTTGAATTTCCAAATACTTTCATAAATTTGATAACCTATTAATATTAGTGGTGTTTAGTATCTGTGTATATATTTTTAAAATTTCTTTGCATTCAGCCTTTTTACTACTTATGGAAAGCAAATAAGTATTATTACATGAAATTTAATAACTTTATAAACCAATTTAGTAAAGAAAATATTGGTTTTGACTGTAGTTGAATAATAATTATTTTATATTAATTATATCTCAAAAAGAAAGTTATATAGGAATGTGAGTACAGACACGATATAAATTTATAATTGATTACTGGCAGTATATTACTAAAAATGTCTATTATTTGAAAATATACATTATAATTAAAATTCCATTGATTCTAGTTATGACAGTAAATAGATTTTAAATTACTTATAAAATAGATATCCATTTTCACTGTCTATAATGGTATCGAGATATGCATATATAAACTAAATTAACTTTGTAAGAGTGGTAATCTGATTCATTTCTTTGTTGAGGTAGGCAGATCATAAATAATTATTGATTGCTTTAAATTTATTCAAAAAATCATTTATATTGTAATTCAGTTGAACTTTGTCAATGAATCATAATTTAGGATAACTAGATATTCATTATGAAAATAAAAAATAAGCAAAGTTATATTTACAGCATAAAACAATCAGCTAGGGTTTAATGTAGTATATTAGCATGCTCATGAATGTAATTGACTGCATATCACAAATCCATGATACAAAATATTAGACACTTGAAAGTATTATAGTTTAGAGTTTATTCTAATTTTTCAAAGCTTTAGAAGTAAATGATTCAAGTGTGACATTTGAAACAATGTAACAGATAAAGATTGATTTTTTTAACCGCAGAATTTCACCCTTAAAAAATTAGAAAATGGGAAGATTAATGGCTTAATTTCCAGTTCAGTCTTAGTCTCATTTTAAGTCTTTCCATCATTCTATGTGCACCTTTTTCATAACTGGAAGTCATTATATTCAATTATTTTTATAAAGGAACAATTGTTCCTTTATAAAAAGGATGAATATTATTAAATGAATACCTAATAAATGAGAATTTTACTCAAACTAGTACAAATAGCTTATAGGGATTATTTATCAAATTATTCCTAGAACTATGGGGATATTATTAATCATGTATATCTGCCAATAGTCACAATAAACACACACAGATTATTAATAAAGAAAACTATCTTTACATTAAGGACAACATAGAGAGATTATAATATTTTCCCCAAAGCAGTCAGTGCCAAATTAGAGACAACAATGGAGGACTGGATAATAATAATACATGAATTAGAATTAGAGTCATGAAATGTTTTCCCAGCTTGAACCATTTATAATAAAATGATCATGAAAATATAAAAGGAAAGCAACTTTAAACGATATGATTTTTATACATAAGTGCTAGAGCAGTATTTAAATCATTCAACAAATTTTGATAGTTTTTGTGCATGCGGGTTTGACTATGTGTTGTGTGTGTGTTTTTGTTCGTGGATGTTTAACATAGGAAGACCAAAACTATCAAAACATTTATTAATTTTATTATAAACTATTGTCTATTTTAAGCATAAACTTTCACAATTTGAGTTAATAACTTTTTCTATTGACAAAGAAACTCCACAATAGCTGAGTATTCCCCCTTACATAGCAACCCAGAAAGAACCATTGTTCAATGAGTTTATGCCCTTTGAGCATAGATAATTGATCATAAATCTTTAGGCGGCCCAGCTGGTTTTCCATATGACTGCAGAAAAGCACCATATGGCCTCACACACTCAGAAGGATCCTCAGTACTCACAGGTTAGGGATTAAAAATCTGTCACACTATTAAGAATCGAGCTGCTCTCAAACTGGTGGAAAATAAATGATTTCCCATTTAAAGTGGAGAGAAACAGCTTTTTCAAAATGCTGATGGCTAGTTCTGCAGTTCCTGTACTGTTCTGATAATTTCCATATAATTTAGGGACCTGAACAACTCAATGAGATTACATTTTAAAGTCCTTATGCCTTGAAGAAAAGCACTAAATTGTGACTTTGCTCAGTCCTAACATGTGTGAGTCCTACTCTCTTCTGCATATTGGCATATTTTCTTAGGTTTTGTCCATATGGTTGGAAATAATGTCTTCCAGATAGCTTCCCTCTTCAAATTTCTCTACTACAATGGGACCTAATCCATTTACCTAGCTTTAGCTCAAATAATCCTATGGCAGGATGAGCTATGCGTCCATCCTTTCACATGTGGTGAAAAGAGCAGTCCCCGCTGTAAACTAATGGTTAAAAGGCAGAATAAAAAGTCCCCCAAAATACGTAAGTTGATATTTCTAGAAGAAGAATTAGTTACTAAAATATTATTATAATGATCATGAACCACCTGTACAACCACTTACCCATACTAGCTAGGAAATTTGGACCCTGCCACCAAATAGGATAAGAAAACACAATTATGCCTGATATGTAGCTAAAACTTTACCATCTTTAGACCAAGAAAAAAAGTGCCATGCCCTGGGAGGAGACTGTAGGGCCAAGAAGACATGACCACCCAAAACTCCTCTTCTGGATCATGTTCCAGGTATCCAAGACCCTAGAAGGTCTTGCCCAAATATCCCAAGGCCATGTTACCAGTTCCCGCATGGGCCTCTTTGAGTCTGCCTTCCTTAAGGCAGAACACACTGATGTGTATATACTTCTGGGAACATTCCAAGGAATGATCAAGGGGATGCTCTTCACAAAGGCTGTTTAGATGGACCCTAAAAGTAAAAGATGGAATGTTTACACATGCAAGCATTAAGTCCCTTCAGGTACAAGGTCGGAGATGGGAATACAATGGGGCAAGCTGTGAGCCGAAGACATGGGGCTGGGTCTAAGCTCTTCCTCAACCAGCACATTCAAACACAGACATCCAAGGGACTGAGAACTTTAAATTCAAACCTAGCTTTCCAGGTTGCTGTGAAGGCATATTTTTTATGGCAAAGTACAGAACTAATTTTATTTGACAGTTTTTTAGTTTGATTTAAAATCTTTAATTTATAAACATCCAATTTTACTTCTAATTTAGGGTATAAAAGGAAACTATCTTTAACATGGATGAACTATTAATTTATATTCTTATAGATTGAAGTGATCACTTATCTGAGAAATGGATTAATACACCTTTAAATATGCTATGTATCTAGCATCTCCAGTTACAACTTCTAAGAATAAAAGAGTTTTCAACAGAAAATTCATAACTTGCATAGTTAATTTGCATCATTCAACCTTTGAGAGAATGAAGGTTTTAAACTTTAATAAAACTTTTAGCAATTATAGGATCAAAGAATAAGTTTGATTAATATCTAACCTTATGGCATTTTAGTCTCCTCATTTTACAAATGAGGAGCTATGTATCTATCTACATATCCATCAAAGGTATGGTTTAGGGATTTATTAAGCACCAGGAATATTATCATCTGTGGATATTAATCCTTGCTTTGAATGAACATTTAATTATTCTGAAAACGATTGTATCAACTTATTGGATAAATACTTTTATATACTTGGTAATAAGATGATAACTAATTGCATATTTCAAATTGTTAACTGTCTAGTAAGGCAAAAGTCTAATACATGACGGTAATATCACATTATTATATAGGTTAAAAATTAAGAAATTTATATGAGGTAGAAACATAGGATTCTATTATCAAAAGAATTTGACATTCACTAAAAGGCAACACTATTTTGATATTTCTATAGTCAGCCTCTACATAAACCAGTTTGACTTAATTCATTATAAAATAAGTGTAAAATGAAGAAACTATGTTTCTGATCTATGTTATACTATTCTAACTTAACTGAATATTTAATTTGTATATTATTTTAAAAGTTCATGGCCGAGTGCTGTGGCCCACACCTGTAATCCCAGTACTTTGGTAGGCCAAGATGGACAGATCACCTGAGGTCAGGAGTTTGAGTTGAGCCTGGCCAATATGGGGAAACCCCGCCTCTACTAAAAATACAAATATTAGCCAAGCATGGTGGTGTGCACCTGTAATCACAGCTGTTTGCTTGGCTGAGGCAGGAGCATCACTTGAACCCAGGAGGCAGAGGATGCAGTGAGCTGAGATTGCGTCATTATACTCCAGCCTGGGTGACAGAGCGAGACTAAAAAAAAAAAAAGTTCATAAGCATCATTGTAGATTTTTTTAAGTTCATAAGAAAGAAAACACATAGATAACAAATCTTTACTATTAGAGAGAAATCTATTTTTTTCTGATGTTTCCACTTGTTAGTATTTTTATAAAAATTAACTTCAAGTAAGCTAATTTGACATCAACTAAATTATATAATGCTGCACAAATGGATTGGTTTATCTTTTCTACATTATTATACTTCTAATTCCAAAAAGGTTTTTTAACTTTTTGAAACAGTGTAACTTAAGATCAAAAGAAATAGAAATTACTAATATAAAAGCTTATATAAGAAGTCAACATGTATCATACTTTTCTGTCTTATAGATTTAGTAATACAATATATCTGAACCAGGCCACTGCTTACTTATTTTCTGTACTAGAAAAATTGAAATATTGACTGCTAGACAAGCATGAATTTGTCAAACTACTAAGAAAAGAAATGCATGTTTGATGGTAGAAACTAACTAAAATCAGTTATATACCTTTGAAAATCCAGGTAACTCCTAAATTGTGCCCCAAATGAGGTTATGTATGATTCATCACCCTATATATGATCATACCTAAAATTTTCAATCTTCTCTGAAATGCTTAGGCAAAAGATCTTAGCCTTTGTAAGATGAAGACTATTTTTTACCTTTGAGTATGATCCAATGATATCTACTGGTTTATGAGCTTGTATTCCTGCTTGAAACTAGGTGAAGTAGACAATTTAAACTAACATGTCTAGGGAATTGTCTTTCTGTATGTCTTTTTTAACTTCTTGTAGATTGTAAACCCCACAGAAACGTCCCACTCAACGTAGAATTCTGGGCTTTCTCCATAACCAACACATAGAACTTGAATAAAACAGTCAATGCACTAGCGTTTTCTCATCTAGCAGAATAATTGGGCCAAAATATTAAACACAATGTTCAGAATATTTGGTAGCAGCTTTTTCTGCACTAGAGATAAGGCCTAAAGCACAGTTTTATACATGATTTCTAATGGATATATTATTAACCTCTGTCAAAAGCAAGTAACTATTTGCAGTAAAAGAATTAGATAATTAACCAGGAGGCAAAATAGTAGTGTGATTAACTAGGTTTTAGAGTAATCCTGTTGTACACTGATCACTTCTGACTCTTACTATCTATATGATTTTCACAAACCTATTTAAGGATATATTTTGGGAGGCATACAACTAATAGGTCCAGTAGGAAGAGCCATATGATTCAACTTTGAGCATAAACAGGACAAGACAAAATACATCTTAATCGTCTTCACTTAAAAAATACAGCAGATTTTAAAACGTCCAAAACCCAACACAGTTTGACTTCTCAGTTGAGAAAGTGAAGTAGATATCAGCATGAGTCCACAATTTAGTAATTCTCTGTAGTTTCATTAGTGACATTAAGAAAGTATGAACACCAGCAAAATCAATCATTACATAGTCAATAGGTAGTAATAAACATAAAAGAAAGGTTGTTTATAGATATATCCACAAATTCCCACACACCTCTACATGCACCTCTACATGAAACATCTATAAGTCTTTATCTCCTATTCTGCTCTGCCATTGAACATCGTTAGTTGTCGCAATCTTACAGTTACAGATCTAACTAACTCCAGTTATTCTGGACATATGCAATATTTAGCTCTGGGCTCATTTTAATGTCAAACTATGCTTCTTACCAGGAAGGATCATTCTACCCATAAATCTATCTTAATAATGTTAGGTTTAATAATGACACACAGAAATACACCCTTATGTAATGTGTATAAAGAACAATAATAGAATATCCTTGAACACAAAGCTCAGGGATTGCTTCCAAAATAATCCATGAAAGCCTCACTTTGCTCAACTAATTACATCTACTTCTTTGTATTTTTTAAAAAATACAGTGAGTAATGATATGAAGAACAAGAACTGTGTTTGATGCATTGGGAGGATTATAGATGTTGAAACTCACTTTTTGACATTTTTAAAGATGTCGATACATTTATGGTGTAAAAGTATAATTTTATTACATGGGTTGAATGTGTAGTGGTGAAGTCAGGGCTTTTAGGATGTCTATCACCAGAGTAATCTACATTGTTTCCATTAAGTAATTTCTTGTCGTCCGCCCAACTCCCACCGGCTCACTCTTCCTGGTCTTTATTGTCTATCATTACACACTCTATTCCATATGTCCACATTATTTGGCTCCCACTTATAAGTGAAAACATGCATTAGTTGGCTTTCTATATCTGAGTTGTCTCACTTGAGATAGTGGCCTCCAGTTTCATTCATGTTGCTACAAAAGATATTATTTCATTCTCTTTATGGCTGAATAGTATTCCATTGCTTATACATGACACACTTTCTTTATCTAGCCTTCCATGATGGACACAGATTAATAGTGCTGTGATAAATAGTGCTGCGATTTTTTAAACATACCAATGCAGGTGTCTTTTAGATACAATGATTTTTTTTCATTGGTATATATCCAATAGTGGATATATACCTTCAGTATGATCCAATGGTATCTACTAAGTTGAGGATTAGTTCCATATTTAGTTTTCTGAAAAAATCTTTATACTGTTTTCCATAGAGGGTGTACTAATTTACATCCCTAACAATAGCGTTTAAGGGTTCTGCTGTGATTCGGTTGTATCCCGACCTAAATCTCATCTTGAATTATAGCTCCCATAACTCCCATTTGTTGTGGGAGGGACCCAGTGGGAGACAATTGAATCATGGAGGCAGTTTCCCCAATACTGTTCTCATGGTAGTAGATAAGACTCACAAGATCTGATGATCTTACAAGGGGTCTCCCTTTTCACTTGGCTCTCATTCTCTCTTATCTGTTGCCATGTAAGACGTGCCTTTTGTCTTCCACCATGGTTGTGAGGCCTCCCAAGCTATGTGGAACAGTGAGCCAGCCCATTAAACTTTGTTTCCTCTATAAATTACCCAGTCTCAGGTATGTATTTACAGCATGAAAAGAGACTTTGCAGCATAAAAACAGACTACTACAGACTAAAATATACTAATTTTTCTCTGAATATTCATCAACATCTGTTACTTTTTGTCTTTTTAGTAGTACCTAATCTGACTGGTGAAAGATGTTATTGTGATTTTAATTTGCATTTCTCTTATGATTAGTAATGTTGAAGATTTTTTCCTATGCTTATTGACCATTTGTATGTTTTCTTTTTGAAAATGCCTACTCATCCTTTGCCCACTTTTGAATAGAATTATTTCTTGTTGTTGCTGAGTTGTTTGAGTTCCTCATAAATTCTGGATATTAATCTCCTGTCAGATGCCTAGTTTGCAAATATTTACTTTCATTTTGCAGGTTGCCTGTTGACTCTTGATTATTTCTTCAGCTGTGCAGATGCTTTTTAGTTTAATAAAGCCCATTTGTCTATTTTTTGTTGGTGTTACTTGTGCTTTTGAGGTCTTAGTCATGAATTTTTGCCAAGACCAATGTCTAAAAGAGTTTTCCCTAGGTTTTCTTGTTTGTTTGCTTGTTTTTGACACAGGGTCTTACTCTGTCACCCAGGCTGGAGTGCAGTGGTGTGATCTCAGCTCACTTCAACCCCGCCTCTCAAGCTCAAGTGAGAGTCTCACCTCAGCTTCCCGAGTAGCTGGGCCTATAGGCTTGCACTACCACATCTGACTAATTTTTGTATTTTTTGTAGAGAATCAGTTTCTCCATGTTGCCCAGTCTGGTCTCTAACTCCTAGGCTCAAGTGATCCACCCACTTTAGCCTCCTAAAGTGCTGGGATTACATGTATGAGCCACCATGCTTGGCTATCCTAGCTTTTCTTTAAATACAATTTTTATTGTCTTAGGGCTTACATTTAAGTCTTTAATCCACTGTGAGTTGATTTTTGTATACAATGAAAAATAGGGGTCCAGTTTCATTCTTCTGCTCATAGCAATGCAATTTATCCAGTTCTATTTATTTATAAGGATGTTCTATCTCCATTGTGTGTTCTTGCCAACTATGGTAAAGATCAGTAGACAATAAATATGTGGATTTATTTCTGGGTTCTCCATTCTGTTCCATTAATCTTTATGTCTATCTTTATATCAATACCATACTGTTTTGGTTACTATGGCCTTGTAGTGTAATTTGAAGTCTGATAATGTGACGCTTTCAGCTTTGTTGTTGTTGTTTTTCCTTAGGCTTGCTTTGGCTATTTGGGCTTTTTTGTTTCCACATAAATTTTTAGGATTCCTTTTCCTAATGCTGTGAAAAATGTCATTGGTACTGATGGAAGAAATTGTAGATGAAACAAAGAAATGGAAAAACATCCTATGCTCATGAATCAAAATAATTGATCCCTGAAAAATGATCATACTGCCCAAAGCAATCTACAGATTCAGTGTAATTCTTATCAAACTCACTCCTTAAAGTTCTACAAAACTAAAAAAAATTCTACAAAACATTTTCTCAGTGAAAACATTATAGAAAATAAAATTTGCTGACATTTTAATGTAAAGTTTTAAGTTCTTAAGAGCATATGGACAATAATTATATGAAATGTTTTCCTTTAATAATTTAATCCATTTGTAAACCAAAGAGGTCTTTCTTTTTGGAAGGAAAAGGAAGGGTAAACAATGAAAGAGTAAGAGAGCTTTTTAGAAATGGAATTCCTGTTGTGAAATTACTTCTCACATTATATAAAATTACAGTTAAACAAAAATTGACAAAGTAAATTAGCTAAACTTCACTTTTGTTTATTTAATGCCAATACCATCTTTGAAAGATATCACGGTGGGGGGGACTACATAGTTTTGAGTTATTAAAAAACGTAGGTCTACTTTCTTGAGAATATTCTGTCCCGTGCATGTTGGCAGTTTTAAAATGCTTCATGCACCTTAGCTCACAATATAACATCAAAGTACTTATTTTGACTGCATGCAAACAAACAGCCATAAGGACTAACATTGCAGTATTGTTTATAAAGAAGAAAATATAATAAGTTAAATGTCTGAAAAGAAGTATTTAATTAAATGAATGATAGAACTTTTATACGACAGAATTTTGTCTTTAAAGAAGATTTTCTCGAAATAAAAATATCCACAATGCAATGTTAAAGAGAAGTAGGTTGTTCTGAGTGTGTGTGTGCTTTCAGGAAGAGAGAAAGAGCGATAAAAGAGACAAAAAGAGAAGAAGGGATAGGGAGGAGGAGAAGAAATTTGTCCCTGTCACTGAAGTGACCTTATCCTCTTACTGCTTGCTTATTCGTATTTTTAAATTGTTTGTAATTATTAGTCATTATATTTTCCCTAAATTATTTTAAAATATATGAAGGCATTAAAAATAGAGCAGAGGGACTGAGTTTCAAGATGTCATCTCTAGTTCCTTTGCCTTTATAAAGATTATTATGTTTACACATGTATATACTATATAGGAAAATTAACATTTTTTATTTTGGTTTATGGTAATATCATAGATAATATCCAACATAGTCTTAAAAATTATTTCTATATGGTTGTATTAGCCAGAACCCAAGCAGAAAATAGATAAGACTTATTCAGATTGTGTAATTCAAGGGCAGATTAATCTGAAGATATTTACAGAACTAGACAGAAGATGGGGCAAGGATCTGCAAGGGAGAGATACTACTTGTTTGATTGTGTGCAAAAGATGAAGCTTTTAGTAGCTAGAGATAAATTATGTGTTACACAAAACAGTCAGTTATTCATAAGTTATTAACTCCTCAAAATGATTCTATTTTTTAAAATTGTTTGGGGTTCACGCCATTAAAACAAAGTACTTTTAATGGTAAAACCACAATTACTTTGGCGTTACTTTTAATGGTAAAAACCTCAATTACTTTTGCACCAACCTAAATACTTTGGAGGCTGAGGAGGGAGGATTGCTTGAGCTTAGCAATAGTTTAAGGATACAGTGAGCTATAATCTTGCCACTGTAGTCCATATTTTGATTTCCTTCTGATATTGTCTAAGTAGCAAATATGGTGAAAGTGTCTTGGGGATCATATATTAGCTATAAACAGCTAAATCTCTTTCCAATTTCACGGGCTGCGTTTTGTTGACTATTCTTTTAACTTCATCAAATATCCATGAATATTAACAGATTTTTAGACCGATTTTTACTTTTTGGAGTATTACTATCTCATGCATCATATGGACAAACTTTAGTCATAATACTTTTTAAATAAAAAGTTGTAGAATAATATAGTAATTCTTTTAAAATTGATATGGTTTTAAAGTAACTTAATCCTTTTTGGATATCTCTGATTTAAATTCTTCAATAGTTGATTGTTAAAAGGCCATAAAAGTTAAGAGGAATTTATGAATGTACATAATACCTGAAAATATTATTAAGAATTCAAATGGTTCCTCATCTATTTTTGAAATGTTGATTTTTAAATTATAATATACATCATAGTTTGATAGGAACAGCATTGAATCTATAAATTATTTTGGGCAGTATGGCCATTTTGACAATATTGATTCTTCCTATCCACGAGCATGGAATGTTTTTCCATTTGTTTGTGTCCTCTCTTATTTCCTTGAGCAGTGGTTTGTAGTTCTCCTTGAAGAGGTCCTTAACATTCCTTGTAAATTGTATTCCTAGAAATTTTATTCTCTTTGTAGCAATTGTGAATGGGAGTTCACTCATGATTTGGCTCTCTGTTTGTCTATTGCTGGTGTTTAGGGATGCTTGTGGTATTTGCACATTGATTTTGAATCCTGAGACTTCGCTGAAATTGCTTATCAACTTAAGGGTTTTTGGGCTGAGACGATGGGGTTTTCTAAAATACGATCATGTCATCTGCAAACAGAGATAATGTGACTTCCTCTCTTCCTATATGAATACCCTTTATTTCTTTCTCTTGCCTGATTGCCCTGGCCAGAACTTCCAATATTATGTTGAATAGGAGTGGTGAGAGAAGGCATCCTTGTCTTGTACTGATTTTCAAAGTGAATGCTTCCAGCTTTTGCCCATTCAGTATCGTAAAGTTACTCTGTATCCCTTCAACTCAGCAGGCTGAACTTAGATCTGTGTTACAAAACAGCAGACTCACTGAAAACAACTCTTCTTTGGATCAAACCATGAGTTTTTTAATCATAGTTTTGTTGCCTTCCAGTTAATCCAGGCTTGCATAATGACCTTTGAAAAAGTCCTGCATAACAACTTGTGAAATGGAAACATTTCCTGTCAGTTCTGGAAATTTATTTATTTTTGTTTTTGTGTTTTGTTTTAAGTATATGGAACTATTATACTGAACAAACTTTTGATTTTGTTGATATTTTGTATAGTTTTTGTGTCTCCATTTCATTCAATTCAGCTCTGATTTTGGTAATTTCTTTTCTGGTGCTATCTTTGGGGTAATTTTGATCTTGTTTTTCTAGTTCCTCTAGGTGTGATACAGGATTATGAATTTGAGAACTTTCTAACTTTTTGATGTGAGCATTCAGTGCTATAACCTTTCCTCTTAACACTGCTTTAGCTATGTCCCGCAGATGTTGATATGTTGTATTTTTGTTCTCATTAGTTTCAAAAAATTGTGTGGTTTTTTTTCTTAATTTTGTTTACCCAAAAAGTCCTTCAGGGGCAGATTTTTTAATTTTCATGAGATTTTATTATTTTGGAAGATCCTCTTGCTACTGATTTCCATTTTTATTGCCCTCTAAGCTAAGGGAATTCATTACCTCCCAACCTCTCTTACAGGTGTTCCTCAAGGGAGGTATAAACATAACAAAAGACTGTTACCAGCCACCACAAAACATCCTTATGTAGGGAGACCATTAACACTAAAGTAACTACACAATCAAGTCTATATAACAACCATCTAACAACATAATGACAGGATCAAATCTGCACATATCAATATCAACCTTGAATGTAAATGGGCTAAATGACCCACTTGAAAGGCCTAGATTGACACGTTGGACAAAGGAGTGGGAACCAACACTATGCTGTTTTCAGGAGCCCCATCTCACATGCAAGGACACCCATAAACTCAAAGTAAGGAATAGAGAAGATCTATCAAGCAATCAAAAGACAAAAATGAGCAGGAGTTACTGTTCTTATTTCAGAAAAAAATTGACTTTAAACCAATGATGATCAAAAAGGATAAAGAAGGGCATTACATAATGATAACGGGTTCAATTCAACAAAAAGATTTAACTATCCAAAATATATATGCACCCAACATTGGAGCACCCAGATTCATAAAACAAGTTTTTAGAAACCTACAAAGAGACTGAAATAATCACACAAAAACAGTAGACGACTTCAACATCCCACTGACATAATTTGACAGATTATTAAAGCAAAAATTTAAAAATATATTCAAAACATAAACTCAGCACTTGACCCAGTGCACCTAACAGACATCTACAGAATGCTCCACCCACAACAGAATATACATTTCTCTCATCTGCACATGAACACTCTAAAATTGACCACATATTGTCCATAAAAAAATTCTCAACAAATTTTTAATAAACTGAAGTCATTTGGGATTTTAGAATCTATTTATTTTGCAACTTGCAAATGCCGATATCTGTATTCAATCAAGTTCAGAAGAAAATATCCAATGATGCCCAAAACATTGATGGTAATACTTTCTTCAAATTGAAATTAGAATGGTCTCAATTTATTTAATTCCTATCTTTGCATAGGATCTGATACAGAATTGTTGACTTCAAAAATTCAGTTTAATGAAGACAAAACTTATTTCTAATTTTTAACCAGGAAAATACAACATACATAAATATCATGGCGGCAAAAATATGTGATTTACTGTTTTTCTGCCTTTCCTATCCACTATCATATTTGCATATGATGACATCTCATGAATTTTACCAAAATTGTTAATATAAATTGTTATGATTATGTTGTTTCATGTAATTTTGAGAATTGAATTATAAATTTTAAATTTACTTATACGGTAGTAAATCATCCCAGTAGTTTAAGGACAAATAATATGTGATAGATATTTCAAAACCAGGAATGCCTCATAATTTAGAGCCAAAGCATGATTTGTTTAAATAATTTCACATGACATCTGGTCTCATATTTTGATATGTATTAAGAAATCAGTTCTTCCAGATTTCATTCAAAATTTTCTAATATTTCTAGATTGACTACATGTTACAAAGAATGTTATAGCTATTATGACCTACATTATATTATATTAGAAGAAATTAATGTAAATCATTGAAAAACAGCTACAATTGATAGTAATGGCAGATTATATTATGTCATGGAATAACCCATAAAGTAACATAAACTAATCTGATGAATTTAAAAGTTAGGATTTTTTTTTCTTTTTTTTTTTTAGATAGAGTCACATTTGAATGCCCAGGTTGGAGTGCAGTGGCACGATTTCGGCTCACTGCAACCTCTGCCTTCCAGGTTCAAGCCATTCTTGTCTGTCAGCCTCCTAAGGTCTCCCAAGTAGATGGGACTACCAAGTCTGGCTAATTGTTTTGTAGAGTTTTCTTTTTGTTTTAATTTTAATTTTTATTTATTTTTAGTATAGACAGGGTTTTGCCATGTTGACCAGTCTGGTCTTGAACTCCTGGCCTCAAGTTATCTGCTCACCTCGGCCTCTCCAAGTGCTGGGGTAACAGGTGTGAGCCACCACGCCTGGACTAGAATTTTCATTTAATTAGGATTACTAATATGTGGATAAAGAGCTGAATAAATATTGTAAAGAATAATATAAAATGACACAGTTGAAAGGTATTATATTGATTGCTAAAAATTAAACATTTGGGAACATTGTTTACATAAATTTTTATATATTATTTATAGTTACATGGTTATACTTTCAGATAAAGTTATACAAAATTTTATGTATTATTTTATTCACAATAAATAATTGTGTCCAATTTGAATTATTCCATAACAAGAATAGATCAGCATACAGCCCGTGTTAAAAAACTATTTTCTTTAGATTTGAAGTGTATATTCCATTTAACTCATCTTCCAAATTAGCCTGCATGAAAAGTAGGAAGCTGGTACCTTGATGAAAACGCTCCATCATTGGTATCTGACCAAGGAATACTGAAGAAGAATGCAGTGTTTTATAATTTTAAAAAGGGTATTTTTTCTGTAATTTTCAGTTTTGCTTTTGACATTAGTCAAAAGAATAGACTCACAGTTTATGAATGTTAAAATAGGGATATAATTTTGATCATGTTCCAAGAATCTCAGAAAAGCCTCAGGAGAATATGGCAGGGGCCTTTGAAAGGACATTATATACGCTATTGGAGAGAACTACGAGAGTTTCAAGGGAGCAAGTGGAGGGCTGATTGATAAGAATAATTAACTTGGGAAGATTGATTCCTCCACGTTAATTCAAGGGAAGATTAGGGACAAGAGGAGTATGTCATATTTTAGTGGTTATGGCTGACTTTGCCACAACAGTGCAGCAGACGTTTTATAAAGCTTCCCGAAATCATGCTTTCTCAGAAACAACCATAAACTCTTCTTCCAGAGTCCCCACTCTTTGGTTTGGGTGGAGAGTTATTTTGCCAGACTTCTATTGTGAAATATCCAGATTTTCCACGGAGTGTGCCAGACTCTGAGAAGGCCAGAGGAGTGGGACAAGTGATTCTTAGCAACACCAAAGAGAAGCCATTTAGAGAATTAGTTTAAAGTGACTCAAGTCAGCAGCTGATCATTTATTATACAGGATGTATTGGTCTGGAATTATGAGTGACTTGGGAAACCGCCGTGTAATTCTCAGACAGCCTGAGCTCTGCTCCTAATTGAGGAGAGAGTGAAGACCACTGGTGATGAAGAAAATGAAGATACTTGCAAGTATCTGCCATTCAGACGTACCACATTCTATACTGTGTCTTTTATCCCACAATTAAGTAGTCTTTGGGAATAGGAATATGGGTATTGCCCCAAATTAACTGGGCAATGGGGTACCAAAAATTGACCGAAAATGTTTTGAGATCTTTCATGTTGATAAGGGATGACATTGATTTTCTTTAATTTCTGGGACAAGTTAGGAGTTGCCGGAAAACAGAATAGGCTAGTGAAACATACAGGGAGATAGACTTGGTTGCAATAAATCCTTCAATAATCTGCCCGATTGTCTGATTGTTTGCCTTCTGAATTCATTAAATTTGCAGAATCATTATTTGTTAAGGAAGCCAATTTTATTGTCAAATTTCAGGTTTTTAAATTTTCTTCCAGTTCATTAGGACTCTAAATATCTCTGTGATATTAACACAAAGATATTTACGAGCTCTTTAATGATCATATTGTGAGACAAAGGCAAGAACTATTGTGCAGTAATGACACTGCTAAGATAAAGGCTTCTATTCCTTCTTTATCCGTCATGTTACTAGAGTGACATTTTAAAAGCAGACAATCAAAATCCTCTTGACTCTGACGTGGGCCTTGCCTTCTTGACTTTAATCATTTGTGACTCATATTCACCCAAAGAGGTGTATCAGCTTATTGAATGTTTCTTTGAACAATAATAACCTTGACTATAGTGCGCTAGCCAAGCTATCCTTCCAAAATTGGACTATCATCATGCCATTGACAATATTTTGAGTTATCTGTTTCATAAACCATATAGGTGGGAGAGCACAGAGCCAAATAATGCATTTTAGATTTTTTGCACAAGGACTTATATCAGGAAATATATATCTTAGCCCCCAAACAATGATGTCACTTTTCATTATGTAAGATTAACTCAGATTTTATAGGAAAATATCAACTGAAATTGTATTTTTTGCTCCAAATAATTTGGATCTTTTAAAGATTATAATAACTATGGCATTTCTAAATACTTTACTATATTGCTAAAATACACTTCATTTATTTCCCTCTTTTCTAGTTACTTATAAAATACTATTTAAAATAAAATAATTTATATTAATAAAAAAGAATGAAATAATTAAATAAGAATAATAGAAGTATATCATCATATTAATTCAGTGAGCCTATTATTGCAATTGTAACTAATGTAACTTATTTGATAATTAGTAATCCTTATAGGTACAAGAAAAAGTAGTATTGTACATTGAAATTATAAATTGACTCCCTGCTAGTTTAAAATTCAAGACAAAAAAGTGAATTAATTTTATTTACATTAAGAGAAAATAGTAAAAGATAAACATTGATAAAAATTGTCCAAATAATCAGTATAATGGCATAGCACAAAATTTTGTTATTTGTTGTGTCTCAGTGTGTGTGTGTGTGTGTGTGTGCATGTGCACAGTTTTCCATTTTTAAGGAAATGCCTGAAGGAAATAGGCCTTGAATTCTAACAACGATGTTGTAAACTGAGAGTCTGAAATTGCTGACGTGACACTACATCTTAGTATATTTTCTCTCATAGATTTTGGTTAGCATTGAGGTTGGCAGATTACTTATCATGGCTTACAGGCATAATGTCAGCCTTATAAGCACCTGCATTCTGAGCCAAAGGCCATCAAATTACTGCTCCATAGTTTTGAGGCTCAGGAAATATTTCTAAACTACTCCTTAAGCCCAGGCAGCCTGGCTGCAAAGCCCACACAATTAACAATAATACAACATTGTTTCTCTGACTACACCGGGGTAAACAAAATTGGAGGAGTATTCAGACAAAGTCCCGTAGTCCTCAGAAGTGAAAGAATAGTAGGAAGAATAAAAATTAGCGATTTTTATTATAAAAATAAAATAAAATAAAAAATAAAAATAAAATAATTTAAAAAATGAAAAATTTCTAGATGATACAAAAATGGAGGAGTACGTTATAAATGGATGAATAAAAAGTGTTCAAATGGAACTCAATTGGAGGTTACATAGTACATAGTTTAATACTAAAGATAAAGTTTACATGTTTTATAATTTACCTTTAGACATGTCTGCTTTTGTAGTTTTAAAACGTCATGAACTACCAAGTTCCAAAGTCAAATTAAGATTTTTAATAGGAGACTTAGCCCAGATTTTCCACATGTGATACTCAAAAATATAAACATATATGTATAGTGAGTAACTTCCTGGTGAAAGGCATGTGCATTTGCTAAGCATTAGGCTTGGTATGAGCATGAACACACTAATTCAGTTTATGTTCCATTATTATCCTTACTTTGTTGTTCTTTATATCGTGAAAGTTTGTTTTCCATTTTGCATTTAGGCATTTATCATTCTTACAAATCTGTATATTCAGAAATGAATTTTATTTTGCTATTTGTCCAATTTGTAGGCACAGGTATGAATCATTATATAATCCTGTTGTTGATAGTACTAGGATGTCCTTTCCTTTTTCCCAGTTTCAACAGCAGCACTTGTAATCTACCAATTTACTATATATGCTGCTTTTTAACAGCAGGTGTTAAAGTAATTTATTTGAATGAGCAACCACCTGGGCATGTATGAGATTATGAAATTCATTTCTCCACATTTTTATCTGTCCCTTCTCAACCCTTGTAATATTTACATAAGTTAATTGTGTAAGGTTTCGTTAGTGAATTAAAGCAAGATATTGTCTATTACAATCTAAAATTAAAGATTTTCATCAACAGCTTGGGAATTTGTTCTATTTTTAAAGCATCCTCAAATACACCAAAATAAACAACATTTTTTGATCAAAGAGTCAGAAGATTCAGTGGAAGTCATGGCTTCATAATAAAAACTAAATGAGTCATAATTTTGATATTTCATTTGGGATATAAGTCCATTTGTTCATAGCTTAAATTAAAATGAAAAGGAGTTAGATTTGCCTTATTTGATAAATGCCATTTGGATGCATCAAATAATAATGCAGAAAATTTAAAATTGACTAAAATCATTTTTAAAATTAAAGCACTATGTATAGCTCAAACATAGTTTTCTTGTTTTGCTTTGAATCCCAGCTACCTAATCCTGATTCATACATAGATCATTTAGAAGGCTCAAACCCTGAAATGTGATTTTAAGTTGTTTAAATATGACAATTTATTATTTCATTCATTCATTATCAAAAATTTGTTAACTGTCTCATATATATAAAATACTATAATCACTAGGGATGTGTTGGTTTTACAATCTGGAATAGAAAGACACATAAACAGTTAAATGCACCATTAACTAATTGTTGGAAAGAATTGAGTTCATTTAAAGTATAGGCTGAAAGACCTAAAGGAATCTTGGAGGAAGGCTTGTCATAGAAAGAGAAAGCACTGAAGGACATATCAATGTGCGGAGATGGTGGTGGTATATTCTGGAAGAGTGAGGCAAAGGGTACTCCATGAAGATGGAGAGACATGTGAAAATGCCCTGCAAGAAAATGGAGTTTTGAATACTTGAGGAACTGAATAATTCTAGACACCATGTTGTAGAATGACACTAAGTTACTTTGGGAGGACAAGCAGGAGCAAATCATTTGTTAATCTGACACATATTTGGAAATGTATCAGTTTTATATAAGAGCCACTAGAGGGTTTAAGCTGTTGAAATGACATGAAAAACATGAATCTTTAACAATCCCCAAAAATAATACAGCAGAGAGAATAAGATGAGATAAGATTCTACATAGAGAGATAATTAGGAATTTCTTAGTGAAAAATGGTAGTGGTCTAGACTTGACAGACTGAATAGAGGCGGTTTGAAAACTGAGATATTCATAAGATATATGAAAAGTATTTAGGGCCTGGTGTTAGATTGATTGCGGAGAGTGATAAAGAAGAATAATGTGTGATACACTAAGGTCTTCAGGGTGGTGTGAAGTCAGAAAAGGATGCTAAGAAACTGATATTACAGTTAATGTCACATAACGGGTACTCAATGATGTTAATTCTCCTCTGCTTCATCCATTTCTTTTCTACATTTGCCCAAGGTCTGGGTGAATTAAAAATAAGAAAATAAAATGAGATATATACAAAAAGACAATAAGAAATATGTGGGAGTCAAGGAAGAATCACTTGGGCATGAAGAGAGACTAAAGACAAATGTAATTTGTGGCAACCACATAATAAACCATTCTGAAGATAAAATAATAATTACTTGTGTGGCCTTTTCTACTACTTATTCCCTGACCTTCTGATTTATTACTTAAACTTTGCCATTTAGGATTTCATCTCCAGCTCTTTCCATTTATAGGAGCACAGATAATCTATAAAACATAGTAAGTATTAATTTTGCTATAGTACAAATATGAATTTCATATGCCTGAAAGCATGGAGTGAAGGGATAGGCTACTTAGCTGATGTATGAACATATCAGCTTACCTAGTGATATTGTCTAGTTCTGTGTCCCTATCCAAATCTTATCTTGAATTGTAATCTGAATTGTAATCCCCACATGTTAGGGGTGAACTTCATGGTAGGTGATTAAATCATGGGGCCACTTCCTCCATGCTGTTCTTGTGATTGTAAGTGAGTTTTTATGAGATCTGATGGTTTTATAAGGGGCTTTTCGTGCTTCACTCTGCGCTTCTCTCTCCTGCTGTCTTATGAAGAAGGCTGTGTTTACTTCCCCTTCCACCATGGTTGTAAATTTCCTAAGGTATACCCAGCCATACTGAACTGGGGTAAATTAAACCTCTTTCCTTCATAAATTACCCAGACTCAGGTAGGTCTTTATTAGCAGTGTGAGAATAGAGTAATACAGTAAATTGGTACCGCAGAGAGTGCAGCACTGCTATTAAGACACCTGAAAATGTGAAAGTGATTTTGGGACTGGATAAAAGGCAGAGGTTAGAACATTTTGGAGGGCTCAAAAGACAGGAAGATGTGAGAAAATTTGAAACTTCCTAGAGATCTGTTGAATGGCTTTGACCAAAATTCTGACAGTGATATGGACAGTGAAGTCCAGACTGAGGTAGTTTCAGATAACGATGAGGAACTTGTTGAGAACTGAAACAAAGGTAATCCCTGCTATGCTTTAGCAAAGAAACTGGCAGTATTTTGTCACTGCCCTAGAAATCTGTGGATCTTTAAACTTAAGAAAGATAATTTAGCATATCTGGTGGAAGAAATTTCTAAGCAGCAAAAGTCGAAGATGAAGCAGAGCATAAAAATTTGGAAACCTTGCAGCCTGATGATGTGATAGAAAAGAAAAACCCATTTTCTGGGGAGAAATTCAAGCCTGCTGCAGACATTTGCATAAGTAATGAGGAGATGAATATAAATCACCAAGACAATGAGGAAAAAGTCTCCAGAGCATCTGAGAGATCTTCAAGGCAGACCCTCCCATTACTTGCCCAGGAGCCTAGGAGGGAAACATGTTTTCATGGGCTGGGCCCAGCGCCTCCCTTCTACTTTGTGCAGTCTCAGGACTTGGTACCCTATTACTCAGCCATGGCTAAAAAGGCCCAACGTACAGCTCAGGCCCTTGCTTCAGAGGGTGCAAGCCCCAAGCATCGGCATGTGGATTGGTCCTGCAGGTGCTCAGTAGACAAAAATTGAGGTTTGAGAACCTCCACCCAGATTTCAGAGGATGTATGGAAAGGCCTGGATGTCCAGTCAGAATTCTGCTGAAGGGAAAGAGCCCTCATGGAGAATCACTTCTAGGGCAATGTGGAAGGGAAATGCGAAGTTGGAGCTCCCACACAGAGTCCCCACGGGGGCACTGTCTAGTGAAACTGTGAGAAGAAGACCACCATTTTCCAAACCCCAGAATGGTAGATTTGAATGCCAGCCATTAAAGCAACCAAAAGGAAGGCTGTACACTGCAAAGACACAGAGGCAGAGCTGACCAATGCAATGGGAGCCTAACTTTTGCATAAGCCTGACCTGGATGTGAGACATGGAGTCAAAGGAGGTAATTTTTGAACTTTATGGTTTAATGACTGCCTTATTAGATTTTCGACTGACGTGGAGCCTGTAGTCACATTGTTTTGGCCAATTTCTCCCATTTTGAATGGATGTGTCTGTCCAATGCCTGTATCCCATTATATCTTAGAAGTAACTAACTTGCTTTTGATTTTACAGGCTCATAGACAGAATGGATTTGCCTTATGTGAGATGAGATTATGAACTTGGACTTTTGGGTTAATGATGAAAGGAGTTAAGACTTTGAAGAACTGATGGAAAAGCAGAGTCATGTTTTGAAATGTGAGAAAGACCAGATTTGGGAGGGGCCAGGGCAGAATAATATGGTCTGGCTTGTGTCCCCCCCAAATGTCATCTTGAATTGTAATCCGAATTGCAATCTCCACTCGTTGGGGGAGAGACCTCGTGGGAGGTGATTAGATCATGAGGATGGTTTCTGATGCTGTTCTCATGATAGTGAGTGAGTTCTCATAGGATCTGATGGTATTATAAGGGGCTTTTCCCCTTTTCTCTCTGTGCTTTTGTCTCCTTCCACCATGTGAAGAAGGACATGTTTGTTCCCCTTCCAACATGAAAGTTTCTTGAGGCATGCCCAGCCATGCTTAACTGTAAGTGAATTAAACTTCTTTCCTTTATAAATTACCCAGTCTTAGGTATGTCTTTATTAGGAGCATGAGAATAGACTAATACACCTAGCTATGTTGATATTTAATTAAAGTATATACGTAGTAAAAACTTGCACAGGCTCCACGTGGTGGTTCACGCCTGTAATCCCAGCACTTTGGGAGGCTGAGGTGGGTGGATCACAAAGTCAAGAGATTGAGAACATCCTGGCCAACATGTTGGAATCCCGTCTCCACTAAAAATACAAAAATTAGCTGCCTGGGTGTGGTGTTGCACAACTGTAGTTTCAACTATTTGGGAGGCTGAGTCAGGAAAATCGCTTGAACCGGACAGGCAGAGGTTGCAGTGAGCCGAGATTGTGCCACTACACTGCAGCCTGGTGACAGAGCGATACTCCATTTTAAAAAAAAAATGCACATAATTATTTTGCTTAGGCACATAGTTCAAAAGAAATTGGTTTTAATGACAACTTTATTTCAATGATTCAATATATAGTATGAATAAAAATATGGAGCATACACTGGTTTGATTTTCATCATATCTTATTAAATTGTGTTAGGAAAGTCCAGATTACATTATATTTATAAATTTTGGAATTAAGTTATGAGAAAATATATGAAATTTGAGAAATTCATACATTAGTACAGTTTCTTAGAAAATATTATCCTTCTCAAATTGAACAAAACCTGAATATGCTTATGGATATACATAGGGTATTTGTTTTCCCAAGTTCTTTTCTGAAAACTTTTGGATAAAGCAAAATAAAACTGGAAGAAATTGTTCAGAACACTGAATTATGTGTTAAAGCAAAGACTTATTTCACTGGATATATTTTAAGATAATTTAAGTGTAATTATTTAAAATGAAATGCTTACAAATTTCCAGATGACTATTGGACTTTGATCACAGTAGTCATGGTTGCAAAAATACCTGTTAGGTTATTGTGTTCATCCTTCTGCTTGGCCAAGCTATATCTCAAACCCAAGAGAGAGGAGTTAGCACTTCATATGCCAAGAAAGCATAATATCTTATAGGGTGCCTAAGAGAAAGCATGGTAGAGCCAAGTCAATATAGTGTTTGACTTCTATCCAATAACTCCCCCCACAACCCCAGATAAATGTTCTGTCATTCCAGCTACAAGATCTTGGCAACCATATTCTGTTCTAGTTGGAGCATTTGCAAAATTATATCAAGAAAACTATCCAAAAAGAATGCATTGCAGTGCTATTTAAGGAAAGAAAAGTAGAAGAAAATATCTTACATGTAAAAGAATTAGGGCAAATGTGTTCCTGCAATAATATGATGGAAGTATAAAAGTGCTAAATCACTAACAAAAAATATTTCTGAAAAAGATCAGCTATCTCTTCCATTTACTAGTAGAACATCTAACACTGGGACTTATGCATATGGTAGCATAAGAAATCCTGCTTGTTGAAGATGAGTGGTAGGAGATGGAAGACTTTAAGGCAATGTTGTAAATAATATCAATATTTAATATTTAAATCCTGTTTAATATTCAAAGCCTTTCCCAAGCATAAGGATTTATTAACCCATAGCTTATCACTACTTGATTGTGAACAAGGATGTCGATTAACTCTTTAGGATCCCTGCATTTGTACATCTCTGTTCATACATTTCTAATTTCCTGTGTTAATTATTTTTCTAATCCTATTTCCTAAAGTGACATGGAAAGGCCCTATGTAGAATGTGGTCCACCATTGTGTTTTGTTTGTGATTCACATATGTTTTTGCTTTTTACAACTATTTTACAATTATTTGGTTGTCGGTATTGAAACATCAAGCTAATGTCCAGAGTTTGACGTTTTCTTGACAAATTTTATAATTGGAAAAATTTGCGACAACTAGCTAAAGCCATTTCTTCTGGAGTCCACCGTAGTCTCCATTGCTTGCTTTGTATCCTGACTCTGAATAATGGTGTCAGTGGCCACATATAATCAGCATATGCCGTTGTTTATTTTTTAACATCCATGCTGTTTTATTAATTTATATCACCTTACTTGCCCCAGAAGAAACCTGAGTTTGAAAATTTTTTTTCTTTTTTTTTTTTTATACTTTAAATTCTAGAATACATGTGCATAACGTGCAGGTTTGTTACATATGTATACTTGTGCCATGTTGGTGTGCTGCACCCATCAACTCGTCAGCACCCATCAACTCGTCATTTACATCAGGTATAACTCCCAAAGCAATCTCTCCCCCCAGCCCCCTCCCCATGATAGGCCCCGGTGTGTGATGTTCCCCTTCCCCAGTCCAAGTGATCTCATTGTTCAGTTCCCACCTATGAGTGAGAACATGCCGTGTTTGGTTTTCTGTTCTTGCGATAGTTTGCTGAGAATGATGGTTTCCAGCTGCATCCATGTCCCTACAAAGGACACAAACTCATCCTTTTTTATGGCTGCATAGTATTCCATGGTGTATATGTGCCACATTTTCTTAATCCAGTCTGTCACTGATGGACATTTGGGTTGATTCCAAGTCTTTGCTATTGTGAATAGTGCCGCAATAAACATACGTGTGCATGTGTCTTTATAGCAGCATGATTTATAATCCTTTGGGTATACACCCAGTAATGGGATGGCTGGGTCATATGGTACGTCTAGTTCTAGATCCTTGAGGAGTCACCATACTGTTTTCCATAATGGTTGAACTAGTTTACAATTCCACCAACAGTGTAAAAGTGTTCCTATTTCTCCACATCCTCTCCAGCACCTGTTGTTTCCTGACTTTTTAATGATTGCTATTCTAACTGGTGTGAGATGATATCTCATTGTGGTTTTGATTTGCATTTCTCTGATGACCAGTGATGATGAGCATTTTTTCATGTGTCTGTTGGCTGTATGAATGTTCTCTTTTGAGAAATGTCTGTTCATATCCTTTGCCCACTTTTTGATGGGGTTGTTTGTTTTTTTCTTGTAAATTTGTTTGAGTTCTTTGTAGGTTCTGGATATTAGCCCATTGTCTGATGAGTAGATTGCAAAAATTTTCTCCCATTCTGTAGCTTACCTGTTCACTCTGATGGTAGTTTCTTTTGCTGTGCAGAAGCTCTTTAGTTTAATCAGATCCCATTTGTCAATTTTGGCTTTTGCTGCCATTGCTTTTGGTATTTTAGACATGAAGTCCTTGCCCATGCCTATGTCCTGAATGGCATTACCTAGGTTTTCTTCTAGGGTTTTTATGGTATTAAGTCTAACATTTAAGTCTCTAATCCATCTTGAATTAATTTTTGTATAAGGATTAAGGAAAGGATCCAGTTTCAGCTTTCTACTTATGGCTAGCCAATTTTCCCAGCACCATTTATTAAATAGGGAATCCTTTCCCCATTTCTTTTTTTTCACAGGTTTATCAAAGACCAGATGGCTGTAGATGTGTGGTATTATTTCTGAGGAATCTGTTCTGTTCCATTGGTCTATATCTCTGTTTTGGTACCAGTACCATGCTGTTTTGGTTACTGTAGCCTTGTAGTATAGTTTGAAATCAGGTAGCATGATGCCTCCAGCTTTGTTCTTTTGACTTAGGATTGTCTTGGAGATGCGGGCTCTTTTTTGGTTCCATATGAACTTTAAAGCAGTTTTTTCCAATTCTGTGAAGAATCACATTGGTAGCTTGATGGGGATGGCATTGAATCTATAAATTACCTTGGGTTGTATGGCCATTTTCACGATATTGATTCTTCCTATCCATGAGCATTGTATGTTCTTCCATTTATTTGTGTCCTCTTTTATTTCACTGAGCAGTGGTTTGTAGTTCTCCTTGAAGAGGTCCTTTACATCCCTTGTAAGTTGGATTCCTAGGTATTTTATTCTCTTTGAAGCAATTGTGAATGGAAGTTCATTCATGATTTGGCTCTCTGTTTGTCTGTTACTGGTGTATAAGAATGCTTGTGATTTTGGCACATTAATTTTGTATCCTGAGACTTTGCTGAAGTTCCTTATCAGCTTAAGGAGATTTTGGGCTGAGACAATAGGGTTTCAGGAGACCCATCTCACATGCAGAGACATACATAGGCTCAAAATAAAGGGATGGAGGAAGATCTACCAAGCAAATGGAGAACAGAAAAAAGCAGGGGTTGCAATACTAGTCTCTGATAAAACAAACTTTAAACTATCAAAGATCAAAAGAGACAAAGAAGGCCATTACATAATGGTAAAGGGATCGATTCAACAGGAAGAGCTAACTATCCTAAATATATATGCACCCAATACAGGAGCACCCAGATTCATAAAGCAAGTCCTTAGAGACTTACAAAGAGACTTAGACTCCCATACAATAATAATGGGAGACTTCAACACTCCACTGTCAACATTAGACAGATCAACGAGACAGAAAGTTAACAAGGATATCCAGGAATTGAACTCATCTCTGCAGCAAGCAGACCTAATAGACATCTACAGAACTCTCCAACCCAAATCAACAGAATATACATTCTTCTCAGCACCACATCACACTTATTCAAAAATTGACCACATAATTGGAAGTAAAACACTCCTCAGCAAATGTACAAGAACAGAAATGATAACAAACTGTCTCTCAGACCACAGTGCAATCAAACTAGAACTCAGGAATAAGAAAATCAATCAAAACCGCTCAACTACATGGAATCTGAATACCCTGCTCCTGAATGACTACTGGGTACATAACGAAATGAAGGCAGAAATAAAGATGTTCTTTGAAACCAATGAGAACAAAGATACAACATACCAGAATCTCTGGGACACATTTAAAGCAGTGTATAGAGGGAAATTTATAGCACTAAATGCCTACAAGAGAAAGCAGGAAAGATCTAAAATTGACACTCTAACATCACAATTAAAAGAACTAGATAAGCAAGAGCAAACACATTCGAAAGCTAGCAGAAGGCAAGAAATAACTAAGATCAGAGCAGAACTGAAGGAGATAGAGACACAAAAAACCCTCCAAAAAATCAATGAATCCAGGAGTTGGTTTTTTAAAAAGATCAACAAAATTGATAGACCACTAGCAAGACTAATAAAGAAGAAAAGAGAGAAGAATCAAATAGACACAATAAAAAATGATAAAGGGGATATCACCACCGACCCCACAGAAATACAAACTACCATCAGAGAATACTATAAACACCTCTACGCAAATAAACTGGAAAATCTAGAAGAAATGGATAATTTCCTGGACACTTATACTCTCCCAAGACTGAACCGGGAAGAAGCTGAATTCCTGAATAGACCAATAGCAGGCTCTGAAATTGAGGCAATAATTAATCACCTACCAACCAAAAAAAGTCCAGGACCAGATGGATTCACAGCTGAATTCTACCAGAGGTACAAGGAAGAGCTGGTACCATTCCTTCTGAAACTATTCCAATCAATAGAAAAAGAGGGAATCCTCCCTAACTCATTTTATGAGGCCAACATCATCCTGATACCAAAGCCTGGCAGAGACACAACAAAAAAAGAGAATTTTAGACCAATATCCCTGATGAACATCGGTGCAAAAATCCTCAATAAAATACTGGCAAACCGGATTCAGCAGCACATCAAAAAGCTTATCCACCATGATCAAGTGGGCTTCATCCCTGGGATGCAAGGCTGATTCAACATTCACAAATCAATAAACTTAATCCAGCATATAAACAGAACCAAAGACAAAAACCACATGATTATCTCAAGAGATGCAGAAAAGGCCTTTGACAAAATTCAATAGCCCTTCATGCTAAAAACTCTCAATAAATTCGGTATTGATGGAATGTATCTCAATATCATAAGAGCTATTTATGACAAACCCACAGCCAATATCATACTGAATGAGCAAAAACTGGAAAAATTCCCTTTGAAAACTGGCACAAGACAGGGATGCCCTCTCTCACCACTCCTATTCAACATAGTGTTGGAAGTTCTGGCTAGGGTAATCAGGCAAGAGAAAGAAATCAAGGGTATTCAGTTAGGAAAAGAAGAAGTCAAAGTGTCCCTGTTTGCAGATTACATGATTGTATATTTAGAGTTTGAAAATTTTATCTCCAAGTTTGAATTCCTTCATGATTCTATTCAGAAAACATTTCCCTTTTCATCCCATGTCATCTCTGGGTGAGATCAAGGACTTCCAGGTCTTCATGAAATCTCATTATTTTTCTTCTTTTTAATGTGCTGGTTCTTTCTTTCATGAGTACCTAATGTTTGGTGGAGCCAAATACCTGGATGACCAACCCAGAATGTTAGGACAAATCCATGGATTTTACCTCTTTTCCAATATGTGCATACAGAATCCACCAAAGCCTTATAATTAAACATTCAAAATGTCTTCAAAATCCTTTTACTTGTTTCTGTTTTCATTCTCTCCCATTTATTCCGAGCCACAATCATATAATGATTATGCTAATATTTGGTGCTATTTGAATAACGAAACAGGCTTCAAACAGGTATCCTCACCTCAAGCTGTGTTTTTCTTCAATCATAACTCAACGCTAGTAGAAGTGATCTTTCAAATACACAACTCTGAACATATAAATGCTCTGTTCAAAGCACTGCAAAATTTTTCCAATTTTATTAGAATAAAAGAAAAACTATGGGGCCGGGCGCGGTGGCTCAAGCCTGTAATCCCAGCGCTTTGGGAGGCCGAGGCGGGTGGATCACGAGGTCAGGAAATCGAGACCATCCTGGCTAACATGGTGAAACCCCGTCTCTACTAAAAAATACAAAAAACTAGCCGGGCGAGGTGGTGGGCGCCTGTAGTCCCAGGTACTGGGAGGCTGAGGCCGGAGAATGGCGTAAACCCGGGAGGCGGAGCTTGCAGTGAGCTGAGATCTGGCCACTGCTCTCCAGCCTGGGTGACACAGCGAGACTCCGTCTCAAAAAAAAAAAAAAAAAAAGAAAAACTATGATGTCTTATTCAGCCCCAGATATACTGGACCTGGCTGATTTCTCCTGGCATTTCTGTTTTTCCTTTAGCATCCCATACTCAAGAAATTATATCCTCATTTAACTTTATCCATGCACTAAACTTTTTAAGC
The DNA here is from genome assembly GCF_047675955.1 of Chlorocebus sabaeus. NCBI lineage: Eukaryota > Metazoa > Chordata > Mammalia > Primates > Cercopithecidae > Chlorocebus > Chlorocebus sabaeus. Next base: position 77,274,463 of record NC_132910.1, on the reverse strand, counting down.
TCTGAGTATTCATTGCTAACATGCCCACTGTTTGTGCTCTCTTTCCTACTTCTCATTCTGGTATTATTATTATTACTATTATTATTATTAAGATGGGGTCTCATTCTGCCACCCAGCCTGGAGTGCAGTGGTGCGATCTTGACTCACTGAAGCTTCCACCTCCGGGTTCATGCAATTCTCCAACCTCAGCGTTCTGAGTCGCTGGGATTACAGGGATGCACTACTATGCCCATCTAATTTTTGCATTTTTAGTAGAGATGGGGTTTCAGCATGTTGGCCAGGTTGGTCTCAGACTCCTGACCTCAGGTGATCTACCCAACTTGGGCTCCTAAAGTGCTGGGATTACAGGCATGAGCCACCATGCTAGGCCTAGTCTTATATATTATTTATTTATGGAAGTCTTCATTAATTCTTCTAGACTAAGTTATAACCCATTGTGGCCTCCAGACACTTTACTTCTTTGATATAGCACTTTCATATCTGTATTCTATTATCTGTAATTCCTAACACACTATATGTATTTGGAAGGTAAGAATATGGTCTGTTTTATTATCAATTATTTCTAGCCACTACCTCAGTGCCTGACACCTATTAGTCCCTCAGTGAATATTTACTTTATAAAAGAGGGTATGTGTAAGGAAATGTTTATGCATTGCAGCTGTTATAAGGACTCCAATAAACCAATAGGTTTTTATTCTTCTTAAGCTTTGGTGTTTGCAAACGTAAGTTCTAATTATTTTCATTCTATAGCCACAGTTCTCATTAAAAAACATATTAATGCTCCTTTAAGTGATCAAGACACAATTACTACATTTTTATATTTACAGAAAGATCTAGAAATTTTTATGAAAAAATAATAGAAAATAATATAACCATGGCATGACACTGGAAATTATTTGATTTATTGCTTTCAACCTTTTGTCAATTTCAGCAATTTAATGCTCATATTTTAATTTACTTCCTTTCCACAAGTCTGCTTAGTTGGTTGTGTTGTCTGCTGATATGTTCTAAAAAACAATATTCTGCTGAGAAATACGAACAAAACTTTTTAGCTGAATGAGAACATTTAAACCATAATAAAACAATGCACCTGTTTCCCCAAGATTATCTATCTTGAAATCACAGAACCCAGAAGTATCATAGAGGAGATAAATATTTTAACCATTACTAAAATGTGTTGCAATTGCAGCTATATTGGTTGTTAAGAACACTGAAGAAGTATGAAGTAATCAACAATCGGGATCAGCAGTTGATATCAGAAGTCCACAAGCATTGAGAAACATTCAGAGTCTTATTTGGGTTGCTAGTAGTCAATGGATGGTAAGGAAGCCCAAGAGTTTGAGAACCACTCCATGAGGTAAGGAAGATGGAAAAACAGCCACGTGTCTGAGAGACTACAAAATTTAAGCATTATGTTGGACATAGGTGAACAAAAATTAAGACACCTTTGAAGCATGGTAAGGTGTAAAATGCATGACAATATTCAGTGTTAAGAAAATAATACCATTATGAAAATGATACCCTCATGCTGTATTATTGAGTGGTTAAAAACCTTCAGTTTCACAAAATGGTAAAAATATCCATACCCTAGATCCACAATTTAAAATTTAGAAGTTATTTTATAGATGTGTACCAAATTTTTGCTCTAGAAGTGTTTATTTTTGTCCTCTACAATAGCAGAACAGAGCAAAATAACTCAATAAGGGAACAAACAAAAGTGACAACTTAATTCTCAACAGTAGGGATGTATTAAGTTTACTAATAATGGACACATGGAAGAACAAATAAATAAATGAATAGATAGATAGACAAAACTAGATATAAAAAAACTGAAAGATTATACTCCAAATACTAACAGTGGTTATTTCTGAGTGGTGGATGTTTGTAAGATTTTAATTCATTGTTATTTTCAAAAGACAGAAATACCATTCAACCTAGCAATCCTATTACTGGGTATATACCCAACGGAATATAATTCATTCTGCCATAAAGACACATGCATGCGTATGTTCATTGCATCACTATTCACAATAGCAAAGACATGGACTCAACCTAAATGCCCCTTAACGATAGACTGGAGAAAGAAAATGTGGTATATATACACCACGGAATACCCTGTAGCTATAAAAAAGAATGGGATCATGTCCATTGCAGGGACATGGATGGACCTGGAGACAATTATCCTTAGCAAACTAATGCAGGAACAGAAAACCAAATACCACATGTTCTCACTTATAACTGGGAGCTAAACAGTGAGAACACATAGATATATGGAGAAGAACAACACATAGTGGGATCTAAAGGAGGGTGTATGCTAGGAGGAAGGAGAGGATAGGGAAAAATAACTAATGAGTACTAGGCTTAAAACTTGTATCATGAAACAACAACAAACCCCCATAACACAAGTTTACCTATATAACAAACCTGCACGTGTACTTCCTGAACTTACAATAGAAGTTAAAAAATATATATTTTAAATATTTCAATTTTTCACTCCAACTCATACTGATAGTTCCCAAAATGACAAAGCAATCTCAATGTTTCATAAAGTAATCTTATCCTAGCATCTAGGAACTTAACACAGTTACAACATAGTTGCATTCTATAAATGTTGATCCTTTTAATTTATTGTATACTTCCCTTTTCCTTGAAAAAGCAACATGAATTTATTAATAGAATAATGAATTATAAAAGGCCAGAATGAAATGGAAATGAGATTTTTGTATGAGCACTGTTTCAACTGATAACTTTTAAGAATATTGAACCATGTCACCATTCATCTTAGGATCTCTCTGTGAAACTTGTCTTTAAGGGTGCTGATTGCCCTAACAATAAACTTGATATTACATTTCTATATACTATTTGCTTTAAAGTTTAGCTGTACTTTCAAATCATATAGAAAAAGGGAAGCCTAAGACTGCCAATGAGATGATCTTCATAGGCTGAGGAATTCAATCACTGTTTCCATCTGTGACTTTGGTTTCTATTTCGTCCTGTAGATGCTGTGTGGCAAGCAAGAGAAAAGAAGAAACAAGATAATCTTTAAGTGTATTGAATTTTGTAGCTATACCTAAAAAAGTCTTCAGAGCCCACAAGAATATTTTAAACCTCAGTAAACATGATTGGCTTTTCATATATACTGCCAAACAAACCATTAACACATACTCATACTCCAGAGAACACAAAATGGAATATCATAATTTGTAAATACTTCTGTTACATTTGAGTGTAAAAAAGAAAATAAAAATTAAATCAATGAAAATAAACTATAAATTATAGTTCCAAATAAGTACAATGATGATACATTACACTACACTTGACAACTATTTAATAAATATTTGTGGAATATTGAATAAAATTTAGTTTTTCGTAGAAGAGTTTGATATCATGTAGTGAACAATAAAAATCCTTATTTTTTATCCACGTATTATTTTTGCAAGATTATACTAGAGTCAGAACACTTAAAGTTGTTTATACTTATCTAATTCACTGTTTAAGAATTTGGAAGAATACCAACTTCTGAGCTGAATTTTGTTTGGTGAGTCTACAGAGAGCTTTTATCCCAGGTGCATAGGTACCAACTCACCTAAATATGCAAATGTATTATTATCACTTGTGTCTGATATCTTAATATTTTAAGATAGTCTTTTTAAAGTTATGCCAAAATTAAATTTGCAATGGTATTTGTGTATAATTCATGAATCTTTTAGGGAGACAATAAAACTTATAGATGTTCTTGTTTTTGAAATCTCTGTAACATCTGTTACTTCAATAATATTTTTCAATCAAGTCTATTTTGAATTAAATTTTATTACAAAATTGACAGCATGGCTTCATATAGGATTACTATTGATATACTCCAGGATAGTATAGAATATTATATCAGAAGTTGTCACTTGAAAGCAAGAAAAAATGTATTTATTTCTTTAAGTAGAAAAGGAATTTACTAGAGAATATTTAAGTAGTTTATAGAATTGTTGAACTTTCTAGAGAATAAGTTTAAGGCTAAACTTTCAGGAAACATGTCATAAACACTACTGCAGATATAGCGTAAGGAAAATGCCACTGCCCTCCTGCTAGTCAGCAGCCAAACTCTAGAGAAAATAGCAACGATGCTCTTTTTAGGCCTTTACATAAAACCATCTCTGCATAGGCCTGAGACTTTGCTAACTCTGATACTAATTAATTATAGATACTTCTGCTGCCACCATGACAAAGAAAATAGATTAGGTCCAGTGCTTAATGTCTTCAATTACTCATTTAGGAGCGTGAACGACCTAACAGGTGACTGTTGTGTGTAAACTTACCTGCCTCTGTACTAGCTGTCAAGGAAGCTGGTGAATTTTCTATCTCACCTTGATCAAGAACTATCTTGAACCTAAAAATTTTCCCTTATAGTTATAGTAGCAGTTTCCATTTTTATTATAGTTAGCAAAAGCTCGAGTCAAATGTTTCCAAAATTTGTCAATTCAAAATGTTTGATGCTTGATTTATCAAAGAAGACAATCACTGTACATATTTTATCACTTAAAATTTAGCACACAATTGACCTATACATTTATAAAGATAGTAAGTCCAGAAGTAAAATATGTAAGAAATGAGACATAAAAGCAAATGTTATTTATTAGGTCCATTTGACAAACATTACGTGTATTGATATAGAACACTACAACAAAGCCCAATTGAAAAGTCATCATCTGAGATTATAAAACAATGTAAGTGGTATACAAGAGTTGAATTTCAACAAGTACACCAAGGCAATTCAATTAGAGAGAACAAATTCTAGGACAAATGGTTCTAGGACAACTGTGTACCTGCATGCAAAAGAAGGAACTTAGATACCTTGCTTACGTCAGACACAAACAATAATGTCAAATGGGATACAGAACAAAACCTAAGAGCTAAAATTATTTAACAGTTGAAAGAAAACATACAAGTAAATCTTTATGGCCTTGGGTTAGGGAAGCTCCTGTTAGATTTGACACCAAAAACACAATAAAATAAAAATAAATACACTGAAATTCATCAAAATTAAAAACTTTTATGCTTCAAGGGATTGAAAGAAATGTGAAAATACAACTCAGAATGAGACAGAACATTTGAAAAAAATCTATTTGATAAGGAATTTGTATATAGGATATTTAAATAATACAATATAATAACAAAAAGACAATAAATCAAAATTTTAAAAGTACAATGGATTGGAATAGGCATTTCTCCAAAGAATATATACAAATGTCTAATAAGCCCATGAAATAATGACCCATTTGAGTAGTGCAAATGGAACCCACAATAAGATATTTTACACACACTACGATGGTTATAATCAAAAAGAAAGAAAATAACAAGTGTTTGTGACAATGTAAAAAAATTGGAACCATCATTCATTGCAAATGAGAATATTAATTGGTAAAACCACTTTAGAAAACAGTTTGGCAGTTCCTCAAAATGTTAAATATAGATTTATCATATGACCCAGCAATTCTACTCCTAGGCATATACCCAAGAGAACCGAAAAGATATCCCCACACAGAAACTTGTACATGAATGTGTATAGCAGTATAATTCCTAAGAATGGCAAAGAAGTAGAGAAAACCCTAGAGTCAATCAACTGAGTAGATACGTAAAATTACACAGACACACACACACACTCACAAATATCATTTAGAAATTAAAAGAAATGAAGTCTTTAAATACCCTACAACATGAATGAGTCTTGATTACATTATGTTATGTGAATGAAGCTGGTCACAAATGACTACATATCATATGATTATATTTCTACTAAAATATCTAGAACAGAAAAATCTATAGAAACAGAGAGCAGAATAGTGGTCTCCTACGGATGAAGTTACTTGAGATAAATGAGAAGTAACTATTAATGAGCATGTGCATTATTTTGGAGATATAAAATGTTCTAATATTGTGATGAGGATTTCACAACTCTGAATACACTAAATACCATTAAAATATGTCCTTGCATGAGTGTATTATATAGTATGCAAATTATATTTCAATAAAGTTTAAAGTAGATAGCATACTTTTTTATTTTTTTGTCAAAGTTTTAAAGCTTGGATATGACACTGGTGTTTTTCTTAAATATTTTGTTAGCCAAAATATTTATGAAGGAATGCCCCCCAAAATAATTTTATTTGTCAGTTATTCATCATTTCAAGTACATAAAATGTCATCAAATATAAATATATAGCAACAGCATTATGAAGCCAAGTTTTAATTTCCAAGGAGTGGAAACCACCAGTTACTGTAATACCTGTGAACAGGGGAAATGACTTATATTAGTGAATTTACCCGAAAAGTAACAAAATATAATAACAGCTGAAGAATTTATACAAATGCTTCTCTTGCTCAAAAACGCTATGACATCTAAAAAAAAATTGGAAAGTTTTACTGCAAATAATGCTAGAAATTTGCTTTTACATATCCATCAAGAAAGAGGTAACACTCAAAATATTCCCTCAATATTTTAATCATCTTTTGTGTTTCAAGATAAATACATTATCAACCCTATTAAATGTATATATAAAACTGGAATAAACCATCTCAGAGATTTTTATATCTTCTTATATCATAAACAAAATTCAAAAATGTTCTAATTAAGACCCAGTGTATGCATTAAAATGCCTATCTCGATATATTTAGTTTCAATAAATACAAATAAAAATTTAAATTTTTTTTGGATACACTTGTTTAATTATTGACACCACCATATCACTAACATGCAATTATTCATTCAAATTTGGTCAATCAAATATTTATGTAACTTCCTTACTTTTACAATTAAGCTTCATGAGCCTGGATGGCAGGCATGTATTACCTGAGTTGCCAATCGTAAATCAAGGGTATATAGCATTCTTTCAGAAAATAGAGGAGGAGGGAGGACTTCTAAACTCATTCTATAAGGTCATTACTATCCATATACCAAAACCACAAAAAGACGTCACACGGAAAGTAAGCTACAGGCTAATATGCTCCATGAACATAAACATAGAGATCGTTGCAAAGTACTTGATAATTGGATCCAGAAACATTTTTAAAGGATCATATATCACAATCCAGTTATGTATTTAACTTACTAAAACCAATTAATATAATTGTCATACTAACAAAAAAGGGGGATACATACACAAGTATCTTAACAGAGGCAGAGAAATAATTTGACAAAATTCAACACTCTGTATAAAAACCTTCAATAATCTATAAATAGAGACTTCCTCAATCTGAAAGAAAAACAAATATTTGAAAAACTCACACCTAAGCTACATTTAATGGTGAAAACACAAAAAAAGGCTTTTAATCCCTTAAGAGTAAAAATAAATCAAAGATGTTCATGCCATCACTAGTACTATTCAAATAGTACTAGTTATAGTCACTGTAATAAGGTATGTAAATGTGGGTACAAAAGAAGAAAGTGAAGGAGAAAAGGATTAATGTCATCAAGACTAGAAAGAAGTAAGACTATCTTTACTTGCAAATGACAGGATCGAATAGGCTGAATATCCAAAGAAGACATACGCGCACGCATGCACACACAAATCTTAATTGTGTAAGTCACTTTACCTAGTTTGGATCAATATAAAAATCATTTATATTTCTAAAGTCTATTAAAGTGTGATCTGAAAATAAAATTAAGAAAAAGTTCCATTTATAATGGCATCAGAAAGATAAAAGTACACAGGAATACATTTTTCAAAGGTTCAGGTTTATACCCAGAATTGTATAAAATGTTTGCACTGAGAAAATAAAGAAGGTCCACATAAATTGAGAGATAATCTGTTATTACTAATTAAAGGAAAAATACATTCAGGATGACAGTTCTCTTCAAATGAATTTGTAAATTCATTGCAAGCCCAATAAAAATTCTAGGAGTCTTACTTTGTAGAAATTTACAAGCTGGTTTTAAAATTTACATGAGAATGTAAAGGACGTAGAATAGTCAGGACAATATGTAAAAATTATAATAGGATTGAAGGACTGACACTACGCAATTTTAAAACTTCTGATGAAGCCACAGTAATTAAAAAAAAAAAAAAAAAGTGTGGTACTGGGATAAGGATAGACAGATAAAGTAATAAAACAGATTCAAGAGTTCCAAAATAAATGCTTACTTTTATAGTTTATTGATTTTCAATAAATTCTTCAAGGTAAGCCAATGGGGAAAATTTTAAATTCAACAAATGATTCTGAGAAAATTGGATATTAAAAGGAACGTAGACCCTTACCCCATAGAACACAAACATTAACAAATACTCTAACCTAAATGTATGAGAAAAAGAAAGAATTTACAATAAAACATAGGAGAAAATATTCATGAAACTGGACCAATCAAGGGCTCTTAGATATGGTAACAAAAGTAAATTTATAATACAAAGAAAAAAATTGATTTTTTCATAATTAAAAACTTTTGTATTTCAAAAGATCTTTAGAAAAGAAAGAACAATCAATAGAATAGGAAAAATGTTTACAAATTTTATATCATAATGAATTTGTATACAGTAACTGAAACATTCTTTATTTTATTTTATTTGTTATTTTATTTATTTTATTTCTTTTCTTTATATTATTATTATACTTTAAGTTCCAGGGTACATGTGCATAACGTGCAGGTTTGTTACATATGTATACTTGTGCCATGATGGTGTGCTGCACCCATCAACTCGTCAGCACCCATCAACTCGTCGTTTACATCAGGTATAACTCCCAATGCAATCCCTCCCCCCTCCCCCCTCCACATGAGAGACCCCGGTGTGTGATGTTCCCCTTCCCGAGTCCAAGTGATCTCATTGTTCAGTTCCCACCTATGAGTGAGAATATGCGGTGTTTGGTTTTCTGAAACCAATGAGAACAAAGATACAACATACTAGAATCTCTGGGACACATTTAAAGCAGTGTGTAGAGGGAAATTTATAGCACTAAATGCTCACAAGAGAAAGCTGGAAAGATCTAAAATTGACACTCTAATATCACAATAAAAAGAACTAGAGAAGCAAGAGCAAACACATTCAAAAGCTAGCAGAAGGCAAGAAATAACTAAGATCAGAGCAGAACTGAAGGAGATAGAGACACAAAAAAAACCCTCCAAAAAATCAATGAATCCAGGAGTTGGTTTTTTGAAAAGATCAACAAAATTGACAGACTGCTAGCAAGACTAATAAAGAAGAAAAGAGAGAAGAATCAAATAGACACAATAAAAAATGATAAAGGGGATATCACCACCAACCCCACAGAAATACAAACTACCATCAGAGAATACTATAAACACCTCTACGCAAATTAACTGGAAAATCTAGAAGAAATGGATAATTTCCTGGACACTTATACTCTTCCAAGACTAAACCAGGAAGAAGTTGAATCCCTGAATAGACCAATAGCAGACTCTGAAATTGAGGCAATAATTAATAGCCTACCAACCAAAAAAAGTCCAGGACCAGATGGATTCACAGCTGAATTCTACCAGAGGTACAAGGAAGAGCTGATACCATTCCTTCTGAAACTATTCCAATCAATAGAAAAAGAGGGAATCCTCCCTAACTCATTTGATGAGGCCAACATCATCCTGATACCAAAGCCTGGCAGAGACACAACAAAAAAAGAGAATTTTAGACCAATATCCCTGATGAACATCGATGCAAAAATCCTCAATAAAATACTGGCAAACCGGATTCAGCAGCATATCAAAAAGCTTATCCACCATGATCAAGTGGGCCTCATCCCTCGGATGCAAGGTTGGTTCCACATTCGCAAATCAATAAACATAATCCAGCATATAAACAGAACCAAAGACAAGAACCATATGATTATCTCAATAGATGCAGAAAAGGCTTTTGACAAAATTCAACAGCCCTTCATGCTAAAAACACTGAATAAATTCGGTATTGATGGAACGTACCTCAAAATAATAAGAGCTATTTATGACAAACCCACAGCCAATATCCCACTGAATGGGCAAAAACTGGAAAAATTCCCTTTGAAAACTGGCACAAGACAGGGATGCCCTCTCTCACCACTCCTATTCAACATAGTGTTGGAAGTTCTGGCTAGGGTAATCAGGCAAGAGAAAGAAATCAAGGGTATTCAGTTAGGAAAAGAAGAAGTTAAATTGTCCCTCTTTGCAGATGACATGATTGTATATTTAGAAAACCCCATCGTCTCAGCCTAAAATCTCCTTAAGCTGATAAGCAACTTCAGCAAAGTCTCAGGATACAAAATTAATGTGCCAAAATCACAAGCATTCTTATACACCAGTAACAGACAAACAGAGAGCCAAATCATGAATGAACTTCCATTCACAATTGTTTCAAAGAGAATAAAATACCTAGGAATCCAACTTACAAGGGATGTAAAGGACCTCTTCAAGGAGAACTACAAACCACTGCTCAGTGAAATAAAAGAGGACACAAATAAATGGAAGAACATACCATGCTCATGGATAGGAAGAATCAATTGTGAAAATGGCCATACTGCCCAAGGTAATTTATAGATTCAATGCCATTCCCATCAAGCTACCAATGACTTTCTTCATAGAATTGGAAAAAACTGCTTTAAAGTTCATATGGAACCAAAAAAGAGCCCGCATCTCCAAGACAATCCTAAGTCAAAAGAACAAAGCTGGAGGCATCACGCTACCTGACTTCAAACTATACTACAAGGCTACAGTAACCAAAACAGCATGGTACTGGTACCAAAACAGAGATATAGACCAATGGAACAGAACAGATTCCTCAGAAATAATACCACACATCTACAGCCATCTGATCTTTGACAAACCTGAGAGAAACAAGAAATGGGGAAAGGATTCCCTATTTAATAAATGGTGCTGCAAAAATTGGCTAGCCATAAGTAGAAAGCTGAAACTGGATCCTTTCCTTAATCCTTATACGAAAATTAATTCAAGATGGATTAGAGACTTAAATGTTAGACCTAATACCATAAAAACCCTAGAGGAAAACCTAGGTAGTACCATTCAGGACATAGGCATGAGCAAAGACTTCATGTCTAAAACACCAAAAGCAATGGCAGCAAAAGCCAAAATTGACAAATGGGATCTAATTAAACTAAAGAGTTTCTGCACAGCAAAAGAAACTACCACCAGAGTAAACAGGCAACCTACAGAATGGGAGGATATTTTTGCAATCTACTCATCTGACAAAGGGCTAATATCCAGAACCTACAAAGAACTCAAACAAATTTATGAGAAAAAAACAAACAACCCCATCAAAAAGTGGGCAAAGGATATGAACAGACAGTTCTCAAAAGAGGGCATTCATGCAGCTAACAGACACATGAAAAAATGCTCATCATCACTGGCCATCAGAGAAATGCAAATCAAAACCACAGTGAGATACCATCTCACACCAGTTAGAATGGCGATCATTCAAAAGTCAGGAAACAACAGGTGCTGGAGAGGATGTGGAGAAATAGGAACACTTTTACACTGTTGGTGGGATTGTAAACTAGTTCAACCATTATGGACAACAGTATGGCGATTCCTCAAGGATCTAGAACTAGATGTACCATATGACCCAGCCATCCCATTACTAGGTATATACCCAAAGGATTATAAATTATGCTGCTATAAAGACACATGCACACGTATGTTTATTGCAGCACTATTCACAATAGCAAAGACTTGGAATCAACCCAAATGTCCATCAGTGACAGACTGGATTAAGAAAATGTGGCACATATACACCATGGAATACTATGCAGCCATAAAAAAGGATGAGTTTGTGTCCTTTGTAGGGACATGGATGCAGCTGGAAACCATCATTCTTAGCAAACTATCACAAGAACAGAAAAATTCTTTAAACACAGTAATGAGATAAACAACTATTTTCTGAAGTAGGCATGCTATTTAAAGACAGATTTTACTAAAGAGCATATATAAGTAGTTAATAAGCAGAGATAAAATTGCTTAAAATCGTTAGTTATTAGAGAAATCTTAACACCACAGTGAAGTACCACTTAACATGAGAAAGCCTATGTTAAAAACCATAAGCAACACCAAGTGTTGGCAAGGGTTTGGAAAAACTGGAATCTTTGTATATTGCTGAGGGTAATATAAAATGGTACAGTCACTTTAGAATATAATTCATCAGTTCTTAAAAAGTTAAACATAAGCTTTCCATATGATCCAGTAATGCCACGCCTAGAAATCTAATTACCAGAATTGAAAATTTCTGTCCACAAAAGCTTTGTCAGTAAATGTTCATAGCAGCATTATTTATAGTAGCTGAAGACTGGAGGATCTAATCCAAATGTCTATCAATAGTTACATGCATAAACTAAGGTGCCTTAGCCACACAGTAGAATAACTAATCAATAATAGGAAAGACACACTTTTTCCTTTTATTGATACAAACCACAACATGCTTTCATCGAAAAAAACAAGCAAAAAACCCGCAACATTTTTCTTAATGAAATAAGTCAGACGCAAATGGTCTCAAGTTGCTTGATTCTAATTACATAAGATGTCTAGAAAAGAAAAATTTATAGACAGACAGTGGACAAGTGGCTCTCTAAGGATGTTGTTAGGGGAGGAATTAACTGCACACAGGTATGAGGCTACTATTTGGGTTAGTAGAAATGTTCTAACAGTGAATTTTGAGTGATAGTTGCATAAGGTGAATAGATTTACTAAAAATTGTGGAATTGTATACTTCCAGACATAATTTACCACCTATAAATTATCACTCAGTAAAACTGTGAAAAAATAATGGTGAGTGAAAAGTTCTGTTTGCCATTTAAAACCTACACATTTCAGGATGGAATTTAATCTCATCAACTTTTATTACATGTCCACTCATGAAATAATTACTGTACCTATGGGGAAGGAGTTTACAATAGTCAGGCATAACTTGTGGGCCAAACTCTGCATCTGGAGTCTGTGGACAGTCTTTCCTGGTTAATAGGGAGAGGATGCAGGAGTTAGTTTACCAGTAAAAATAGTAAACAGGAAGAAAAAGAACAAGAATGCCACCACTTTCAAATGAATGTGAAATTCTATTTTAATTGAAGCAAAATAGAATGAGCCCTCTTTAACCGTGAGTTCCATATCTGTGGATTCAAGAAACTACAGATTGAAGATATTCAGACAAGAGAAATGAATGGTTGTGTCTGTATTGAACATGTACAGGCCTTTTTTTCTTGCCATCATTCCCTAAATAACATAGTATTAATACAACAATCATTTACACAGTATTTACATTGTATTGGGTATTTTAAGAACTCTAGAGGTGATTTAAAGTAAATGAGGGGATGTAGGTAGGTTATATGCAAATACTACACCATTTTATGTAATAGACTTGAACATCTCTGGATTTTGGGGGAGGGCTAGAAACAATCCTCTATAAATACCCAGAGAACTGCATTTGCTTTTATTAGGCTGAAATGGAAGGCAAAATACCAGTAGTTATTAGATCAGTATCAGAAGTAAAGAGAAGTAGGGATGTTATCTGAGAATCTGAAATCTTTATATTGGGAGCATGGAGAAGATTAGGGCATTTGAACTTTTTGTCATTGGATATTATTCTTGTAGACAGATCGGTTTAGTTCCTGACATGGAGATCCAAAGATCTACTGATCCATAGTCTTGATGTCAAAAATTTGTGGATCTTTTCCCTGACATGGAAAAGTTGCTTCCTGTTGTATTAAAATAAAAATTAACCTCTGACACTAATGGAAAGTAGAAAGCATACAATTATATCTAAGTTTCCTTGTCATTGAACATTATTTAACACTGTACTCTTTAAAGGCAACTGAAGTAAATTCCAGCACTCCAACATGCCCTTACCTTTCAAAAGACTGAAGAACCTCATTAGATGTTTTTTTCAAAGGAAAATTGAGAAATACATTACTGAACTGGAAGAGATAATTTTTGTGTTTGACTTTACCATGTGCTAACTCTTTTATAGCACTAAACATGTTGTTTAACTTCTGAGCCTTAGTTTTTCATTATAAAGTTATAAATAGCAGCTTATTTTCTTACCCATTTGTAAGAAATGAGAAACCTTATATTAAATCACTCAGTAAATGGCAAAACATTTTAAAACTTGAAGTCACATTTCTATTTTTATTTAACTTGAAAATAAATTACTGTTTCTCTGTCAAAGGCATACAGTAATTTCTAAATGTGTGTTACAATGCCCCTAAAACAATCTCTAAATATATATTATACATGTCTTGCTTTTAGAAAGCCAAGTATTTTTTTCTACACAGAGAAAATCAATTTATCGTTCCACTCAGTGTGGAGATTTATTTGTAACCTACCTGTCAGCTCAGCACAATGTCAATGTAGATTTCTCAAATAGTTTTTATTTTAGAAAACTAAGTTTTTATTTTAGCAACATTGCAACAGTAGTAGAGCAATTTTCCTTGTACCACACAGTTTTCCCATTATTGCCATATTAAGTATGGTACTTTTGTCACAGAGAGCCAATATTGGTACATTATTGTTGAGTAATGTCCATAGTTTCTTTAGGCTTCCTTATTTTCTACCTAATGCCCCTTTTTTGTTTTAACATCCTATCCACATTACTACATTACATTTAGTCATCCTGTCTTCTTGGTTTTGATTAACTTGGCAGTTTTGAGGAATATTGACTAGGTATTTTATAGAATGTCTCTCAGCTGGGATTTGTCCATTGACTTTCTCATGAGTAGACTGAACTTGTAATTTGTGGGAAAGAAGAACACAAAGTAACAAACTGTTTAAGATGCTTTTCATTAGATCATGTCAAGTGTACATACAGTTAACATGGTTCATCACTATTGGTCCTAATTTTGATATCCTGGTTGAGATAGTGTTTTCCAGCATCTCCATTCTAGAGTTACCCTTGTATAACCCTTTCCATACTGTGTTCTTTGTAAATAAGTCCACATATGAAGCCCACACTTAAGGAATGGGCAGTTATAGTCCACTTCCTTGAGGGTACAGTAACGACATAAATTAATTGGAATTCTTTGGCACGGGAGATCTCTTATCCTTCATGTATTTATTTATTCAACCATTTATATTGGTATGGAATCGGATATTTATTTCATCTTTTGGGATATAATCCAATAATACTTTACATTTTGTTACTCAAACTGTTCTAGTTTTGAAGGTTGTTTTTAAAAATGTGTTTGTTCATTCTGAAAATTTTCTTACTTTCTTGTACTACAAGATACTCCAGGCTCATAATGTATATTTTCTGTCCTAATCCAAGAGTCAGCCATTTCTCTAAGGAGTCCTGGTTCTTTTGATTAGATAATGGCATTAATAGTCAAGAGCAGGATGCAAGGCGTACTCTTTGCTGCTGCAACTCCTTGTTTTGGGCCCTCTCAGCTGACAAAGCAAGGAAATGTATGTGTGTGTGTGTGTGTGTGTGTGTGTATGTGTGTGTGCATACTCAGCCATGTATAAACACATATTTATATATATTTCCATATATAACCATCTACATTTACATTAAACTGAAGGTAAGTTCATACTGATGTTTATACCTCTAATCCAATACCATGCGAATTATTTAAGCTTTGCCCAAATCTAACTTCCCACTTCAACAGTGAGTTACCAGACTCCCAATATTTGCCATCCATTTTCTTAATTGTTCAATTCCACTGTACATGTGTAGCAGTTTTAGAATTGTTGATCTGTGTCCTCCATGAGACACCACTTTATCACCAAGCATACATGCTTATGTAGATTACGTGTGGTTTCTTTGGACTTTATTCTTTTTTTTTTTTTTTTTGAGTCGGAGTCTCGCTGTGTTGCCCAGGCTGGAGTGCAGTGGCGCGATCTCCACTCACTGCAAGCTCTGCCTCCCGGGTTCACGCCTTCCTCCTGCCTCAGCCTCCGAGTAGCTGGGACTATAGGCGCCCGCCACCACGCCCGGCTAGTTTTTTGTATTTTTAGTAGAGACGGGATTTCACCATGTTAGCCAGGATGGTCTCGATCTACTGACCTCGTGATCCACCCTCCTCGGCCTCCCAAAGTGCTGGGATTACAGGCTTCAGCCACCGCGCCCGGCCTGGACTTTATTCTTACAGACTCCACACATTTCTAGTTATTTAGATCAACACCCCTTTTCTGCACCCCTAAGAGTGAGGTTGTTTTGTACATTTGTAATACATTTAGATAATTTTGTTACATTCTGTATTCTATTCCAGATTCCTCCGCTTAAGTGATTAAAAAAATTGCATAGATTGTTTCATGCTTTGAGTCATACAATTCTCCAGATTTTAACAAATTATCTTTAAAAATTTCTGATTACTCTTAAAAACTTGCAAAAGTTATTGTGAAGGTGATTCTGGATTATTGCAGTCTTCTCTGATCTTTCACATTTCTATTCATCACTACTTTGCTCTTCATGGTTTCACTTATTCCTGCTGTGTATGAATAATAAATTTAGTAGAGAATATGGCAACTCCTGTGGCCAAGAAATGTAATGACTGGGAGATTTTAGCTTTTCTCTTTGGCAATACAATTGATCTAAGTTAAATGCAATTAATTAATTTAATACAAGAATTGTGTAGCAGAGAGTAACATAAAAAGGCATCTAGAGAAGAAGGAAAAGCAGCACTGAGAATCAGAATACACTGAAAGAGAAACTGGGAACATCTGTTTAGCTGACAATTTGCTAGACCTGTACAGGTACACTTCAAGATTTTATTAAGGTTAAACTTATTGGGATTGAATGGAACAAGCCCAAAGCAAACTCAACTTACCAAGTGAGGTTTAAATTTGTTTTGGTTGGTTCCAGGGCTCTTTTATCAGGATTAAACATGAGTAAGACTGTCTATTGTACCACAGATCAACATAATAGAGCAAGCTAAGGATACATTAATTCTCAATGGAATTCTGCTAATCATGTGCTGGGTGACTTCTTGTGTGATCATTTATATGGAAGAACTATGGGATGCATGAACTTCATATACTTCTTCATAAAGTAAATAGGTTAATCTTTACATAGCAATAGTTGGATTAATCTGAAAACAAATGAGAATCATGAATTTGAGGCTTATAAAAATTTTTAAACTACGAATTTAAATTGGTGTATCAATATGCATGTAGTCTCCATATTACACATTTAAAAATGTAAACATCATAGAGAGTTAAGCATTTTAAAATATGCACTAAATTAGACCAGCTAAGCAAGTAAACCATAGTTGAGAAACATATTTTTATATGGGAAAAAAAGTGAGTAAACTCTTAAAGGGACTAGTTGGCTTATTTACTGAGATAATTAAATTGATGAAAAAGCTAAATGAATTATGACAAAGCTACAGAGAAACCCCAACTGTAATAGTGGAATGAGAAAGAAAAATGTAGAGTTAAAAAAAAGAGTGAGTCACATTGAGAATGTTTTTTATCGAAACAAACTTATGAAGCACAGTCTATTCTCAAAAAGGTTATTATCTTTAAGTGTTAATGTAAATCTATTCCCAAATTATAATTTATTATTAATAATTTAGGATGATAACACTACTGACAATTTATTGAGCATTTACTATGTCAGGCATTGTGTTAATCTCTTTCTAGACATTACGTCACTGAATTCTCTCAAGGATTTTGAGACTGGTATAATTATCTCAAGACACATCCAGACACAGGCACCAAGCTTAAAAAGTTTCCATGTTTGCAGTTTATGTTGAGCTAAGAAATTAAGATTCAGTGTTCAATTCAATGTTTTACCACAAAGCTCACTGTTAAATAGTATATTCATAGGTACATTCATTGTATCTATTAAAAATAATGTCATCACCTCCTATACTTCATAGATTTGTTTATCTACCAACACAAGGAAGAAAAAATTTTCGAAGGATCAGAAAACGTAGGTTCTCCCAGCATATCTTTGGTTCTTCTGAAATTAGAAGGCTCCAAGTATTCTGCCTGGCATATGCCATATTAAAAGAGTGTTGAGCTCATGGCTGCAGTAGATATTGGTTCATATGGTTAATATGGTTACACATGATAGGGGAGTATGTGGGTGCCTGGTGATGCTAATAACTTCTTCTCATTATCAATGTATTCTATCCTTGGGGATCAAAATTTTTCTGGCAAATTTTATTAACTAAAAGTTTTAAAAAATATTTTGCAATCATGTTATGCCCTATAGTATATGGTTAACAATGAACAAGGAAATCATGTGTGAAGGGGTGGAGATGGTTTTTAGAGCTCCTTTTTTCACATGGAAACTTTTGGGCTGCCTTAAAAATATAAAAATAGTAGTATGAGATTATATACTTTAATTAATTTTTATGGGACACAATTGGGAGCAATCTGCCTTCCAAACAATCATCACCTGTAACATGTTTGTAAAAATATTTTGCCTTATGAAGACCTATGATACACAACATATTTGTATAAGTACACTTTTTCAATCTAAAAAAATTCAATGAAAAGGAAAAATACATTTGTCTCATTTCCATATGACAAAATAACTATGCCTTGATTTATATTCTATTAAACATAGTAAATTAATAGCAGCTATTTGCAATGACCTTTTATAATCCATAGAGGCACAGAGTTTCAGTGGAATTTGAAACCACAGAGTTGGAATATTTCCTCGGCTTTGACTCCATTCAATTCTGTGAGACCTCCCAACACTCTAATATTACACACACATCTGAATTCCCTGATACTGTTATACACATGATTACATGTAGTGTTAGCCATTCCTCTATCCCTTTCCTGCTCCCTGATGTCTATTGTTGCAAAGATGAAGATGGCAATGATGGTGTGTAGGCATTGCAAATAAATTACGGCTATTAGCCCTGCAATGGCAACAAATTGACACCCCCTATTCAGGGCGCTAATATTGGATACTCTATCTCTTAGCTGGTATGGCAATTGTCATATAATTCTGCGTTTCAAAATTGCTTTAACACATCTCCACCCACACCTCAACACTTGAACTTTGTGCTCCTAAGGCATTGCAGATATCTTAATAAAATTGTTTGATTCTGCAACCCAGTCTCCTAATTCAATGGAAAGGAAAACAAATGAGTCTATGAGGAAGTAGCTAAGGTCAATCTGAGTGATTAATAATGAATTTTCCTTTGAATCACCCACATGTGGCCACACCTAGGGTGGAGCTTGAACACTTCAATTGGCTCTTCCCTGGTGAAGGCCTCTTTCAATTGAGGCTCCTTTTTTCTTTTTTCTCATTGTTACCTGGCAGTTTTGTTCTGCAGATTTTCCAAGCATGACCCTTCTTCTCACCATCATCCCCAACAATCAAGGAAGTGCCACTGGTACCATAAATAAAATATCACCATACTACTGAAGCTGTAGAATAAAATCTTTATAAAATTACATTGGCATCAAAGATTTCTTGTCATTGGTCACTGTTGAACATTGGAAAATAATAGGTAAGAGTGTGATGAGTATTACCCTATTCCAACTACAATGGGACATCCCATTTTCTTCTGGATTAACCAGTTACAGGAAATGTTTCAATGCCACAAACACCATTCTAGATACTGCATTGTCTGAGACTCTACATTTCATTTGGGAATATCTTCTTGGGATATCTAAAGGAGGGTTATCCAGAGTAAGAGAATTAGCTGGATGCTGAGACAAATGTCGGGGCACAGAAGCACATCATTCCTGCTTGATGGTCTTTGGGTGAAGTGTACCTCTCCCCAGAGAGCTACATGAATGGCATCTAGTGTAGCATTAGGAGTGTGTGCACAGAGGATGTTCAGTGCCAACTCACTGCACCTGAGTGCACCTGGGTCTCTGGGTACTAGAGTAGGCTGAGCTTGCTCAAATAGAGCTTGACAGGATCTTTCTACTGATTCTGCTGACTCTCACAGTTTTCAATAAGCCCCATCTGTCTAATACCTGACTAATACTAATATGACTAATAATTTATCTACCATACATCCAGTACATAAAAACTTTACCTATTTCATGACCATGTGAGGAAACGAACAGCATTAAGCATCCTACCACATTTTTTTTTTTTGTACTTTTGCCTCACCTTTAATAATTTTCAAACTAAGATTTTCACCCCTTTGTCCTGTGGTTTAGCTCCAATAATCTTTCCCTAAAGTGATGAATGGCACATGTCTAAGGCTGCAAGAGCACATGGATGGGTCCTTGAAATAAGAGTAAATACATTAAATGAGGCACAGTTGGCAATAAGTAACACAACTGAATTACTCAAATTAATCCAACACATAAGCATCACTCACTTTGAATAGAAGAGAAATCTCCTTGGTGTTAAGTAATGATTCTCAAGTGGGATGTCCTGTTCACAGGGTCACATAGGTGAATACAACAGAATCACTTTGAGAACCTTTTCAAATCATACCTCCCCAGTAATATGCCCTCCTTAAGGGAAATGGAGTTCTCCTCTCATCTCTCATCAAAATCACTAGTAGAGTGGAAATCGGTCATATCGTTCAGGATTTTTTTTCTTCTAACAACGTAAAAATACAATTATAAGAACCACATTAATATTAAAATACATGACAATAATAAAACAAGGGCAATAATGAAGTAAAATGGCATTTGCTAATGATTTCAAAAGAGTGGCTTAAGTTCAAATAAATGAATAATTTACTCAGCATTCTGCTTAAACATATCTATTAACTTACAAGCTGTTTTTTAAGGCAATTGTATAAATTTAAGTGGTACAAGTGCAGTTTTGTGACATGGATGTATTGAGCAGTGGTAAAGTCTGGGTCTTAGTGTACGTGGTACCCACTAAGTAATTTTTCATCATTTTCCACTCTCCCACCATTGGATGTTTAGCACAGCACTGTTCGTATTAGCAAATGTATGAATTTTTAAAACTTTTCTCTTGTGATAGACACATCAAAAAGATCTAGCAAACACACACACACACACAAACGCACACTACTGGTTCTTTTTCTCTGAGGAATTCTGACTAATACTGACATGACTACTAATAAGAATATGTAATTTTTAAGTATCATAAATAATAATTATTATAAATATATAACTATGAAAGGCCTAAATACTGCAAAGAATAGTTCTATGACAATGAATACGAAAGGATATATACCTAGATTGGTGGTAAGAAAAACTTCATTGAGCAAATAATACTTACGCTCTGAGGATAAATTAAGAGGTAACTAGGTAAAGGAGGGTGAGGAAAAGAAAATTTCAGACAGAGAATAATACATGCAAATACTCTGTGATATGAAAAAGGTGTCACATTCCAGAAAGGGAAAGAATGAAAGTTGACAAAGAGCAAGGAGGGGAATGTAGCATGAAGATTTTCCAAGGTTAGGCAGAGATATCTTCAGCAGAAAGTAATAACATGAGATTTTTGTTTTAAAAATATCAAAACTGTGGTTGTCATTTGGTCTTACTACTCTTATACGGCTCATTTAGGAATCATTTTAGTATTGAATCTATTTGGTAGGTAGATTGAATACAGTCATATATTTAATCACATTAGTAGGTAAATATTTTGATGGTGATCAGTACTAAAGTCTGCAGATCAAAAAGAACTGTCTGTTCACAAATACCAAAAATGAAAGACCATGTATCTGAAGTATATAAGCTGCATAAAACATAATTTTAACATGCATTTCAAATAAAACCTTTGATAGAAGCATTCCAACATTCCAGTCTTACCAAGTTTTGAATTATTTTGTTTACCTTACACCAAGAAACCTTTGGTTTCTCAATTTCATTTAATGTAGGTCATAGTTTTCCTCCAGTTTTAGAAAATCAACATGGCAATCCATTGGAGCTGTTTCCAACTGTTCAAACTAGAAAACGGTGAAAACATATTACATGGGATTTCTATCTGTATAACATAACAAGCTTAGAGAGGTCATTTAGAAAAACAGACAACCGGTAGGGAACAAGATGACCGAATAGGAACAGTTCCAGGCTCCAGCTCCCAGCGCGAGAGACACAGCGTGAGAGACACAGAAGACAGGTGATTTCTGCATTTTCAACTTAGGTACCGGGTTCATCTCACTGGGGAGTGCCAGACAATCTGTGCTGGTCAGCTGGTGCAGCCCAACCAGCGAGAGCTGAAGCAGGGCGAGGCATCACCTCACCTGGGAAGTGCAAGGGGGAAGGGAATCCCTTTTCCTAGCCAAGGGAAACTGAGACACACAACACCTGGAAAATCGGGTAACTCCCATCCTAATACTGCGCTTTACCAAGGGTCTTAGCAAACAGCACACCAGGAGATTATATCCCACACCTGGCCCGGAGGGTCTCACGCCCACGGAGCCTCCCTCATTGCTAGTACAGCAGTCTGAGATTTAACTGCACAGCGGCAGCAGCGAGGCTGGGGGAGGGGTGCCCGCCATTGCTGAGGCTTAAGTAGGTAAACAAAGCCTCCAGGAAGCTCAAACTGGGTGGAGTTCACTGCAGCTCAAGGATGCCTGACTGTCTCTGTAGACTCCACCTCTGGGTGGAGTCTGACAGATGTCTGACAACTTTGAAGAGAGCAGTGGATCTCCCAGCATGGAGGTTGAGATCTGAGAATGGACAGACTACCTGCTCAAGTGGGTCCCTGAACCCTGAGTAGCCTAACTGGGAGACTTCAACATCCCACTGTCAACATTAGACAGATGAACAAGACAGAAAGTTAACAAGGATATCCAGGAATTGAATTCAACTCTGCACCAAGCAGACCTAATAGACATCTACAGAACTCTCCACCCCAAATCAACAGAACATACATTCTTCTCAGCACCACATTGCACTTATTCCAAAATTGACCACATAGTTGGAAGTAAAGCACTCCTCAGCAAATGTACAAGAACAGAAATTAAAACAAACTGTCTCTCAGACCACAGTGCAATCAAACTAGAATTCAGGAATAAGAAAATCAATCAAAACCGCTCAACTACATGGAAACTGAACAACCTGCTCCTGAATGACTACTGGGTACATAACGAAATGAAGGCAGAAATAAAGATGTTCTTTGAAACCAATGAGAACAAAGATACAACATACCAGAATCTCTGGGACACATTTAAAGCAGTGTGTAGAGGGAAATTTATAGCACTAAATGCCCACAAGAGAAAGCTAGAAAGATCTAAAATTGACACCCTAACATCACAGTTAAAAGAACTAAAGAAGGAAGAGCAAACACATTCAAAAGCTAGCAGAAGGCAAGAAATAACTAAGATCAGAGCAGAACTGAAGGAAATAGAGACACAAAAAACCCTCCAAAAAACAATGAATACAGGAGCTGGTTTTTTGAAAAGATCAACAAAATTGATAGACCACTAGCAAGACTAATAAAGAAGAAAAGAGAGAAGAATCAAATAGACAAAATAAAAAATGAAAAATGGGATATCACCACTGACCCCACAGAAATACAAACTACCATCAGAGAATACTATAAACACCTCTATGCAAATAAACTAGAAAACCTAGAAGAAATGGATAATTTCCTGGATACTCTCCCAAGACTAAACCAGGAAGAAGTTGAATCCCTGAATAGACCAATAGCAGGCTCTGAAATTGAGGCAATAATTAATCACCTACCAACCAAAAAAAGTCCAGGACCAGACAGATTCACAGCCGAATTCTACCAGAGATATAAGGAGGAGCTGGTACCATTCCTTCTGAAACTATTCCATCAATAGAAAAAGAGGGAATCCTCCCTAACTCATTTTATGAGGCCAACATCATCCTGATACCAAAGCCTCGCAGAGACACAACAAAAAAAGAGAATTTTAGACCAATATCCCTGAAGAACATTGATGTAAAAATCCTCAATAAAATACTGGCAAACCAAATCCAGCAGCGTATCAAAAAGCTTATCCACCATGATTAAGTGGGCTTCATCCCTGGGATGCAAGGCTGGTTCAACATACGCAAAGCAATAAATGTAATCCAGCATATAAACAGAACCAAAGACAAAAACCACATGATTATCTCAAGAGATGCAGAAAAGGCCTTTGACAAAATTCAACAGCCCTTCATGCTAAAAACGCTCAATAAATTCGGTATTGATGGACCATATCTCAAAATAATAAGTGCTATTAATGACAAACCCATAGTCAATATCATATTGAATGGGCAAAAACTGGAAGCATTCCCTTTGAAAACTGGCACAAGACAGGGATGCCCTCTCTCACCACTCCTATTCAACATAGTGTTGGAAGTTCTGGCTAGGGCAATCAGGCAAGAGGAAGAAATCAAGGGTATTCAGTTAGGAAAAGAAGAAGTCAAAGTGTCCCTGTTTGCAGATGACATGATTGTATATTTAGAAAACCCCATTATCTCAGCCCAAAATCTCCTTAAGCTGATAAGTAACTTCAGCAAATCTCAGGATACAAAATTAATGTGCCAAAATCACAAGCATTCTTATACACCAGTAACAGACAAACAGAGAGCCAAATCATGAATGAACTTCCATTCACATTTGCTTCAAAGAGAATAAAATACCTAGGAATCCAACTTACAAGGGATGTAAAGGACCTCTTCAAGGAGAACTACAAACCACTGCTCAGTGAAATAAAAGAGAACACAAACAAATGGAAGAACATATCATGCTCATGGATAGGAAGAATCAATATCGTGAAAATGGCCATACTGCCCAAGGTAATTTATAGATTCAATGCCATTCCCATCAAGCTACCAATGACTTTCTTCATAGAATTGGAAAAAACTGCTTTAAAGTTCATATGGAACCAAAAAAGAGCCTGCATTGCCAAGACAATCCTAAGCTAAAAGAACAAAGCTGGAGGCATCACGCTACCTGACTTCAAACTATACTACAAGGCTACAGTACCCAAAACAGCATGGTACTGGTACCAAAACAGAGATATAGACCAATGTTCTGAGAACAGAGCCCTCAGAAGTAATACCACACATCTACAGCCATTTGACCTTTGACAAACCTGAGAAAAAAAGAAATGGGGAAAGGATTCCCTATTTAATAAATGGTGCTGGGAAAATTGGCCATAAGTAGAAAGCTGAAACTGGATCCTTTCCTTACTCCTTATATGAAAATTAATTCAAGATGTGTTGGGGTCTGCATGTTTCCTAAACAAAGGAATGAACACACAAGACATCACAGGACAAGACAAACATGGCGGCTGCCCTGAGCAGCACGCTCTGCTTTATTTTATACACGCTTGTGGATTTTTACTACGTCACAAGACACGAGTTGTTTTTATGACACAAGTTGTTTTTATGTCATGAGTTGTTTTTCTGACCTTTCCCTAACTTTCTGAGTTCTCAAGATGCTTTAAACATTAACCAGTTCCCAGAGTCTGCTGTTTGCGGCTGACTCTTTTGTTCTTCCTGTTTGCAGAGAAGAAATGTCCTGCTTTGTTTGCAAGAGCAGGACTTATCGGGAACATCTCATTTGCAAGCACATAGTCCTCTACAAGATGGATTAGGAACTTAAAAGTTAGACCTAAAACCATAAAAACCCTAGATGAAAACCTAGGTAATACCATTCAGGACATAGGCATGGGCAAGGACTTCATGTCTAAAATAACAAAAGCAATGGCAACAAAATAAAATTGACAAATGGGATCTAATTAAGTTAAAGAGCTTCTGCACAGCAAAGGAAACTACCATCAGAGTGAACAGACAACTACAGAATGGGAGAAAATTTTTGCAATCTACTCATCTGACAAAGGGCTAATATCCAGAACCTACAAAGAACTCAAACAAATTTACAAGAAAAAAACAACCCCATCAAAAAGTGGGCAAAGCATATGAAAAGACATTTCTCAAAAGAAGACATGCATACAGTGAACAGATACATGAAAAAATGCTCATCATCACTGGCCATCAGAGAAATGCAAAGCAAAACCACAATGAGATACCATCTCACACCAGTTAGAATGGCGATCATTAAAAAGTCCGGAAACAACAGGTGCTGGAGAGGATGTGGAGAAATAGGAACACTTTTACACTGTTGGCGGGATTGTAAACTGGTTCAACCATTGTGGAAAACAGTATGGTGATTCCTCAAGGATCTAGAAATAGAAATACCATATGACCTAGCCATCCCATTACTGGGTATATACCCAAAGGATTATAAATCATGCTGCTATAAAGACACATGCACACGTATGTTTATTGTGGCACTATTCACAATAGCAAAGACTTGGAATCAACCCAAATGTCCATAAGTGACAGACTGGATTAAGAAAATGTGGCACATATACACTATGGAATACTATGCAGCCATAAAAAAAGATGAGTTTGTGTCCTGTGTGGGGACATGGATGCAGCTGGAAATCATCATTCTCAGCAAACTATCGCAAGAACAGAATACCAAACACTGCATGTTCCCACTCATAGGTGGGAATTGAACAATGAGATCACTTGGACTCGGGAAGGGGAACATCACACACTGGGGCCTATTATGGGTAGGGGGAAGGAGGAGGGATGACATTGGGAGTTATACCTGATGTAAATGATGAGTTGATGGGTGCTGACGAGTTTATGGGTGCAGCACACCAACATGACACAAGTATACCTATGTAACAAACCTGCACATTGTGCACATGTACCCTAGAACTTAAAGTATAATAATAATTTAAAAAAGACAACCAATTTAATGGAAAAGTAGGCAAAAGACGTCAATAGCAAAGAATATTAATGCAAATGGGCAATTAGCAGGTGAAAGGAAACTCAGCTTCATGGTAATTAGCGAAATTCAAATACTAACAAAAATGAGGTATCGTTTTTTACTTATCATATTGGTAAACATTAAAATATTTGGTAACAGTCATATATTGTTTTCCAAAAATAAATTGGTGCAATTTGGAAGGGAAAAGTGTATATAATCCCATAGACACTTTTATTTTTTATATGCCTCTTATGGAAAATTTTGTTCCTGTACACATGTGTAAGAGTCTGTATGCACATGCAAAACCACAAAATAAAGGAACCCATCTATGGAAGTTCTTTACATAAATATAAACATTACAAACACATATCCACACCTACAATACATTTTTTTGTGTATCCGTGTATGTGAAGGAGTGTGTGTTCGTGTGTGTGTGTGTGTGTATAGAAAGACTGACATACAGATAGAGATAGAAAGCTAGAGGGAGAGAAAGGAATCCTTAAAATAAAACAGACCTTTTGCCCCATTTGTATGTCTTTCTTTCAGCCTGCAACTCAGATGTGATCGTTGGAGCTCCAGCAGTTAGCTATCTTGGACTAGGAGTTGATCTTGAGATAGAAATCTGGTGTTAAGACATTTGAGCAGAAATATAGAAAATGTGTGTGTCCACAGTGACACTGTATGCATGATAACAATTCTGGACTAACCCAACCTTTAATGTTTATGTCGAAAAGGTATGAGACTGTCATCGAAGTATTGCAGCTTCTGTGTAATTTTGAGCATCTGCTCTCTACAAAGGAGTGAACACAGTTCTACTTTGTGCAGGACAGAAAGTTTGTTCTCTATGTGAAGTCCTCATTTTATAATATCTGGGGACAGCATGTCTCAGAAAATATCATAGTAGGGTGTGGAGTTGTATCTAAGAATGATTTTTTTTTCCTTCCTAATTAAATCCACATTGGATTGTGCAGGCTAAACTTGATACTGTTGGTGGCAAAGTATAGACTGGAAAAGGAACAGGTTTCAGTGGAAAGGCAGTACTTCTTAAAATGTTGGCTTGGGATCCCTGACTTTAAACTTAGAATATTGTCAATATCTTTATTCCCCCGTTAGTACTTACCAAGATATTTTTAACTATTTTAATATGAATCATTTCAATCTAAAGCAGTGTCATATTTTGAGTTACATATATTTAAAGTCTATTTTATGTCATTCCAAAAATACATACTCTGCACACGTACTTCAAGCAATGTAGAAAATGCTGATTTTTCCACGTCACTTTGTGCTTTCAATTTTATTTTATGAATGTTTACTTTTAATATTCTCCTTCCCCCCCCCCCCCCCTTAGGTCCATGTTGCTGAGTTTATTGCTGAATATGATTTCCTCCATTCCTATAAATTCCCAATTCACCTATCTAAGTTTCTGTTTTTCTTCCTTTCTTTCTCTCCTGTGCCCTAAATGCTTCTATCCTTTCTTCCTGCCCACTGCTTCACTTCCTCAGTAAAATTTCAAGCCAACACATGACTCAGTAATAAAATCATATACATTTACTATTTTCATTGTTAGTAATGAACTTGAGAAGAAAAAATATTTTAGATGAAACAACATACTTTGTATAGAGCTCAGAAATATACAGGACAATAAGAAACTGCATGTGACTCTGCAAAAGGTTTGAGAACTTACTTTTAAAATATATTGTTTTCCTGTGAAAACTTTCTCTTTCTGATAATACACGGTGAATAAAACCCCCAAAGGAAAATACCTACCTTATCTTTTTAGTTAAAAAAGCATGATAAAATGTTTATATAATGATATGAAATTTTATAAAGAACAAGAAAGATCATTTTGCATTGGAAGTCATCCTAGGGAAGTTTTCTTGCTCCTATTTTTACAGTGGATTTTTTTTTCATGCAATGTCTGCTAGTGGGATATGTAAAGTATTACTTGAAAAAAAAACCAGTAAGATATGTAAAACGAGATGTTGATTATTCTTGATCCTCACCAACAACTCAGTGTTATTCCAGATATCTCTACAGATGTTTTTTGGCTTAATTTCAGCTTTGATTATGATTTGATTGTGATTTAACTTCAAAATCAATAACTCTGTGCAGTCTATTGGACAGTTAGATTTCTTCATGTGGGAATGAAGAACCTTCTATCCTGATGCTTATTTTCTGGCCATACATGCTTTTATTGCTCCCTGACACAAACACCCAAGCTGTTTTCCAACAATACTTTGTCCCTCCCAATATCCGTCCCTTTGATAATGTCATTTGCCTCGTTTATTTTTCGTCTGCTGGTTCTCATATCTTCTTTATTCAGACTTCAGCCCATATCTGCCTCCTTAACGAAACTTCTGTTAATCACATTGCATTTATTCTCGTTTGAACTGTAATAGCTTTTATTCAGTAGTTGATAGATAACCATCATTTTTGGTGTTCCAACACAACATAGTACATTTTGTTGCACATGGTGCACTTAGGAATTTCTAAGCATTTCTTCATTGTGTATTCTCAGCAAACCCTGTTGAATGAGATTCCATATATCTAATGCATTCACCTAAACATTGAAGGCATATATTAACATACAGCATTAGTTCTCTATAATCATCTAGTTCTAAATTTATATTATACAACTGTAATTACCTTTGTGTTATGTTAAGGAAATACTTAAATTTTGGTAGAGCTTGGTTTATATTCATATGAGATCCACAATGCCATTGCAATATATGTAGAAAACTGCTACGTAGTTTTATGTTTTGATTTTAATAACATGAAAAACCTTTGTAAGAACTGATCCTATGAAACTCCTATGAATTTTTCATTTATAATAGATAAAACAATTTTTAAATGTGAAGTGGCTTTATACACAAAGACATTAGACATTAATATTAAAAACCTACTTGGATAATTATAGAAATTACATGGATCTTGGTGTGAAATACTGTGAATATATATGTATGTGTGTATATTCAGGGCTGCAATGGACAACTGTAAGAGGCACCAGTCATGTGAATTATGATGTGAGTGGCACAATTAATGTTGGTACAGTGCATAGCCAGCACAACCATGTGCAGCATTCCTGAACACATCTTAACATAGGATGTATCAACAATCCTTTTTATAAGGGTTGATGTAATTTTGCCTAATTAATGCACTCAAATGTGATACAATATCAAGTCTTTTCTTTCTATATATATGAACAGCTTGATCACATCAAATCAGAGAACATGAACTATTTGGAAGCAAAATATTATTTATCTAAAAATTTTTATATGCAAATGTTCATAGAATTTGGTTAAACAGAACATATGTTTTATGTCCTGTAAACAGAACATAGTTTATATGCAAATGTTCATAGAAGACAAATTAAACAGAACATATTCTTCACTTTGTCTTGTTTTATTTTTTTCTTTTTTGTGGCAAACGGGTCTTGTTATTTTGCCCAGGCTGGTCTCGAACTCCTGGGCTCAAGTGATCCTCCTACCTCTGTTTCTCTAAATTCTGTGATTTTTGAGACGCTGTGCCCGGCATGAGTCACTGTGACTGGCAAAACAGAATATTCTTAACTTTTCTTTTTTAAAAAAGTTTTGAATAGATTGAAATCACTTCTTTTTCTTATTTAGAAATGTTTAAATGTATTCCCTCTCCATCTTGTATTCATTTCATATAAAATGAATCCTTCTAACATTATTAATATTAAGTTTTTATTATGTGGTAAGTACTTTTAAAAGATTTTCCATTGAGGATAATATACAATAAAGTGTACTAATCTTAGAAATACAGCATGAAGAAGATATAAAACATATCTAGCACCTAAGAATATTCCTCATATCCCATCCTGTTAATACTTACTCAAAATCTGACTGCCCCCAACTCCCCAGCAGAGGTAACTCTTCTGACTTTATCACTGTCACATTGTTTTGTCTCGATTAATAAAATCATCAAGTATATATAGCAAATCGGCATTTGTGCCTGAATTTTTCGCAAAACACAATTTTTGTGAGATTCATCCTGTGGTCACTTACATAATTCAGTATTTGTTATTGCTGCATATTTTATTATATGTATACCATAATTTACTCTAATATATTTTTTATCTGTTTTTGAAAGTGAGCATAAAATTAGAACTGCTAGAAAAAAAGTACAAACATCAATTAAAGGGGTACACTCTTTCAATTACATTAAGAATCAATATGACTTTTTGTTTTACAAAGTAATGCAACTAAGAAGAACTACCTTCATTCCTCATTTTGATGAGTAAAATCTTACATTTCTTTTGTAACTCTAGATCTGAGAAGTTATTCTATTTTATATAGCTTAATGATGACAGAAAATTACTACACTCAATTTATGTGAAGTATAGAAGTTTATAGTGTGTATGTGTGTGTGTTTTGATGACCTAGGAAGTAGAAACCCAATTAAAATGTAATCAGCTATATAACAGATTTCACAGTGGGTAAGTATTAAGCATATGGAAGATATTATGCTTGGATTTAATAATCTGCACTGCCTCTGCTCTCCTCATAAGTGAATTCTTGCAATGACTCTTAACCTAACTAAACTCTACAGCTTGTGTATACTAACACTTCACTAACACAACCTTTTTCTTGTGTTATTCTAATTATTTTATTCTGCTACATGTTCACATGAAATTAATGTAGGAAGACATTCAATGTTGTAAGGAGAAACTTCAAACATACCACTCTTTTACACAAAAAACCCTTGCAATATCATTAAGTTTTATCAAGAAAACCTTCCAAATTACTTTGTTTCCTTAATAATTATGATCAAATGGTCTAAAGTTTGTGGATAGAAGTCAGAATAATTTTTTGAGGCAGAGATTACTTCAATTCATTGTGAAAATATACTTTCTTTGTATTCACTACCATGGTTAGAATGTCATTTCACTACTGTACCACCGACCAATGAATATCAGAAACACATTTTTGAATAAATTTTAGGAAATTTAAATATTTTCTTTTTCTATAGCTACTATTTGTTTAATCATGCCACTATTTGCTGAGGGCCTACTGTATACCAGGCATGTGTCTAGAAAGCCAGTGATATAAACGTGAATGCACTATAGGTCCTGCCTTCAAGGAGCTCAGTCTCTCACATCTTGGTATGATTTCACCATACAGGTCACTGTTGACCAAATTGCATATGCAAATTTTAAGTGATGGACCATGAAATGTAGAAAAAATAATAATAAAATAACATTTGCATGTAAGCTGACCTTGTCAGTGTAGGTCATTTGTCAAAGTATTATTATACTAGGTAAGAAAATAAAATTAAAATACAATAAAAATATAAAAACATATATTTTTTACTTACGTCTTTTCTATTTTCCATAATTTAAGTAGATTGAGTACTTTGCTATTAAAATCAGAAGAAAGCAGGCAACACATATTAACAAAGTTTATTTAATCTGTATCATTCTTTTAATTTAATATCACTCAAGTTTATTTCATTTATTTAACTTGATTTTATTTAATTAATAATTTAAATAAATTATTTAAAGTTTATTTAATTAATATGTGTATCCATTTATATATGTTGGTATGAAGAATATGAACTATAAGTGAATATGAACACCATATAAAGGTGGTGTTGGCTAGAGTAGAAGTGCACACTAAGGATGAAAAGGAAAGGATGGTAAACTTTTTATTGCTAAACAGGTGCATATTTTATTTTCTCTTTTGTGCACTCATCTTCCATTATGCAAAATGTAAATTATGTGTTGAAACTCATACAGATACTAAGATATTAACATTGACCGCATGTATGCAAATATTAACTTCTCTACTGCAACCATACTTTCTTCCATTGTATGTATTTTTACTTCCTAAGGTACCAAATTGTCATATACACTTCTAACATGGATGTTTAGCATCACATATCAAATGCTTATACAATGTTTGATAAGCGAATCAAAGCAAATAAACTGATACACTATATTATTTATTCTTTTTTCTTTGTATATATAGTTGATCCTTGTGGATTCATGGATTTTATATTTATGAATTTGCCTACTCACTAGAATTTATTTATAATTCCAAAATCAATACTTCTAGAGTTTTGTAGTTATCTGGAGCCATGTGCAGAGCAGTAAAAATTTTGAGGCCAGGCGCGGTAGCTCACACCTGTAATCCCAACACTTTGGGAGGCAGAGGCAGGTGGATCACGAGGTCAAGAGATCGAGACCATCCTGGCCAAAATGGTGAAACCCCATATCTACTAAAAATACAAAAATAAGCTGTGCATGGTGGCACGTGCCTGTAGTCCTATCTACTCAGGAGGTTGAGGCAGGAGAATCACTCGAACCCAGCAGGCGGAGGTTGCAGTGAGCCGAGATCGCACCACTGCACTCCAGCTTGGCGACAGAGTGAGAGTCCGTCTGGAAAAAAAAAAAAAAAAAAGAAAGATCGAATCGTCTGATGCACATGTCTCAGCTCCTATTTTGTTAGAAATGTCCCTCTCATGGTGTATTTATTGCCACTTTTTTTTAACCGTTTGTGTACCTTTGTTGGTGTTCACTATTTAAAGTGGTCCGCAAGCATAGTGTGGAAGCATTGTCCGGTGATCCTGAGCTCAAGAAGTCATCCATGTGCGTTACAGGAAAGACACAGATAAGCTCCATTCAGGCATGAGTTATCATGCATTTGGCTGCAAGTTCAATTTTAATGAATCAATAAGAGGATAAACCAAGAACATTGAAGAAGAAATTTGCCCATTTGTATGTGAAGCTTCTGCAGAATGCTACCATAACATCTATAACAATGATGAGGCTATGGAAAGGATGAAAAAGCTGCTGACTTTGTGGATTCATGAGATGATGACTGATAAAAAAACATAGTGGATAGCGTTGTTGTGGGACTGAAAGCCAAAGAAATTTACGGCCACATTACCCAGGGTCATGAAAATGTTAAATCCTTCTTGGCTAATGCTGGCTGGCTCACACTTTTCAAAAGGCAATATGGCTTGAAAAATGTTATGCTTGCAGAAAGGCAGGTTCTGCAGATCAAGAGGTTGTAGAAGAATTTTTAAAATACCGACTAAGTGTTAAACAGGAAAAGGGTTATGTGTAAGAGCAGGTTTTCAACATTGATGAGGTTGACTTGTTTTACAAGAACATTGGCAAACAAATCTATATAACACACATGGCCTCCAAAGCCCCTGGCTTTAAATCATTCCAGGACCATGCAACTAATTATTTCTAAGAAATATGTATTAAATAGGGTGCTTTAAACAGAACTCACATAAAACAAGGTTATGTATAGATTGGTTGACAAAAATGTTGTTACCACAGAAAACCTAGTTCTGTATTTTCTCCAGGAGCAATGGTTTCTTTTTGTTAATTCAGTGTGTGCAGTAACTTTATAGACTATAACTACCTGTACTGTGAATAGCAAAACATAATTGTGTTCTTTTTAATGGTCACCTAATAGTCCACTTTTTGAATGTAGCATCAACAGCTGACATAAAATTCCCACTACATTTCCAGTAATTTGACCATACTTGATGTTTCTTGATAATCTTCTTTGACATGTTTTCAGTCCCATCCTCCTTTATTCTTCCTTATTTTCCCTCTGTGAAGTTTCAGTTCTGATCTTGTCTCTCCTAATTTGTCATCAGGAAGTATAACTCTATCCTGTTTGTTAATTTTTGGTGCTGTCTCTACATGACCACATTTCCATTTCTGAACAGCATTGTATAAGGTTAGGGATTGCAATATGTATGTTAAAGTAATCTATACACTGAAACATACCACAGAGATATCATTTACTTCCTGCACAGCAGATTCTTTATATTTGACAAGCGGTCAGCAAATTATGGCTCATTGACCAAATGAAGCCCATCATGTATTTTAACCAATAAAGTTTTCTTAGAAAAAATTCATGGCTATTCATTTATATATTGTGCATGGCTCGTTTTGCAGTACAATGAAAGAGTTGTGTAGTTAAAACTGAGATCTTATGGTCAAAACCTAAAATGTTTACTATTTGGCACTTCATTAATTTCTGACAGGACTACATTAAATAAGGCAACATTTCATCTTCAGTCTCTCACCTAGTATATGTCTACTCACTAATTTCTTATGTTAATCTGTTTATTTAGTCAAAAATAATATTAGTACCATCATCAATTCTATAGTATTTATAAATATGTTATAAAATGATTTTTTTTCTAATTTTCATAGTTTTTCTGTAGGTAGGTAGAGCTAATATAAAATGTAATTGAAATTTCAACATCAAATCCCTCTATTATTTCCCTAATTTAATCAACTTGTATATTTCTCATTGAATCCTTAATATTCTATACATTGTCGACCTGGGTGACATGCTGGCATGTTCCATAAGCCATCCGAACCTAAGTAAAATGTGAAAAGGGTTATCTAGTAATTGGTGCCATTGTAAGTTTTAGAAGAGTTCTTAGCACATGACAGAATCTCATAAATAATTACCATTAATACTACTATTTTATATGCAAAGTGACATCTATGAAGCCAGACTTTCTGGGCTTAATTTTCAAGTCATTCACGTAGACAGGTCAATTAATTCACCTTATTTATTGCTGTCTAACAAATTGCCTCCAAAATTAGTGGAGTAAAGCAATAAAGTTTGTTATTTTACGTTTCTGTGGTTTTGGAATTTGGAAGCATCTTATCTGGTTCATGACGTTCCGTAAGTTTGCAATCAAGGTGTCAGTCAACAATGTGATTATCTGAAGGCTTCACTGGGGCCAGAGGATTGATTTCCAAGCTCACACTCATGGATGTTGGCAGGATGTCTCACTTTTTTGCTATGTGCTGCTGGCGGCCTCAGTTATCACGTGGGTCTCTTCACAGGGATGTTTGAAAATCCTAACACCATGTTCTCTGACTTCCCTCAGAGCAAGAGATCTGACAGAGAAATCAAGAGGAAAGCAACAATATCTTAGATAAAAATAGTCTCATGTATCACACACTGCACTTCAATTATACTCTCTTCATAATAAGCAAGGCTCTAAGTCCACCCCACACTCTAAAGAGTGGAAATAAACTCCAACTCTTGAAGGAAGGAATATCAAATAATATGGATATGTAATATTAAAACTACTATACTCAAACTACCTCATCTGTAGAATGAAGAGAAATCAGAATAAAATACAGATTAATTATTGTTTGGAGAGTAAAATATGTAAATCACTTAGAATAGAGTGCAACACATGGTAATAAAAGTGAGCCAAACTTTGAGTTTTCTATATAAATATAATACTTTCTACTACAGTCTTAATAGAATGATGAAAATCCCTGAAATACAACTCTCGTTTTAATATTATTTTGTTACATCATTTATCTGAAGTTTACATTTTATTTTCACGCTTTAGGAACAAAATTTCTCTTAGATTCAATTATTTGTGTTCTGAAGAAAAATCTTCCTTGCTTTTGTTTTCATGATGTAAAAATTGATATATCTTTTCATTTACCAAAATGCTGTTTGTTATGGTGCTCTCTCAGTGACTAGATGGGTTTCCTAGGTTGCCATAGCAGACTCCCTTTATCTAGGAGTTATTATATTCACCTTTCTGTATTTATGGCCAAGGTAAACAGAAACATTTATATAGAAGTACAGAGTTGCCTATTTATCTCTTTTATTTGACATAATTCAAATTTCTTTTTGTATTATTTTTGTTATTTATTTTTGATTTTCTGAAATTTTGCTATATATTTTTAGATTTAGATTATGATATTCAAAGTATATTGTTTGAATGCAGTCTCGTTGTTATGAAAGATTGTGCAAGAAGTCACAGATTAAGTCATCAGATGTAATGTGGGCTCATCACAAAATTATGTACACAAATGCACAAACACACAAGACAGATAAATCAATTGGCATAGGGACAGTTGACTATATATGGATTTAAAATGCACTTTTTGTAAGTTGCTACATCAATTCCTTTCATAACTTAATGTCTTAATTATATTCCTTAACTTTTTTTTGTCCAAAAGTGCAAATGTAAGGATATAATCAGTGCCTATAATATTTACATCAACTATGGCTTGATAAGTACAAAAGTTTCCCTCTAATAATGAGAAAAATGGAAACTAGGGATCACAGTTTATAATTTGTAGCAGTTCTCAGCTTTAACATCATTCTCTCTGGGGGAATATCTCTGACTGAGCAAGGTTCTCTTGTATTCGATTTCATAGCACTCTGTTATTTCCTTATCAAAACACTTATCACTCATCATTGTGTCTGCATCTAACATTGTCTGAATTCCAGTAAATGTTCTAAATTTCATGGTAACAAGGCACAGTGAAATTTTGCAAACTACTGTATCATCAGTGTCTTGCACGATATTTGAATCTCTGTAAGACTTGAAGATAAATTGCTTGAAGAAATGCTGAATAAAAGAGTTTGAGGTCAGAATTATGTTACAATATGACTAGGAATTATTTGATTGTCTGGGAGCTTCCCTACTTCCGACTGCACACTACTCCCCAACAAACATTTTGTAGGTTTTGACAAAAATTCCAGAAGAATTTAAATGCATTAGATGTTTATGGAAATATAATTAATAAATAATGGCACTTCGGATTATTACTATAAGTAAATTCCTATTTGTTGAGATCGGCAGTAGGATATTGAGTAACAAACTTTATTGCAATTAGTGTCACTATCAGAAGCAGAGTATTGGAATGCATGCAGAAGAGGTGTAGTTTATGACATTTTTTCACTTTTATATTACATTTGTAAGTGTATTTCTAATCCTAATCAGTTTAGATCAAATGGAAGTGGACATTAGGAGATATGCAAAATCATTTCATTTTATATTGCCCAGAACCTCCCAAAGAGTAAGCATTAATTGTTAATAAAACCTGTATAGCTACTATTCAATATCTACCATATGCCAAGCACTATATTTAGTATTTTACAAATATTATATAACCATACATTCTACATTCATGCTGTATGTAACTACAGATAGGTATTACCTTGAGGTAATATTTGGGTAGCAATCATGGGTTTGCCCTTTAAACACATCTGTGTGATCATAAGCCACAGCCTATTTCTATTTGTTTTGTCGTTTGTTAAAATGGAGCAAATGTTATTTTCCTATGTTAAGTATACACTAATAATTGATGATAGTCTGTATTATATTTGCACACATATACAGAAGCAGAATTTGGTCTATATTTCTTTATATCTTTTCTATGTGCCAGTTTTAAGCATCTTTTATCTCTTCCATTTTGTTTTAAATCATCCATGGTAGTTTATTCACCACAAGATAGGCCAGACATTCTTTGCTTAATTTCAGTTTCAATAGTATATCTCTACTACTTCCCAACCTTGGGAAAACTTCCCCATGTGTTTGCCTGTGTATGCCTCTGTGTGAGTGTGTGTGTGTGTGTGTGTGTGTGTATTCTTTCTGTTCATGAAAACATTTTAGCACAGTTGGATGTACTTTCTGTGATGTCATAAGGAAAGATACAATAGAAGATTATAAATGAACTGTAAACACTTGCCCCTGTAAGGTTGTCCAATAAATAATAACCGCTATAAAGAGTTTAATAGAGATGGCTGTAATCCTCTGGAAGATTTCAAACTCTACCTCTCACAATAGAACTTATCTTTTTGGAATCACTTATATAATAATCATAAAGTACAGATCTTTACTGTTCTCACAGAAATTGATTTAAGTTTTACCATTGTCGCCAATTAGGTTTTTTTTTTTCTCTTTTTGTTTCTGACATATACTTACGTATGGTGCAGGATATACGTGCTAAGAGAATTACAGATCAATGTGCTTAAATAATTTAAATGACTACAAATTTAAATCACTTAAGCACAGAGATGTAGGGTATGCATTTGCAAATTAGATACTATTCATGAAGAAACCCAGTTGCCAGAATGATTTCTTAGCATTTAAGTATCAGATATACCAATTATACCCCATAATTTGGAATTTTGAAACTCTGCAAGAGTAAGATTGCAATTCATATTCTCACAGACCTGGCCTATAATTTAGTACTTTCCATGTAGAGTGAGTAATACACTTATTGGCCGTAGTATTTATCATAGTTAATGAGGCATCTCTCATAGACGAAAACATATGCCACATGAATTTAGTATGCTTAATATAGTTTTCAAAATACCTTCTTAAATTATATTCTAAAATTAAACAGGGCATGAGAGAGTATTTTAAACAATCTAATTAGACTAGTCATAAAGTAATGTAAAATTCAAAACTGATTTGAGAGATGCATCTGTGGACACATGATCTTCATAACTTGTCTATATTAAACTACTTGGTAACCTTATTTTAAGAGTCCATCATTATCTCTAATTTTACCTCCAATATTCCGTCATAAAAAATTAACTAAGAGAAATTGATTCAAGAAACAATGTGAGTTGGTTTTCTAATAAAGTTAAGTTATGCAACTCAGTAGATTTTCTGTGAATAGAATGAGCTCCAACATCTTATTAGACTTGTAAATGTAAAATTTAAATGGAAACATTCTTTTGAATATGAGAACGGTTTATTGCCTTATCCTGGCACAAAGTAACATAATAAACTGCTAGAATTTTAATTTAAAGCAAAATTTAAAAGCTATTGTGGTTTGCCAAGATTATCTTCCATAAAAATTTCTCGAATATTTATTTGTCAACAACTTATGTAATTATCCCAATTTAATCTGAAACCAAAATTGAACCCAACACTTTCAGATACTTTTGGAAAGCAAGAAACTTTTTTTTTTTTTTTTTCCGGCTATGTTTTAATGACCATGACAAAAAGTAAAGGAATTTGAATTAAATCAGGAGAATGAGGGAGAGTAATGAGGAGAAAGCAAGTCAGCTTTTGCAGTAAGAACTACTACCCACAAATTTAAATAGACATTTTATTCTGGGTTTTCAAAAGACTTCATTGGAGTCAAATTAGTGATACTGTGCTTTCACTATTTTATCTTTGATAATACATTTGTATTGGGGAAAATGTTACAAACTTTGGTGTGATTTTTAGCCTCTAGAAAGATGCATTGTGTTAGAAACCACATTTTTCAGGAACACTGTGTTCATCTCTTTATTACACATTTGCAGAGGATGAGTCAAGTGAGAGCGAATGACTCAAATATCTCCTTCCTTTTCTAAGACCAAACTAAAGTGAGTAGCATGAGTCTTCTTTCCAAACTCAGCATTTCTCATATGTGTGTATGTGTGTACACACATATTTATGTTTGATAGATATATGCATATGGCCTACAATGTTTTGGAAACTGTGTTATGTTTTGTGAGGCTTTCAAAGACATATTAAATACAATGCTTTATTTGTAACAAGCTATATTTTAAGCTAGAATGTGAAAAGTACCCTGTCAATAGTTTAGACTGGTAAAAGAATAAGCACCAACGAAGTATTTCAAACCTGTTGGGGACACAGAGAACACAGTGGATAAAAATTTGTACATTACCCTTTTTCTGCATGTAGGTTAAAGGGCATTAGAGAAACACCTGATAGTTGTCATGTCATTTTATATAGCAATATAACCAAAATTGGTCTACAAAAACAACTTTTATTTATTGGAGAAAAACTGAGTTGAGAAAGATTTGAGTTTTTACTGTCAGAAATCAATCATGCTAAATCAACTTCTCTTACGTCTCTCTCTCTTTCTCACTCTTCTGTGAAAAATTGGGACCAAATACTGTTGTACCTAACATAGCACTGTTACTTGTGTGGCTAAATTTCTTCAAGTTCCAACACATCTACTTGAGATATGTACCTAATAATAAGCATCACAGTCATTAATTGCCTGACTTTAAATAGATTTTATAAGGCCATTGGGTTTAACATTAATAATAGCTTTTGAGTATAAAAAGCATGCATCCAGACTTCAGACCATTTCACTTTTGCAAATGTTATGTATACTTTATTGTTGTGATTGTAGAGTATTCTGTGCCTTCTGTGACTCTCAATACAGATTAAACCAAAAACAAAACAGAAACAGAAAGCCACAGCTCTGAAAACTAATGAATGTCATTCTCATTATTTAGAAATAACTGCTGAATTCTTATTAAGTTATTGTATTGAGTGACAAGACCAAATTTAAATCAACACAACGGAGTGGAGAAGACTATATGAATAATCGTTTTTTATCTGTCAGTCGTTTTGAGTGACAAAGACCACAACAGCAAACTCCTTATGTCTACTCTAACAGTACAGCAGTAAAAACAATTAGGACACTTCCAATTTATTTTTTGTTTTACATATGTACATTCAAGGTCCGGATCTTTTAACCTACACCAGATCAGCCTTTGTAGTGAAGTGGGTGCTTAAGCCAGAGAAGTTTTCCAGAAAAGCACTGGAAAGCAAACCTGTTCTGATTGAAGTACATCTGGGGAACACAGAACACTGCTTCCTTGGACCTCCAATCCCTCCCCTCATCACTAGGATAGGAGTTCTGGATCTCTAGAATCCAGATAGCTTGCTGAGCATTGTTTCAGAAATACTACTTGGATAAACAAAGTGCATTATTTTCCCTTTTCACCTATCCAAATGATTTGGCATGGTCAATCAGATTTCACCTATCCAAATGATTTGGCATGTTCAATCAGATTTCACCTATCCAAATGATTTGGCATGTTCAATCAGATTTCACCTATCCAAATGATTTGGCATGGTCAATCAGATTGCCAGAGGAATCTACTGGCACACATGAACAAAATCTTTCAGTAATTTCAAAGGCATTTGATAAGTATACAAGGCACCTGCAGCTGCAGGACCTTTGTTCTTATTTGGCACAGGCTCTAAAATTCTGGAATACTTAAAATTTTATGAAGTGCAGGGAAAGAAATAGGAATAACTATGTGATAGCGTCTAGGTCTTTTCCTAAGTTATCATTCTTAGAAATATTTGCACAGATATCTTTGAACCAGTTTGTTAATTGGTCCCTCAAGAAGGATCAGAATTTGTATATTTTTTGTCCAATATCTGCTTTCATTATTTCTTTAAATATGAGAGACAATGCCTTGGTCAAGGTGTGTTTTGGTGCATTTTTAATTGTAAATATTCACTGGTAAAAATATGTTTTCATTGTTCTACGCACGGTCATAATCAGATATTCAAACGCTGCCCACCTGAGTACCACTTGTGAAGAATTTAAAGAAAGCCTAAATTATATAAATGCCTTGTATATGATGCTAGAATCTGCTCTAGCTCCCCTAGTGTATTGTTTACTATATTCCCTCCTGATGTATCAAACACTTGCAGAAAGCTTGAAACAGTCAAATCTTGGCAAAACCCAGGAAAATTACAAGTTTTCCTCATTAATGCTGTGCAGGCCTCTGTCTTCTCCAGCTTGCACCACTTCTGTCTTTATTTTACAATTTCCAGGATTCATGAGATCACGCATTTTTCCCTGAATTAATGATGAACTACAGAGTACCTTTTGAAATCAGACTGGAAGGGAGAATGAAAATCAGAATTTTGTATATTAAAAGGACAAAAGCTTTAGTCTTTATACATCAAAAGATAGAGTATGTGAAGGCCAGGGACACTCCTAACCCTGAAATTATACATGGGTGAGTAAGAAAAGCCAAAAGAGAAATCAGTGAATAATTCAGACTCTGTACTAAGTCCTTTTTGTTTTATTACTTAGAACTTTTTCTCTTGTTGTGGATGATTAGCTGCCAGAAACATTTTAATTAAATAATTTATACTTTAACAGCAACCCCTCCCTGCCCCAGTCTACTCTGTGTGTCCCTTACAGGTTAACACTGAAACCTAACAGGACCTACTGCAAATTCCTTTTACACTTTGCCCTGAGAATATGGAATGTGCTTTTCCTTCACTTCTCTGCCATGGGAATTAATTACCTGCAGTTTTCAGCACAGTGTGAAAGTCTTATCTGCTTTCTTTGGCAGTAAAATATTACTGCAAAGCTTTAAACTAGTTTTGAAGTTTTATTGTCTTTTTCCCTCTTGGTTTTAATTATGGATGTTTAAAATATTTCATGTCGGTAGGTAATCTCATAGCTATTATGGTAAAAAACAATGAAAATAATCAGACTGAATTAAACTATGAAAATAAAACTTTATATATAATTCTGGGCAAGCTATTAAAGACCGTTGTTTTACTAGGTGTTATAGTATTTAAGTGATTTGTGTAAAGAAGAATCAATATTATTTACTAATAGGCAAAAGTAGGTTATTTTCCAAAACTACATATCCATTACATTTAATTGGATTCAGATGACAATACTAATATTTATGATGGATCCCAAACTCAAAACATAATATGAGAAGGGAAAGAAATAATTATTAAAACCTTACAATTCCATGGGACAGCGTAGGTTCCCGGCCTCAGGGTGAAACTAAAGTTGTAATATACAGTTGGAAAGAGAGTGAGAAAAACAAATAGTTATTTTCTATTTTGAGAGTATTCCTTACCTTTTTAGCATATGGTGATTTCAGTTATGTAAGAATTGTTTTTCTTAAAGAAAATAAACAAATTTAATAAACCACAAGAAGTGATATAGTACGCTTCCAAATAAACTGGGTATTCAA
The DNA here is from genome assembly GCF_047675955.1 of Chlorocebus sabaeus. Taxonomy (NCBI): domain Eukaryota; kingdom Metazoa; phylum Chordata; class Mammalia; order Primates; family Cercopithecidae; genus Chlorocebus; species Chlorocebus sabaeus. Next base: position 77,231,373 of record NC_132910.1, on the reverse strand, counting down.
ATACATCAGTCTTTACGAAAAACTCATTTCTAGTTTATAAAATGGCATCAAAAAAGAGTCAGAATGTTTAACTCTAATACTTGTTCTGCAAGGTTTTAAATATTTGCACTTACACTTTTTGTTTTTTTGCTTTCATTTTTATGGTCTACTGCTTTCATATCCAACTGTGCATAAACTGATTGGAAGTTTCAAATTAAACATTTTTATTCATTTTTTTTTCTATAGCCAACCTATACAATATATACATTTAAATTCAACCTGGAAAATGAAATATAAGGTTATGCATGGCAACAAAATATATCATAATATAGTTCTATTTAATGAATTAGAGAGTAATTATTCAACAAGGAGGGAAAATTGTAAAGATCGCCATGTCTTTTTAGATTATGAGAGTCCATGTAGTTATAGTTTTCTTTGGAAGTCCTTTTTATCTTGTTTAGATAAGTACAGTAAATGTTTTCCTTATTTGTAAACAATATCAATGCATAAGAATAAATTTCTCCATTTTAAAATATTAATATCAAAAAAGTATTTAAAATCAATGAAGAAGAGAAACAATTACTATATTTAGAAGTGAATAGAAACAGAATTTGCCAGAAATCAACAAAGAATTTTCCATTTTGTACCATTTGTTCAAAACTCAATACTCTTCCTGTCTTTCAAAGTCTGTTATTAGCAATACAGTCAAAAGTAGCTTTTGCTTCTTGTACTTTCATATTCAACTTCGTTTTTTTGTTTGTTTTCAACTGTTAGAAAATACATCTCCTTAAATATTTTCTTTTAAAGATATTTTATAATGTTTCAATCATATCATTATTCTTATGAACAAAAAAGAGAAGAAAAGAAAAAAGATAGGGTAAATATATTTTGTATCTTTAAAGGAAGGCTTGAAATATAATTATTTTATTATAATTCATTCTGAATCCTTTGGATAATTTTTAAGTATATATTTTTTTCTCTTTTTCATGAGTAGTTCTCACTTTGCCTTAGGTGTGGAAAAGTTTTCTAGATTCTGAAATCCATAGTCTCATTGGTAGTACAAAGTCAGTTGTAGACCACATGAATTAGTTGTTCCATTATTTACATAATGTAGTATGTGAATTCACTGTTATTTGGACTATGTGATAAACTATAATAAGCAATATTTATTCTATTTGTTTTACAAAACTCAACCAGTAACCCAATTATACCAAAATATACTATGTAATTTAGTTATAAATATCATGGAGCAAAAAATAAATATGGTTTGTTGTTGTTTTGCTTTCTCTTGTTCCTGCTTAATAAATTTCGTCAGAAACACATCAAGGCATACAGGTATACTTAAGAAGAGATGGTGATAAATTATTATACAAACATTTAGAGTTGCACTAGGAAAACATTGGCACAAACAGGATCATATCTCCTAATACAGAGAGAAAATGATTCATAAGTCTTCATTTTTATGGGGCATTATTAGAGTTAGATATTATATAATATATAATATAACACATTATATATATATTATATATATGTAAAGCACTTTTACCTCTATAAAAATACTGGGAAGATAAACAAAATTTTACATTGGTTATCACTGGATGTAGAGTATATAGATAATAAAAGACCTCCTATGTTTTTTTCTTTTTGAGATGAGGTCTTGCTCTATTGTTAAGGCTGGAGTGCAGTGGTGCAATCATAGTTCACTGCAGCCTCAAACTCTCAGTGAGTAGCTGGGTTACAGTCATGCACCACCATGCCCGGCTATTTTTTAAAAATTTTGTAGAGACAGGGTTCTGAATACGTTGCTTACACAGGTCTCAGACTCCTAGACTCAAGTAATTCTCCTGCCTCAGCCTCCCGAGTAGCTGGGAATACAGGTGCCCACCAGCACTCCGGGAAAATTTATAAATTTTTTTGTAGAAAGAATTCTCACAATTTTCCTAAGTTTAAACTAGAAAGTAAATATTGTTACAATCAAATGAATACAGATAAAAGTTATATAAAACAAATAAACTTTCTTAAAAATATTACTACTCCTGTTTGGTATTCAATATAAAGACAATATATCAATATGTTTAGAAAAAAAAAAAAAAAAAAAGAATGTTATAACATTATCTTTAAAGTGTTAAACATGTTATAATTTATTTAGCAATGATACATCAGGGAAAAATTAATTCAAAGAGGTAGAATTTAAAATGGAATGAGAATATAACCATTCCTTCAATTATTCATTAATTCAGCTTAGGTGTTTAATATACAAAAATGTAAAAGGCACTCTTTTCTTTCATAGTTTAGTAGGAGCCATTCCTTCAAGTATTCATTAATTCAGCTAGGTGTTTAATATACAAAAATGAAAAAAGCAATCTTTTCTTTCATAGTTTAGTAGGAGACATACAGAGTTTTGTTTTGTTTTTCTAAAACAAAGGCTTAAAGATATGAGAAAACTAAACATAGAGGTGTTATATAGCTGCCATCTAATATATAACAGAGGTTGGAGAGAATGACATAATTTCACACAATCTGAGTAAAGAAACAGTATTTGTTGGGGAAATATAAAAAAGAATTACCAAGAAGAGGAATGCAAACCCCAAACTTTCATCCTCCCACAAAAGACACAGGAGATTCAATGGGAAATCAGAGGGTTGAAGTTCCAGGATAGAGATTCCGCCACAGATAAACCCCTTGATCTCCCTTGCTTAAATGGTGATGCTTAAAATTTAACTTTGTCTGTGAAGGAATAGTGAGATGCCAGACAGTCTGTTTACATTCTACATTTTGACAGATATGGTAAAAAGTCTCATTACTTGAGGACTTTGGTGGCCCATGGATAAGCAAGTTTCCATGCAGACACTAGCTGGAAAAAGACACCAATAGTTTAAGATGATTTCAAATGGAACCCCTTCTATTAGGATAAGGGAAGGAGACCCTTTCCTAGCTCGCATATTTTTTAAGTAACCAAGAGCAAAGTCCCAAAATCCATTTCAGAGTTTCATTCATCTTGTACTCCCAGGTGGAGATTTAGGAAGGTGTCACTAGCATTTAGCATTTTGAAAACTGTAATTTTTTTCACACACTTTATCTCACTGTTATACATTTTTACGAAATCATTCCAATGAAAAGAGAAAATGGATGCTCTTGATGCAGAGCAAGGAAAAGAGTGGCATGAGGATAGTTTCATTCTGTAGTTTTGTTTGAATAATTATGAAGGAGATAATAGAGGGTAACATGAATAATTTATGATTTATAGGGAAACACTAGAAATGACAAAAGAGAGGTATAAAAAAATAGTGTATAAACTCAAAGGAAAGGAACTCTAATTGTGTAATAATAAACATTAATAATTCATATAATATGTACTATGTTAAATTTATTTGTTACTATAATCTTAAAACAACTTTAAGTGAGACTATATTAGTAAACTCTAAATTAGAAAACTCTGCTCATTCTTCTTTAGCTGTATAAAAACAACATGGAAAGATTTGTGAATTATTTTTATAAAAACTAAGCTCTTCCAATCTATCATATTTGTGTCGTGAGAAATACGATAAATACATTTTTGTGTTTCTAACAAATGCAATGTATTCCGTTCAGAATTCTCAGAGTATAAAATAACCGAAAGGAAAGCAACATGTATATTTGCTATGTTTTAGAGGCTTTTATTTTAGGACCTTGAGGTTTCTAAAATATTAATTTGACACTTTGAGAAGAAGGGTTCTATTACTGCCATTTTTTTCCTCAAATTAGGAAATTAGACTGTAGACAGTTTAATATTAGGCTTTTAAACAGACATCCTGGCTTAAAATAGTTCTGTATTTTCACAGCACTTTTCAAGTGGTTCAAAAATTATTTCTACTTACCACATAATACCAATGGCAGGGGTGGAACAAAAGGCACAAGGAAAAATACTGGATAGAAAAGTTCTGAAATTAGTATAACAACCTAGAGTCACTCATTTAAAAAGCATCTACTAGCTACATATTTTTTTTTTTGTCAGGGAGACAGACATATACAGAAATATCTCATATAAAATGTCATATCAAAGGTTAGAATAAAAAGTTATAACATCCAATAAATGGTAGCAACTAATTTTCCTAGCTGATTGCAGTCTTTCCAGAGGAATTACCTTCTGAAAGACAGAACTTTGCTTTCAAAGTTTGGATCCCTTGCCTCATATCTGCTGGCCAAAGCAATCCAATCTAATTACAGCAGTGCTACCAACAGACAATACTCAGGAAAACTTATCTGTCACCACATGCCAATCAACATTGGTGACATGATCTACCTACAGAAACCAAGTGAGGTAAACTAAACCATCTCCACCTCACACCTGCTAGTGTTGTTGGATCTGAATCTGTCCCCACCAGTTACATGGTAGGGTGAGTGAGAGCACCAGAACCCACATGATAAAATTAAGCAAGGTGACTGCCTGGTAAAATAATAGAATTATATAGGACTAACCATCTCCTAACATAATATTCAAAATACACAAGATACAATTGAGAATCTCTTATCATACCAAGATCCAAGTAAAGCCCAACATAACTGACAAAGGTAAATCAACGGGCACAAATACCTAGATGAATCAGATATTGGTGCTATCTGACAATGATTTTACAGCAACAATCTTTAAAATTAAATTAATTCAAAAAATAATTATGCATGTATTTGGGACAAGTATAAAATGGGAAATGTCAGCAAATACATTATTTATAAAAGTAAACCAAATGGAGATTAAGAACAAAAAAATATAACAACTAACTTAAAAGCTCATTGGAAGAGATCAAAAGTAACATGACAATGACAGTAGAATCAGTGAAGTTGAGAATAGATCAATAAAATGTATTCAATCTGAAAAAATTTGAGAAAATATACTGAAAATAAAAATGAATGAACATCTAAAAACCAATGGGAAAATAACAAAAGTCAATTATCTGTATCCTTAGAGTTCAAGAAAGAAGAGAAAGAATGTGGGGCTGAATGGTATTCAAAGAAATAATGGGTAAAAAAGTTCCTAAATTTTGTGAAAGACAAAACCTTATATATTCCAGAAGTTACATCAACCCTAAGTAGCAAAAATCCAAAAAATTCCAAACCAAAACACATCATACTTCTAAAAACTAAAGACAAAGATGAAATCTTCAATGCAGCCAGAGGGAAAAAATGGATTACTAATAGAAGAACATCAAGGTAAAAGAAAACGGGTTTCTCATAAAAAAAGAAAAAATATAGAAGCCAGAAGGAAGTGGAACAATGCTTTTCAAGTTCTGAAAAAAGTTAACTGTTTACTATAAATTCTACCTCCAGTTAATATGTTATTTAGGAATGAAGAGAAAATAAAGATACTCTCAAATTCAAGAAACATTTTTAAAATTATCGCTTGCAAACTTACTTTTTTAATTTATTTTTTCAAGTCTGTTTTTTAGAGCAGTTTTAGGTTCACAGAAAAATTGGAAGGAAGGAACAGAGATTTCCCATATACCACAACCCCAACACACGCATAATCTTTCTCATTATTGAAACATTTCAAACAGAGTGGTATACTTGTTATAATTAGTGCATCTACATTGACACCATGAGTACTCAAAGTCCACGGTTTACCTTAGGGTTCGCTGTAGGGGTTGAATATTCTATGGTTTTGGACAAATGTGTAATGCCATGTATCCATTATACATTTGCCCAGACTTCTAGGGCAGTGAAAATACTCTCTGTATATACAGTACATAATCTCTGTATATACAGTATTTTCACTGCCCTGAAAATCTACTATGCTCTGTCTACTCACCTATCCCTCATCCTCAAGCCCTGGCAATCACTTGTCTTTTGTTCTACTGCCTGCATCGTTTTGCCTTTTCCAGTATATCACATATTGGGAATAATGCAATATGTAGTCTTTTAAGATTGGTTTCTTTCACTGAGCAATAAGCATTTAAGCATCTTCCATGTCTTTCCATGGTGTTTTATCTAATTTACTTTTAGCACTGAATAATGATACATTGCTCAGATGAACCACAGTTTACTTACTTATTCACCTATTGAAGAATATCTTAGCTGTTTCCAAGTTTTAGCAATTATAAATAAAGCTGCTATAAACGTTCACATGCAGGCATTTTTGGGACAAAAGTCTTCAACTCCCTTGAGTAAATACCAAGGAGGGTTATTTCTGGATTGTTTGACAAGAATGTTTAGCTTTGTAAAAGAGTAGCAAACTGTCCTCCAATGTGGCTGTACCGTTTTGCATTTCCACCAACGATGAATGGGAATTTCTATTTTTACCGTTTTGCATTTCTACCAGTGATGAATGGGAGTTTCTATTGTGACACATCCTAGCAAGCATTTGCTGAAAGTATTCTGGTTTTTGAACATTTTAATGGGAGTGTATTTCATTATTTTAATTTACATTTTCCTGATGATGTATGATGTGGAGTACCTTTTCATATGCTTATTTGCTATCTTTACACCTTCTTTAGTTTAGTGTCTGTTAAAGATCTTTGGTTCATTTTTGAAATCAGGTTGTAGGTTTTCTTGTGGTTGAGATTTAAGAGTTCTTTGTATATTTTGTATAGCAGTTCTTTACTAGATGTGTGTTTTGCAAATATTTTCTCCAATTCTGTGACTTGTCGTCTAATTTCCTTGATGTTGTCTCTCAAAGATCAGAGGTTTTAATTTTAATACAATATAGCCTATTTATTATTTCTTTCATATATCACGCTTTTGGTGTTGGATCTACAAAATCATCACCATATCCAAGGTCATGTAGGTTTTCTCATCATCTAGGAGTTTTTTTGTTTTCACATTTTACATTTAGGTCTATGATCTATTTTGTGTTATTTTTCAGAAAGGGTGCAAGATCTGTGTCTAGATTCATTTTTCTTTTCACATGTGGATTTCCAGTGGTTCCAACACCATTTGTTGAAAAGACAATCTTGTTCTATTGTAGTTTCTTTGTTTCTCTGTCAAAGATCAGTTTATCATACTTATGTGGGTCTATTTGTGAGTTCTCTACTCTGTGCCATTGGTATATTTGGTACATTGGTCTATTTTTTTTTTTTTTTTTTTGCCAGTATCACTTGTCTTCATTATTGTCTTTATTAGTAAGTTTTGAAGTCAGATAATATCAGTTCTCTGGGATAGTTTTCTCTCAATCTGTATTGACCACTCTGGGTTTCGACTCTCCAGGTAAATTTTAAAATCAGTTTGTCAGTATCCACAAAATAAGTTGCTGGGTTTTGACTGGGGCAGCATTGAACCTATAGATCAAGTTAGGAAAAGCTGACATTTTGACCAAACTAAGCCTTCTTCTCCAAGAATAATGAAATATTTCTTCATTATTTCATTCTTGATTTCATCAGAGTTTTATAATTTTGTTCATATAGATTCTGTACTTACTTTCTTAAATTTATACCTGAGCATGTCAGTTTTGGGAATGCTAATGTAAATGGTATTGTGTTTTTTGTTTCAAATTCCACATTTTCATTGCTGGTATATAGAAAAGTAATTAATTTCTGTACACTAAACTGGTATTTGCAACCATGTTATAATTGCTTACTAGTTACAGACGTTTCTGTTGATTCTTTTAGATTTTCTACATAGACAAGTATGTCCTCTGTGCACTCTCCATTTTTGATGTTTGCTGACAGCTTTTAATCCTGATCACTACCCATTGTTCTGCCCCACATCTTGGAGAGCCATTTGGTAAATGCAAATTAAAATAATAATGAAATAACTCTTTGCACCTATAGCAAAAACTAAAATAAAAAGTAATGACAACACTAAATTTTGGTGATACTGTGGAGAAACTGGATTGCTCTTACATTGCTGCTGTGTATGGAATGTAAAATAGTACACTCCAGAAAACAATTTCTTATAAAACTAAACATGCAGATACCTAATGGCTCAGCAATTGCATTCTTTGTTTTTCTCAAATAATTGAAAACTTATGTTCACACACATACCTAGACGTTAATGTTCATAGGAGCTTATTTGTAGTAGTCAGAGTATAAACAATTCAAATGCCATACAATAGGTAAGTGGTTAATTTAACTGTAGTCCCTGTAAATCACAGACTATTACCCAGCATTTATTAAAACAAATAACAACAACAGCAACAATAAACAAAACTACACTTTGGATGAATCTCTAGGAAATTATGCTGAGTGGGTAAAAAGCCAATCCTGACAGCCAATCTCAGGAAAGTATAATTCTAATAACATAACAATCTTAAACTGAGAATATTTATAGAAATAGAGAACAGACTAGTGCTATGAGGGATGGTGAGCATAGAAATGAGGGTGGTTATAAAATGGCAATGCAGTGAATCTTGTGATGACAGAATTTTCCTGGTTTTTGTCTGTGATAATGATAATATGAATTTATTCATGTGATGAAATTGTATAGAACCAAATGCACACACACACAAATAAGGGTACATAAAACTGATAAAGTCTCAGTAAAATCAATGATTATATCAACACCTAGTTTCTGGTTGTGATATTTTGCTGTTACTGTGCAAAATACTGTCATTGGAGTGAAGTGGGTGAAGGTCATGTTGGTTCTCTTTGTATTATTTCTTATAACTCTATGTGAATCCCAATTATCTCAAAATAAAATATTTTTTAAAGTCACCCCAAATTTATGATGCAGAAATAACCCTTGGTAATATTAGAATAATATATTAGTCTAGATATCCTTCAAATATATATATATGTAATAATTTTATAAACATGAATTATACTTTTTTGTTATTTGTATTTAAAATAAACTTTTTATTTTATATTTAAAATTAAAAATTAATATTTTAAATTAAACACTTTTAATATTATATTTAAAATAATTTTTAAACTTTTAAAACTTTAAAACTTTTAAACATTTAAACTTGAGGATAATAAGAAATAGAAAATGAAGATAAACTGAAGGAACTAGAGAACTAATTACTATTTTGTGCAAGTTTAACTGTTGTAACTAATAATATTAGTAATCTTGAATTCTGTACCAGTGGTTATATGTTATGTCATATCACAAGAAGTTAAATGTTAATCTATAGTGCTAGAAAGTGGATAGCACTGTCAATCTTTATGACATGGGGAAAAGATGGTTCAGATAGTTTAGGTAAGTTTCCAGAGATTCTATACAATTAACTGAGCCAACAATTAAATCTAGGTCTATTTAATTAATCAACTTGCTTCACTGAGTTATAAAATATCACAGTGTTTTTAAGACTGGTAAGAATTTTAATATGAAGTGCCTAAAGATAGGGCATCTACTGTGGATATAGCTAGTGACAGAACCAGAAAGGTAGTCTGTGTTTGACACTGAAGTCAGGTCCAGTCCAGAAAAGATGTTTTGTGAGAGTCACAGTCCTTTCCAAGGTGTTCTACCACAAGACTATATCGTTCATGTGCCTTCTCTTGCTGAGATTGATTTAGATTGTCCCCAACTGGCTAAGATTTTCTATCTTTGTTAGCTGACTCCATTTTGACCATGAATGTACTCAGCTCTGTTTTCATTCTACTTATCCAGGTAGGTGGTCACCCATTTCTCTTATTTCTAACCTTGGTCTGAACCTTATTTCATGGATGATGTTGACAAATTGGCAGTTATTAGAAGGAAACTCATACTGAGTTTGGCTTGGTGATAACATTTTAAATTAATGACCTCTAGAAGATTATTTAGGTTTAGAGCTCAGGGGGAAAACAGCATCATACACCGTTTCATCAGTTTGTTTATTTAATCAAAATATGTTTTAGCATTAAAGAGAGATGAAAATAAACATGCACAAAATGATTTCTGATACTAGAAGGGAGAGGAGAGATTGTAGTATTAAAAAAGTTTCCCAAAGAGACACTGGTAAGTATTGATGATCAAGACAGAGGTAAGGGAAAATAATATTTGAAGTCAGTATTTTATATGTATGAACTACAAATGACCTGTATCAGAATGAGTTAGACGTTCATTAAAATAATTTTAGATCCACACCTGGGCCCACTCAATCAGAATCTCTAAGGATATGACTTCTGATCTTTATTTCTGCAAATTTGAAGTTGCGCAGGAGTTTCTTACGCATGCTAAAGTTTGCAAACCTCTGATCTTAATACACTCTAACAGAACAAAATAGTGAGCCAGACAGACACTACGAAGGATTCATGTAGCCATAGAATTTAGCAAATAAAGAACTTTTTTAAATTTTATTTTTAATTGACATATAATAATTATACATATTTATGGGGTACAGAGTGACATTTCAATAGATACATTCCATGTGTAATGATCAAATTCAGAGTAATTAACATAGCCATCACCTCAAACATTTGCGTGAATGCCATTATTTCTTTCCTTTTTATGGATGAGTGGTATTTCGTGGTGTGAGTATATATGTATATATGTACACCACATTTTATCCACTTGTTGATTGATGGGCATTTGGGCTTGTTCCATATTTTTGCAATTACGAATTGTACTGTTATAAACATGTGTGTGCAAGTAACTTTTTAGTGTGATGACTTCTTTTCCTCTGGGTAGATACCTAGTAGTGGGATTGCAGGATCAAATGGTGGATCTACTTTTAGTTCTGTAAAGAATCTCCACACTGTTTTCCATAGTGGTTGGTGGGTTGTTTACATTCCCAACAACAGTGTAAAAATGTTCCTTTTTCACCACATCCATGCCAACATCTTTTTATTATTATTATTATTTTTATTATAGCCATTCTTACAGCAGTGAGATGGTATCGCATTGTGGTTTTGATGTGCATTTCCCTGGTAATTAATGATGCTGAACATTTTTCCATATGCTTGTTGGCCATTTGTATATATTCTTTTGAGAATTGCCTATTCATGCCCTTAGTCCACTTTTTGGTGGGATTGTTTTTTTCTTGCTGATTTGTTTGACTTCTTTGTAGATTCTGGATATTAGTCTTTTGCCGGATGTATAGGTTATGAAGATTTTCTCCCACTTTGTGGATTGTCTGTTTACTCTGGTTTCTTTTGCTGTGCAGAAACTTTTTAGTTTACAAGTTGTATCTGTTTATCTTTGTTTTTGTTGCACTTACTTTTGGTCTTCGTCATGAAGTCTTTGCCTAAGCCAGTGTCTAGAAGGGTTTTTCCAATGTTATCTTCTAGAATCTTTATGGCTTCAGATTTTAGATTTAAGTCTGACCCATGTTAAGTTGATTTTTGTATAAGGTGAGAGATGAGGATCCAGTTTTATTCTTCTACATGTGACTTGCCAATTATCCCAGCTCCATTTGCTGAATAGGGTGTATTTTCTCCACTTTATATTTTTGTTTGCGTTGTCGAAAGTCAGATTACTGTGAATATTTGGCTTTATTTCTGGGTTCTCTATTCTTTTCCACTGGTCTGTGTGCCTATTTTTATACCAGTACCATGCCATTTTGGTGACTACGGCCTTATAGTATAGTTTGAAGTTGGATAATATGATGCCTCCAGATTTGTTCTTTTTACTTAGTTTTGCTTTGACTATGAGGACTCATTTTTGGTTCATATGAAGTTTAGGATTGTTTTTACTAGTTCTGTGAAGAATGGTGGTAGTATTTTGATGTGAATTGCATTGAATTTGTAGATTGTTTTGACAGTATGGTAATTTTCACAACATTGATTCTACACATCCATGCTCATACTCATAAGCATGAATCCATGTGTTTGTGTCATCTATGATTTCTTTCAGCAGTGTTTGTAGTTTTCCTTGTGGAGGTCTTTTACCTCCTTGGTTAGGTATTTTCCTAAGAATTTTATATTTACTTTTTGCAGCTATTATAAAGGAATTCAGTTCTCGATTTGATTCTCAGCTAGGTCACTATTGGTGTATGACAAAGGTATTGATTTGTGTACATTAACTTTGTATCCAGAAACTTGGCTGAATTCCATTCTCACTTCTAGGTACTTTTTGGATGAGTGTTTAGCGTTTTCTCGCTATATGATTATGCCATCAGCAAACAGTGACAGTTTGACTTTCTCTCCTTACCAATTTGGATGCCCTTGATTTCTTTCTCTTGTCTGAATGCTCTGGTTAGAACTTCCAGTACTATGTTGAATAGAAGAGGTGAAAGTGGGGATCCTTGTCTTGTTACAGTTTTCAGAGGGAATGCTTTCAACTTTTCCCCATTCAGCACAATGTTGGCTGTGGGTTTGTCATAGATGGCTTTTATTACCTTACAGTATGTTCCTTTTATGTAGATTTTGCTGAGGGTATTAATCATAAAAGAGATGCTGGATTTTGTCAAATGCTTTGTCTGCATCTATTGAGATGATCACGTGGTTGTTTTTTTTTTTTTTAATTCTGTTTATGTAGTGTATCATGTTTATTGACTTGCAGATACTAAACCATTCTGGAAAAATAAATTCAAATGGAATTAAAAGATTTACTTTAATTTTGCCTTATCATGTGCCAAACATAGTTTCCTAAAGAAGTATGTAGTCTTTGACTTGGTATATTGTCTTTGACTTGAGCAAAATATGCTATAGTTTTTATACAGTGGTTTGAAAGAATTAGGAGCACTCTGAGATTTTCAACTATAGTTTCTGTGAATGAATATTTCCTAAAATAAGTAAAATAAACTTCAAAATGTATTGAAGGAGGAATAACCACTCCTCTGAACTGAGAGACTCCAAACTTTAAAAATGTTACTTATTAGTTCCAAAAAGCAGGAGAATAAAGAAATGGTGAAAAATAAATTGTCCTTTTCATGAGATTCAAGGTTTGGAATCACTGAGTAATGTGATTTTCTTCTCATGAAATAGATAATGAAAAGAGAATAAGCCAGACAGCCTTTAACTTTCAATTGTTTAATTGAGATCTGTGTATGTTTTAAAAGGTGCTCACTTTATTTTTAAGAATGTGTCAACAAGCTAAAAATTTTGATTTCCCTGCTCGAAAACTGTCAGTGAGATCATAGCAAACGTGGATGCCCAGAGTATAAATCTTTTTCTAAGTTTTTAGGGAATACCACAATGGTCCAGTTTCAGTGTTTAAAACGTCTGAGCACCACGTTTCCATTGTTGGTTGCAGCATTATTACCAGCAATTTACCATAGCAAGGGTTCAGTCATATTCATTCTTGTTTGCTTTTACATAGCACATATATATTAAGTGCCTACTATGGATGAGACACACTTGCAGATGAATGAGATATAGAAGAAAGAAAAAGAAACACAACCCTGAACTCATGGAGCTAATATTCCAGGCAAGGAGGCAGAAACTATGTGAAATAGGTAAGTATGTTTTCTAGTATGATGGAAAGTTGTACATGTTCTCAATAAAAATAAATAAGTAAAGTGAGGAAAGGGGATGAAAGTGGGATAAGGGGGTAAATTTGACATTTTAAATATATATTGAGGGAAGACCTCATCTACAAGGTGTCATTTGCAAATACCACTTCACTGCGTTGGTATTTAGGCCCAGTGAATTTGCAGGAAGTATTATATTTGACTTACAAAATGCTGTGACAGGAAATGGAGGCCTTCACTCATGTCTGCTAAGTATTGGAAACTGTCACAGAGCCAGCTGGGGCAGAACAGTGAAAGCCAAGATCAGGAGTCCAACTGGAAGGGCCTTGAAGACAGTGAATGTCTGGCAGGCACAGACCCAAGCACAGGAGGTTAGACAGCACAGATATTGCAAGTCCGGAGAGAGATGACGTGCTCCAAGTCTAATGATTTTGTGGCAACAGGAAAGGAGCAAACAGGACGTAAAATCCAAGTGCACAGCCTGAGGTCATCAACAAAGTTTCCAAATAGAGCGGGAAGAAATAGATACGAACCAAAGACAGAATAGAATGAGCAATTTAAGTGCCAGGATTCAAACCAAGTTGAAAGTGAGCAGAAGGTCAAGTCAAAAGTAGTAGGCATATGTCAGAGCACAGTTACTGGGAGAGAACAGGTTTCTGTAAAATCGGCAGTTTCACCAGGGAAGCACAATAGGATTCATATGAAGATCTGAGACAGAGATCAACTGCCATGGCCCTTATACACAATATGGTAATCGGGGTCTGTGTGTGTGTGTGTGTGTGCGTGCGTGTCTGTAGGGGTAGATTAAAGAAAAGCACAATCAAACTCTAAGCTGCTCAGCTCCTTTAGATAACTATAGACGCATCCTTTGACAGTGAGATTGTCCTGACACTAAGAGTCAAGAAGTCAAGAAATAGAACATTCTACCTTTGATTTATTGCTATTACTTTACATATATCAATTACTTATTTTTATGCCTGCTTGAAAAAGTTGTGAAATTCATGAAATACATACAGATACATACACACACATACACACACATACACACAGAGAAAGAATAAAATATACATTACGTTTCTATAAACTTTCTTTATGACTATTATATTCAAATCTAATGATTTGAAAAAATATTGTATGGAATCCTAGGACCAGGGTATATAAATAGATGTTATATAAAAATGGATCCAGCAGTAACATACATGTAGGAAATTTTGAGCTGAATGAGATATTTGTTGGTGGACTTTAACTGTAGGAACTGTATTACAAACATGTATAATATAAATGTGTATTTTTATTATATCATCTCAATGCTACATTTATTATAATAAATGAATCTACACTGGCACATCGTTATCACCTACAGTCCATAGTTTACATTTGTTCAGTCTTGGTATATTCTGTGGGTTTTGAAAACTGTATAATACCATGTATCCATTATCATGGTATCATCCAGATAAGTTTTCACTGCTTAAAAAATCTGTCCTTCACTTTAATTCTTCCCCACCCCACATTATTGGCAATCACTAATCTTTTTACTATCTGCATGATTTTGCCTTTTTCAGAATGTCATATGGTTCAAATCATATGGTAACATAGCCTTGTCAGATTGCATTCTTTCACTAAACAATCATTTAAGATTATTCTATATAGTTTCATGGTTTTTAGCACTGAATAATAATTCATTATCTGAATATAACATAGTATATTTATCTATTCGCCTGTTAAAGGACACCTTGGTTGCTTCCAAATTTTAGCAATTATAAATTGCTAAATTGTAAATTATAAATATACTTGTTATAAACACATCTGTGCAGTTTATTTGTGTGTGGATGTAAATTTCAACTCCTTTGTGTAAATACCAAGGAGTGCAATTACTGGATCATACAGTAAGTGTATGTTAAGTTTTGTAAAAATGTATCAATCTGTATTCCAAAGTGGCTGTAACATTTTGCATTCCCACCAGCAATGAATGACAGTTCTTGTTTTTCTACATCCTCACCAGCATTCTCCATCATCAGTGTTCCAGATTTTGGCCATTCTAAAATGTATGCAGTGGTACCTCATTATTTTAATTTGCAGTTTCCCAATTATATATGATGTTGAGCATTTTTTAAAGTTTATTTGCCATCTTTATATCTTCTTTGGTGAGGTGTCTGTTCAGATCTTTGGCCCATTTTTTAAGTTATTTATTTATGTTTTCATTGTTGAGCTGTAAGAGTTTCATGTACATGTTGGATACTGTTCTTTATTAAATGTGTGTTTTGCAAATATTTTCTTCCAGTGGCATAGTTTGTTGTATTCTCTTAACAGCATCTTTCACAGAACACAAGTTTATAATTTTTTAAATTTTATTTATTTTTTTGAGATAAAGTCTTGCTCTTGTCGCCCAGACTGGAGTGCAGTGGCACGATCTCAGCTAACTGCCATCTCCACCTTGCGAGTTCAAGTGATTCTCCTGCCTCAGCCTCCTGAGTAGCTGAAACTACAGGTGCATGCCACCATGCCCTGCTAATTTTTGTATTTTTAGTAGAGACGGGGTTTCATCATGTTAGCCAGAATGATCTCGATCTCCTGGCCTCGTGATCCGCCTGCCTTACCTTCCCAAAGTGCTGGGATTATAGGCAAGAGCCACCGTGCCTGGCCCTAATTTATAATTTTAATGAAGTGAAACCTACCAATTATTTCTTTCACAGAACATGCCTTTGGTATCATATATGAAAATCACTACCATATTGAAGATCACTGTATTGTCTTCCATATGATATCTATCTATCTATAGGTTAACTTAGGGAGGTTACCATTTAGGACTTTTATATTTTCGAATTCTGCATGAAGTCCTAAATCCATTTTGAGTTCATTTTTTATTATGGTACAAGGTCTGTGTCCAGATTTATTTATTTTGCATGTGCATGTTCAGGTGTTTCTGTACCCTTAGTTGAAAAGACTATCTTTGTTCAACTGTATTACCTTTGTTCCTCTATAAAAAAATCAGTTGATTATATTTATGCAGGCCTATTTCTCAGCTCTCTGTTCTGTTCTATTGGTTTATTTGCCTATCCTTTCATCAATACCATGCTGCCTTCATTACTGTCTCCTTTAGGTAAGTCTTGACTTTGAGTCATATCAGTTCTATTCCTTTGCTCTTCTTCAATATTGTAGATTGGCTATTCTGGGACTTTCGCCTCTTCATATAAACTTTAGAATCAGTTTGTCAATATCTACCAAAGAACTTGCTGAGATCTGACTGGAATTTCATCAGTTCTATCAGTCAAGTTGGGAAGAACTGACATAATGGCAATATTGAGTCTTCTTATCTATGGTCATAAACTATCTATTTATTTAGATCTCCTTTGATTTTGTTCATCAGAGTTTCATAGTTTTCCTCAGATAGAACTTGTATATATTTTGATAGTATTTTGCCTACATATGGTATTTTATTTGAGGGAAGGTGTTAGTGTAAATTATATTTTTTATTCTCAAATCCCATTTAGTAATTGCTGAAATAGAGAAAAACAATTGACTTATCTGTATTAACCTCTCATTCTGTACCCTTGCTATACTCGCTTTTGAGTTCTAGGTGTCTTATATGTCCATTATTTTAAATTTTCTGCATAGATAATATGCCACTTATGAATACAGACTTATTTCTTCCTTACCAGTCAACATACCTTTTTATTTCTTGTCTTACTGCATTTGCTAGGACTTCCAGTAAACACTGAAAAAGAGTGGCGAAAGCCAACATCCTTGCCTTGCTCCTCATCTTAGTAGGAAAATTCCTAGGTTCTCATCATTACACATGATGTTAACTCTAGGGATTTTTAGATGTTCTTTATGAAATTCAGGAAGCTTTCCTCCATTCCTTTTGTGAGTTTTTATCATGTGAGTTTTTATCAAGGTTGATGGACTTTATCAAATGCTTTTTCTCTATCTATTGATATGACCATTTGGATCTTTTTTCACCTGTTGATGTGATAGATTACATTAATTGATTTTTAAACTTTGAATATCAGTTTTGCATAACTGGGATTAATCTCACTTAATATTGGTGTATAACTATTTTTGCATATTTTAAAGTTTTATTTGCTAGTATTTTGTTGAAGATTTTTGCATTACGTTCATGAAAGATGTTAGTTTGTTGTTTTATTTTCTTTTAATGTCTTTGTCTGGCATTGATATTAGAGTAACGCTGGCCACAGAGGATGATTTAGGAAGTATTCCCTCCGTTTCTGTCTTCTAGGAAGGGTTGTAGAGAATTCGCACAATTTTTTTCCTTAAATGTTTGATAGATTTCACCAGTGAATTCATTTAGGCTGTGTTTTTCTTTTTTATGAGATTATTAATTCAATTTCTTTAGTAGTATAATACTATTGTTATTGTGTATTTTTTCCTGTGTTAGTTTTGAAAGATTGTGTCTTTCAAGGAATTGGTCCTCTAAAAAAAATAATAATAATAAAATAAAAGAGAATTTTTTCAAATATGTTTAATAGCAAATAATTTTCTTTTAGAGGGCCTTTCACAGCTAATGTTCCAATTGCAATAATTTAGCAAATATGCGTCTACATTATATCCTAATACTTCATATGTCTTGTATAGTTCCTATAATTAGGTTAAGTTTATATAGTTTTTATCACTATTATAGAATACACAGCATGTGGGTTAGAAAATCTAGATTTTCATTTTGTGAAGTCATTGGTTAAAATAATAACACAGATAGATCACCTTTCTATTTTACTAATCTGTGAAATGAAGAAAATGTTCTAAGGGGTTTTAAATCCTTTTCTAGATTGAAACATAAAAGACAGATATATTAAAAGGAGACATAGCATATGGTAAATCTAAAGGTGTATTTAATGTCTACATTTAACCATCAAGTATTCTCTCATTTACCAAAATAGTATGCTCTAGAATTAAAGTTTAGTCTTCAAAATGACTTAACTAGATAGAATCAGAGCTGAAACAGAATGTTGTAGGTCAATGAATCTAACTATTCCGACTTCAAATAAGAGGTACTTTGCTTATATTATTAGTTATTTACTGGTGAACAACACATTTAAACAAACTTAGTGACCTAAAACAATACAGCGTTAACAGACTGGAAGTCCAGACTGTGTTGACTGATCAGATTACTCTTCTCTCACCAGGTTACAATCATGATGTTGGTTGTGTGCATTGTCATCTGGTGGCTCACTTGGGAGAGAAAAACTCTTCCCAGTTTCATCTAGGTTGTTGGCAAAATGTATTTCTTTCTGACTTGCAAACTGAGGTTTTAGTTTTTTTGCTAGCTGACTGTTCAAAGATCCTAGAGGTCAAATACAGTATCTTACAATGTGGGATTTTCAAAAATGGTTACTTACTTTATAGAAGTTTGTTTCTTGGAAACCACCAAGGGAGAGTGAGAGTCACATAATGTAACATTATCATAGTAGTGATGCCTATTATCTTTACTGTCTATAGGCTGGAAAGAAGTCAAGGTATCCCTCATACCCAAGGGAACAGAGTATGTAAACTGGTGAAAACTAGAAGGTGGACATCGTTGGGAGTCCATCTCACTGATGGTTTGTCAGAAATAAAAATAGAGAGGTAACAATTGGCAACCACGATGCAATAGCTACTACAACATGTGTTTTCCCACCATTTTCAGAAACTAGATAAGAATGTATGCAGGATTGTGAACCTTGAGCTAAAGAAAAACAAACTAAACCAAAAATAAGCTAAATTCCCACAAACTCAAAGCATTTCTGTTAGAAGATAATTTACAAATTTTCATAAGAAAAATGAAATTCAATCAACAAAAAGTGGTCTTGCTGAGTTATGTAGAGAGAGGTAAGAGTTTTGGGGGACTGAAATTGATATACTAGAGAACACGGATCTTTGGAGAAAAAGAGTTCCAGAGGAATGTGCAGTAGTCACTGCAATTTTTTAGCTGAATTCTAATCTGCCTATACACAATATGAAACTACATGAGACCAGGAAACAAATTCCCAAATATCAGCTAAATAATACTGAGTGCAAGCCTGGAAGATAATAAGATTTTGATATTCCAGAGGAAGAAATCACATTGTAAAGATGACTGAAGAAGTAACCTTTAGTATTAGAAATAAACTAACCCTCAAATAAAGGTCAGACTTTAATTACCACTAATTTAAATAAGTCTTGAATGAACTGAGTAGATCTGGAAGTAATATAACTGCCAGCTAAAACAAAAGCTAATAATATTTAAATAATAATATTAAAATGCAAATATGAACCAATGTAGCATTGAGAATGTATGGCATTCACTAAAACTTTACTAGGTATGATAAAAAGCAGTAAAAAAAAAAAAAAACTAGGAGAAAAAAGTCAATAGAAGCATACTTGAATGTGACAATGCTAAGGAAATTAGTTTTTTTTATTCTTTTTTTTATTATACTTTAATTTCTAGGGTACATATGCACAACATGCAGGTTTGTTACATATGTATACATGTGCCATGTTGGTGTGCTGCACCCATCAACTCATCATTTACATTAGGTATAACTTGTAATGCTATCTCTCCCCCAATCCCCTCCCCACAATGGGACCCGGTGTGTGATGCTCCCCTTCCTGTGTCCAAGTGATCTCATTGTTCAGTTCCCACCTATGAGTGAGAACACGTGATATTTGGTTTTCTGTTCTTGCAATAGTTTACTGAGAATGATGGTTTCCAGTTGCATCCATGTCCCTACAAAGGACACAAACTCATCCTTTTTTATGGCTGCAGAGTATTCCATGGTGTATATGGGCCATATTTTCTTAATCCAGTCTATCACTGATGGACATTTGGGTTGATTCCAAGTCTTTGCTATTGTAAATAGTGCCACAATAAACATGCGAGTGCATGTGTCTTTATAGCAGCATGACTTATAATCCTTTGGGTATATACCCAGTAATGGGATGGCTGGGTCATATGGTATTTCTAGTTCTAGATCCTTGAGGAATCACCACACTGTTTTCCACAATGGTTGAACTAGTTTACAGTCCCATCAACATTGTAAAAGTGTTCCTATTTCTCCACATCCTCTCCAGCACCTGTTGTTTCCTGATTTTTTAATGATTGCCATTCTAACTGGTGTGAGATGTTATCCCATTGCAGTTTTGATTTGCATTTCTCTGATGGCGAGTGATGATGACCATTTTCTCATGTGTCTGTTGGCTGTATGAATGTCTTCTTTTGAGAAGTGTCTATTCATATCCTTTGCCCACTTTTTGATGGGATTGTTTATTTCTTGTGAATGTGATTGAGTTCTTTATAGGTTCTGGATATTAGCCCTTTGTCAGATGAGTAGATTGCAAAAATTTTCTCCCATTCGGGGGGCTGTCTGTTCACTCTGATGGTAGTTTCCTTTGCTGTGCAGAAGCTCTTTAGTTTAATTAGATCCCATTTGTCAATTTTGGCTTTTGTTGCCGTTGCTTTTGGTGTTTTAGACATGAAGTCCTTGCTCATGCCTATGTCCTGAATAGTATTCCTTAGGTTTTCTTCTAGGGTTTTTATGGTTTTATGTCTAATATTTAAGTCTCTAATCCATCTTGAATTAATTTTTGTATAAGGAGTAAGGGAAATTAGTTTTTAAACGATGAAAAACAGCTATTTGAAACATGTAAATCAATTCAGGTAAAATATAATCATAAGATGAAGATACACTGGAAATATAAAAATAATGAAATCTAGTGAAGAATTTTTTTGACATTTCATCCTATAAAAACATCACTAAGGGGGCTCAAAATTAGACCATTCCAAAAAAAAATTAGCTTACTAGAAAACAAAGCAACTGATACTGTGCGAAATGAAACTTAGAGAGAAATAAAATTGGGAAAAAAACAAAGAACAATCTCAGTAACCCATGGTATAATGTGAAGCTATTCTAACGAGGAAAGGTTCTAGGAGAAGGGACAGCAGAAAAGTATATTAAAAGAAATAACTGCTAAAACATTTCGACATTAATGAAACTGTAAATCCATAGATTCAAAGAAACAAAACACATCCCAAGAAAGATAAACACACACACATATGCAAACACCACACACACACACACACACACACACACACACACACACACAGTTTCATCAATTTGAAACTTTGAATATCCAGTACATTATATTCATACTGATAAAACTCGGTGGCAGTGAGGAAAAAAAATTTAAAAGAGTCAAAGAAAGAAAATATCATTTGTGGGTAAGAAAAGTTCAGGCTCCTGAACCTTCTCCTAGGCCCATTTAGCCACTTTGCAAAATCCAATTTTAACAAGGAATTCTGCTAAGTCAATTTAGTAAGAACCCTCCACCCTTGATAACTGATCACCCTGATATCTGATTGAATTCCTCATCCTTCACCATCCCCCAGGTTATGTCTGATTACACTGTCCTGTCTTCAGCAAGACTCTTGTTAACGTCAGTTTAGCCAGAATCCCCCCTTACTCTTAATGTTTTATTTTAGTAATTTTCCATCCATTAACCCCTAGACCACTTTTTTTTTTTCTTTCTTTTTTTTTTTTTTTTTTGTGAGACAGAGTCTTTCTCTGCCCCCAGGCTGGAGTGCAGTGGCGCGATCTCGGCTCATTGCAAGCTCTGCCTTCTGGGTTCACGCCATTCTCCTGTCTCAGCCTCCCAAGTAACTGGGACTACAGGCGCCCGCCACCACACCCAGCTTTTTTTTTTTTTTAGTAGAGATGGGGTTTCACCACGTTAGCCAGGATGGCCTCGATCTCCTGACTTTGTGATCTGCCCATCTCAGCCTCCCAAAGTGCTGGGATTACAGGCTTGAGCCACAGTGCCCGGCCCACTTATTTTTACATTTATTTATTTACTTATTTGTCTATTTATTTTTGAGATAGAGTCTTGCTTGGTTGCCAAAGCTAAAGTGCAGTGGATGGATCTAGGCTCACTACAAGCTCCACCTCCCAGGTTTGCGCCATTCTCCTGCTTCAGCCTCCCAAGTAGCTGGGACTACAGGTGCCCGCCACCACGCCCAGATAATTTTAGTCATGAGTTAAGTCTTCCTTACCATGCTTTGACAAATGTCATTGAATGATATTTTTTCTTTAAGGACATTATTCTAGTCACATTACATATAGTTGAGGAAAGATAAAATTGTACACTTTTGGTCAGAAAGAATTAAAGCAAGAAGTTAATGAAACTACATAACGGATTTACAAAAACAAAACAAAACCAAAACAAAATAAACAAAAAATCCTATCGACTTGGAATTCTATATTCAGTAAGAATATCTTTCAAAAACGAATATGCAAGAATAAAGCCTGATGTAAACTATAGACTTTGGATGCTATTGTAAGTTCATTGATGGTAACAAATGTACCATTGTGGTGAGAGATGTCAATACTGCATGTTGTAAGGACAGAGAGTATATGGGAGTTTCAGGTACTTTCTCATCAATTTTGCTGTGAACTTAAAGCTTCTGTAAAGATGAAGATTATTAGTTAAAAAGTAAAGCAATATAAAATATTTTAAAGAGAAAACTTACAGAATCTCTCAGTAGCAAATATTTTTTTACAAGCAATATTAAAGAAGCTTCTTCAGGCTGAAAGAAAATGATGTCAGATGGAAAATAAATTTGGAGAAAGCAATAGTGTCAAATGTGGTGAATGTGTTAAAAAAATCAATTTTTTTCTTAGTTAAAAGTTAAAAATATCATAAGGCTTCTATTTTTGGCCATCAATGAATACCTGGTTTATAACAGGCTTTCACATTGTAAAGTATAAGAGAATTGGACAAAACTTACAACAACACTACTTTCAGAAATTGAAACAATAAGAAGTATAAGACTAGTTTCCTGAGAAAAGGGAAACAAAAAAGTATGCTCTGTAATTTACACAGGTTACCCTTGGAAGGAATTTTCTGACGTGTAGTATGGGCAGAGAAAACAGAAGCACAGCCTAGTGACTTATTTATTTGGGGAACACATATATTTTACAAAGCCGACTCAGCTATAATTTGCAGAGTAGAGACCAAAGAGATAGGAGTTTGATAAGACTGTCTCCAGGAAAATGCATGAGGTGCTCTTGAGTCTTTAGTTGAATATTAATTTGCACATGCAACAGGATTACAATTTGTGAAGCCAAGCAAATAAAAAAAATATCATGAGGTTAAAGGGTAATAAATTACCCAGGTTCTCAGAATAAACCATTCAAATTCCATTCAGTCTGAATAGAGAAACCATGAGGAATACTCCAGGCATCCAGAAAGGCCATGCCTTGTATTAAGCTTAAACTAGGCTAAGATAAAGGCTATATTAGACCCATCAAAACAGAGATTATAAACAGGCTATTAAATGTTTAAAATTACCCACAAGTAAGTTAGCTTCTTTCCAAGCCAATCTTCAGCAGTCTTACAGAAGAAAACAAAAATAAGCAGCAGCATAGCCATCGCAATGCTTAACACCAAATCAGGGGACAAAGCAGCAGATATGACATATAACAAGAAAAATTAGGTAATACAAATAGACCCATAAGTGACAGAGATGATGGTAGTAGCAAAGATAGTTTTTTGACTTGTGAAGTGTTATTAATTTTTACCATGTATATTTATAGGGTACAACATAATGTTTTGATGTATACATCAAATATGATGTATACATTATGGAATGATTATATCAAGTTAAGTAATACTTTCCTTTTTTTGCATGGTAAGAATACTTAAAATCTTACTCTCAGCAATTTTTATGTGCATGACACATTATTACTAACTGTAGTGGGCACATGGTAATTCCTGCTGTCTAATATAAACTGTTCCCTTTCTCCAGCAAACAAGGGTTTTTAAACATCAATTGTAAATGTTTCAAGTATACTGAGGCATTTAAAGGGAAACATGAACACAATAAGAAATGAAATAGAAGATATAAAACTGAAAATTATAGAGCTGACATACTTAATGCATGCTATGGAAAATACACTTGAGATTAACAGCAGAATAGACATAGAAGAAGAATAGATCAGTGTAATGAAAGATACCGATAGAAAAATATGTAATTAAGTATAATAAAGTTTTAAATGTCAATACAGAGACACAACTTAGACAGAAAAATTCTCAAAGCAGACCCTGCTTTATTCAGAAAGAGAAATTTAAAATGTATAATTTGTGGTTTATTCCTGGCTCATCATTTTAATTTTATTGACAACATTTTGCTTGGTACCAAATTTAAAAATTTCTTTATGAAATATTTTTACATGCTGCTGTTGCTATAATATGTAGAATATTTTCTCTATGTAAGCAAAGCCAATTTTCAAGAAGAGATAACTTTGGTGAGAAACTTAAAAAAATGGAAAAGTATGTGGTATAAATGGTTGCAAATGTGAATCTCTTTTATAGAAAATATTTTTAAATAATGCAAGCTAAAGATCCTATTAATGGTGAAGCAGAGTAAAGAAAATGGTTTTTTAAGATAAATAAATGTTTGGATTCTAATGTCAAAGTCCCCCCATACCCACTAGAAAAATTTCTTGAACTTCCAGGTTTCAAGATCTAATAGCGTGACCTAAGAAAATAATGAACACCTTGTTTATGTAATGGTTATACCATTGTGTTTACTCACCTCCCAAAACATATGCTTATTTAAAAATAATCTCCTTTCTATTAAAAATAACTATCCATAACAGTTAAAGGTCAACACATTCCAAATAATTCCCAAATAATTAATATTAGCTATCATTACATTTTCCATGTTATAAGTTACTATGGCAAAGCATATAGGTTTAAGTAAGACACAGTCTCATATTCATTATTAATCTCATGCCATGTTATTATAATTTATACCACATAATTTGTAAACTAGAAAAATCATAAAAATAGCTTATCAAAGAAACTCCTAAATTGTTTAGATTTAGATGAATTTCAAAATCTTAAAGTAAATAGTTTTTCTTCTTTAGGGTTAGGTTTGTTGAATAACATATGAGAATACCTTTTATGTCCCAACATAGTGATAATTTCAGAGGAGTGGCGAGGCTGCAGGATACATTACATACTAAATGTAGGCACTGACTTAAAATCAAATAAAACAAAATGGCAAACAAACCAAAAAACAACAAAACCAAACAACTCTCAGAACTGTTACATTTATCTAGAATTCTGGTGATTACAATATATGTTTTTCTTTAGAGATAAATTTTAGAGAAGAGGACAGAGCTAGAGGCCAGATTTTATTCCTTTCTCCCCTCTATGTTTTATCTTAAATCTCAGAAGTCACCTTTGCACAAGGGGACCTGCTTCAGAAACGAATTCACTGAGTTCCACTGCATGTCCTGATATAAATATCAAAGTTCCAAATCTTTTGCTCTTAATATAACTCCAAGAATAGGAAAGATAGCCCATTTATTATTTTAACCTGTTTTATTCAAAGATAGAAAATATATTAATAATATATTAAGAGAGTACTAAAATTACTTATTTGAAATTCACATTTAACAGCCCAAATTTCAAGACCATAAATATTGACACATATTTGCCACCAGTGTATGCCTCTAGTAATAGCCCTGTGGTTTATATCATCTTCTATTTCATTTTCTAGATGATGGTATCTTTATTAGATGTAATTTAGAGATAACTTATTTTCAGACTCCAGATATCATTATACTTTTTCAGTGAAAAAATAAAGCATTAAACAATTTAAGGTTGGTTTATCAAAAGAGAAATAGGGTCATCAGTGACTTCCATATTTCTAAATGTAATGGCATTTTCAATTGTCACTCACAGTACTTGACTGTCAGTAAACTTTTCTAATAGGGACTACCCTATACTTGACATTTTTTTTTTTTTCTCACTGGGTTTCAGAGCATAATGTTCTCCTGCTTTTATCTCTACATTTATGGGCCTTATTTTATTCCTCTTTTGTTGGCTCAAACTTCTCTGGCCATGAATATTTGTGGTTTTATAAGACTCACTTTATTATTTATTTTTATCCAAGTGATTTTGCCCACATTTATAGTTTGTTATATAAAGTAATTATTGATGAATATATATCTTCTGGCTAGAGTTTAATGGAAACCCCAACTATATATGAACTATTACTTCTTTGTCATTTCCACTTTTATGCTTCAAAAATCTCTCAAAATACAAAATGCACAAGACTAAACTTGGGATCATCACTCAAAACCCAGTACTGACCTAGTGTACTTATTCTCATGGAATGATACCTCCATTCATGTAGTTCCGCAAATTTTGAATGTCTTCTTTCCCCTCACAGCCCATACTGATGGGAAATTCTACTTAATTTACCTCTTAAATATTTTCAAGTTTTCCTACTTCTTCCCATTCCTGTGGCCACCACCCAAATTCATTTCCATCACCTTGATTACCACAATAACTTCTAAGTAGTTTTGCTTCACCGATGGTTGCACTTTTGAAGTTAAGTAAGAAAAAAATAAGTATTTATATAACAATGTAAAATATTTTACAAAATAAATTACATGTATATATTTTCTTTAAATGTAATTCTGTTGTGGACTCAAAATGATCATGTCGTGTTTGCCATTCAAAAGTGCATTTTACTAGAGAGGAAGAAGTTGTAAGATAGTGTTTTTATCCAGAATTATTCCTGAATTATTAAGGTTTTATTTAAATGTTGAAGAAACTTCAAAATGAAAGAAGGGTAAAGGCCAAGCAGATTTTCATAACTGTTAGGAAAGTGCATTCCACATAACAGTATTCTTCATGCTTATCTTATGACTGAACTATTAAATAATCCTATTGTTAACTCCCAGAAGAAGAAATGATGAGTAGGAGGATCCAGTCCTCAATATGTGTAGTATATTATAGTATACTATAGTATAGTAGTATAGTTACAGTATATCAAATATAGATCATATGGTGTATCTGGACTTCTTTAAGGCATTTTTTATATACTTAACAACATTGTAGCTAGGCTGAAGGAAGAGTATGTCTCTCACAATGTTTGACAGCCTAGAGTAGTAGAACAAATGTTACACGATAAAACTAAATTTAGTTTTTAAAATATCAAAATCTCCTTAAGATAGGAAAAATTTATACACATATTAGCAGATGTTGATTTAATAAAAACATAAAGATTTTAGATTGCAATAAACATGAATGAGAAAGGTGATAGTCTTGCCCCATTCTTTGTTTGTCAGAGCACATTTGAATATTGAATTCTTTTCTGGGTGTTGCACATTAAGAGGGAGAGAAACACATGAACATATTCAGAATGGGAAACCTAGATAGTAAAGAGAACAGTTTGGACACAAATTGTACCACAGAAATCCACAGTTAGCAACTATATGATAGTAGATTTGGGCTAAGTGTAAGAAAGAACTTTCAAATAACAGAATCTTTTGAAGAAGGAATTGAGTTATTTTGGAAATATAGCCAAATATGTATGTTTGTGCATGTATGTGTATATATATGTGCACATATAATGTGTTTCCCTTGTTTGAACTTACTTTTAAAAGTTAACATCTTAGTTGTCTTATTTTGTAAACCACAGCAATGGTGCATTGTTATAAGAGAGTTACTTTATTTAAAAAGTGGAATAATTACTTAAAATATAGTGAAGTACCTGAACAGAGAATTATACGTTTATGATTTATTAATCAAATCCCAAACATTTTTCTTGCCCATACCTATTTGATATAACTTGTCTCTGGCAACTTACTTTTACTGATGTTTTTCAAAACATTCAACTTCATTTTATAATTGAGTTGCATACTATAAATTTAATGATCTTTTATAACAAAATGACTCTATTATACAAAGATCCAGAAGGGATGGTTTAAATTGTTGACTGGAGCACTGATTGCTATAGTGTCAAGAATAATTGAAATGAACTTTTATTGTAATGTAAAATTATTATTATTATTTTTATTGTTAGATGGAATCTCACTCTGTTACTAGGCTGGAGTGCAGTGGCGCAATCGTGGCTCACTGCCACCTCTGCCTCCCGGGTTCAAGTGATTCTCCTGCCTCAGCCTCCCAAATAGCTGTGACTACAGGCACGCACCACCATGCCTAGCCAATTTTTGTATTTTTAGTAGAGATGGAGTTTCACCATGTTGGCCAGGATGGTCTTGATCTTTTGACCTTGTGATCCACCTGCCTCGGCCTCCCAAAGTGCTGGAATTACAAGCATGAGCCACTGTGCCCAGCCTATAATGTAAAATTCTAAGTTACAGTAATGGTATATTATTCTTTTAGTTTTTTAAAATAAAGAGTACTTGGTGCATATTAAAAATTTAGCAAATTAACATAAAATATTAAATAATGTCTACTTTACCCCCTTCAATCTATAGTTTTTCTCCTTCAGAATGATTTTTTAAAATTTTTTAAAAAATTCTTTTATATTCTTAATTCAGAAAAATTTAGCAGTGAAACAACTGTTAATACTATCCATTTGTGTTCCACTAAGGAGGATAAAGGAATGAACTTATGTGAACTACCAGTCACTACCTCTTTCTCAATTTTCTTCTCCAGCCTGAGTTTTCTATTAATCGTTTTTATTAATTGTCAGAATAAATTTTAGCAATACATTTATTCCGCAAATTTTGGATCCATTCACATCAGATACTGTCCTTTGGGCCCTGCCATGGGAAATGAGGAATTTAGTGTATGTCTCTTACCTCCACACATCAACTTAGCCCCTGAGTTATTTGTGTGATGTCATACCTTTTACACTGTAAAGTCATGCAATATTTACCTCAATTCCAAGTTTTGTCAATGGCTTGATTCTAAAAAATTGAAAGTCAACTTTCATAATATAACTAAATAAAACTGACTGTTGAAGCAAGTAACGTAAAATAACTCATTTTAAAAAGTCATATATACTGTCACTCAGAAGAGCAGTTTCAGTGTTAAGTTCAAATCGATCTCCTTTCCTACACGTCATTGATTGCTAAAGTGATAATTATCAGATAACATTTTGCTTAATTTTTGAACGATTAATTTCCTTTATAGCTTTATGTGTCCATTCAAGTTGCTAATCATTTTTCTTTCTCTCATTTACATAAAAGATTTGTTACTTTTTCACCAGATCACTACAATTTTCTAACTTCCCGATCATTATTTCTATTGACTAGAATATATTTTTGTTTTAGGAGAGATTCTATTCATTCTTTTGCCTTCATATTTTGACCAATATTTTTAAAACAGTTGGATAACTACCATTGTAAAAGGATACATGATACTCCACTGTGCCAGGAAACACTATTAGAATTAACTGTTCTTCTAATTATATATAATTAAGATGTTTCTAACATTTGGTATTATTAAGAATGTAGCTAAAGTAATATATGTATATTAAGTATATAAATGTACATTATATATAGTATATATTTACATAATACAATGTAGTATATACACAATTGTTATTTGGATTTTATTACATTCTTAACCCATGAAATACATAAATACACTATTGTCAGAAAACGATATTGCGTTATTCTGTTCACATGCTGCTAATAAAAACATACTTGAGACTGGGTAATTTACAAAGGAAAGAGGTTTAATTGACTCAGAGTTCTACATGGCTGGAGAGGCCACACAATCATGGTGGAAGACAAATGTAGAGCAAAGTCATGTCTTACATGGTGGCAGCCAAGAGAGCTTGTGTAAGGGAACTACCCTATATAAAACCATCAGATCTTGTGAGACTTATTCACTGTCATGAGAACAGCATGGGAAAGACCTGCTTCCATGATTCAATTACCTCACACCGGGTCCCTCCACAACATGTGGATATCATGGGAGCTACAATTCGAGATGAGATGTGGGTGAGGATACAGCCAAACTATATCCAACATAATATCAGAAAGTTAGTATAGTATTAAAAATACAAAAGTACACAAATAAAGGATTCTAAAGGTAACCACTAAAAACAGAATAAAATACATAATTCCAAATATATTTTTATGCATTTACAAACAGAGATATACATATAGAAATGCATACTTTATGTATATATTTGGCATAATTTAGAATACAGCATGTAATACTTCACAGTTCCTTTTTTATTATAATAAATGTACACAGAAAAAAATTCAAAATTGGTACTTTTTGTCTTTAACCTCTACATATTATTCCATTGTATAGACTTACTAAGAATTATTCAAACATTTTTACTGATCTAGCTTACATTGTTTCTTTATTTTCAGTTTTACAGAGAAAGCCAGAGTTATCTTATTTTCAATACTTCTTCATGATCATGAATAAATATTTACGTAAGTGTGAAATTGAGAATTAGACCTGATATTAGAAGGGCATCTACTTCAATAATGTAAATAGAAGTAGTCACATTAAATCATAAAATATTTGTAAAACTTTCATCTTCCATTAACAGCTAATGACCCATTCTTCTGCCCCCACCAAGTTGCAAATTCTTAATATTACAAGGTTTTGATATTGCTTAAAACACAGATTAGAAATAAAGAAAATATATTTGAGGTCTAGATTTATTTGTACATCATAGTGACCTCCTCCACACTTTTTTTTTTTTTTAATTTAGCAAAGCTAAGGAAACTAGATCGTCTCCAGAGTGCTTTGTTTTGTTTCATTTTATTATACACAGAGGTTGAATCTGGGAAAAGCTTCTGATGGTGGAAATAGTCCAAATAAAAGTATAGCTTAATAAAAACTAGGATTTAGGAAAAAGGTGAAATCTATACTTCCCTGGTTTTAACGTAATTATATTTTGATTAGATATTAATATAATCGGTGGGTATTATTAGTATGTTGTACATGAATTTTATTTGTGGACAGAGGCAAGGCTAACTTACTTGTGAGGTGTAAATCACTCATCTTAGCTAATTAAGACTTGGAAATATTGATCATTAAACTACATTCCCTCCTTTTTTGGCAGATAAGGGAACCACAGTCTTAGTGGCTAAGGAAGAAATGCTTGTAGAGAAGTGGTATATTTTTTAAAAAGTAATTATTGCACAAACAGTGACTACTCAGAGGATGTTTAGGAAGAAAAAAACATCATAAGAAAAGATAACTGAAAAACTATATATACATACCCAGATTAGAAACTTTTATTCAGTACATTGGGAGTGTAATTCTGATATGGTATCTCCATCTTTATCTTCTATAACCATCAATGGTTTATGCATGTTTAATTTCTTAAATGCTATCACATTTCAAGGAGAATGCCTTAGGAACTGCATAATTTCTCTAATGCATTTAAGAGTTGAGACTTAAAAAAAAATTAACACTACCACTTTTCAGAATATGATTAAACTTTTATGTATTGTCAGGATGTTAGTAAAGTAACAATAATTAGATAACAAATATATTAACAATGGTATCTGTAATAAAAATAATACTAATATATTGTTGGTGTTATTTTTTCCTATTATATTACTTTAGAAATTCATTTTTCATTGTTTATGCTCTTTTTATATTTATTAGTAGTATTTGAGTATCCCAAGATGCTAAAAAATTGGATTACATACTATGAAAAATATTTTCTGCTTACAGCCATATTCATCAAAGATGTTAAGCCTACAGTATTTCACCACAACCAGTTCATTATCTGAAGCTGATCAAGGACCATGAACTTCTAATGACCTAGTCTGCTTGACCCTTCCAAGATCTGATCGAGATAACACTTTGCTAATCAATGAAAAATAGAACTTTTAGCCTACTGTACATTGGCTGATACATACATTTCATATTATCCAGAGAGTGAATTTCCAATGCTGAATGAGCTTAACCATCATGTAGCTACCTTTCCATTTCTAGCACTAAAAAGCCACTGACTGTTCCTCCTTAAACAATTTCCTCATTGTTCAGGGCTTCCTTTACTGTCAGATTGAAAGACTCAAGATAAATAGGTTATTAATATATTCATTCATACACATTCTTCATTTATGTTTTGTAATGCATTGCAACAGTTTTCATTTTTAAATAGTAAATGGCACATCAAATGCTGTTAAATTTTCATTATTAAATCATAATAATTTATTTAGTCTTTTTGCCTCTTTGGTACTAAACTACACATCATTTTTCATATGCCATTATTATCTGTTTTAGATTATGCA
Source organism: Chlorocebus sabaeus (assembly GCF_047675955.1). Taxonomy (NCBI): domain Eukaryota; kingdom Metazoa; phylum Chordata; class Mammalia; order Primates; family Cercopithecidae; genus Chlorocebus; species Chlorocebus sabaeus. The sequence goes on along the minus strand of NC_132910.1, from coordinate 77,199,144 downwards.
AAAAATGATTGAAGTGTAGATGGATTTGGAAAAGCTTCAAGTGTTTGAATTTTTGTGCAATCCTACATATTATTCCTTTGCATTTTTAAAAAAGGCCTTCCAAAAATTTTCAATTCAGTGAATAATAAAAACGTGATTGAAAATGACATATTAATATAATTTCACTTTCCACAAATATTACAGTTTTAGATTAAACTGAAAAATGCAAGTACTTTATCAATGGGGTACTTAGGTATAACTTGAAGCATACAAGTCATGAGTAATATTTTTACTGAATGCATATCTGGGAAAACTTAGATATGACTGTTTTCATAGATGAAGAAAACTATGATAACTGGATAATTTGTTTTTCTATAATGGTAATATGACACAAAGATGTGAAAAAGCAACAGAAGTCAAAATTACACTTCATCATCATATTTGTATATAAATGACATTTGGTAAATAAAAATGTATAAACTATCTCAAGATCAGTTAACTTTATGTAATGGAGACTGATTAAAATGTCTCTGATGACCTGTATGGAGATTACATTTGGTAAAATGTACATGGAGCCACAGGCACAGGGCCTCACATATTTTAAGTCATCAGTTACGTTCGTATTTCTTGGGGTGTATCTTTTTCCTTCTCCAGATGGTTAGAGCAAGATTTTTGGCAGGCAGTATTGCTCTCTTTTGAAATTAATGTTTATATACTTCTCCTGGTGTCTGTGAAGATTATAGATTCTATCCTAACAAAGTTGAGAAAAAGAAGGTACCGCTGATCTGAAAACAGAGAGAGAAAGTCATAGAAAGAACAGAAGAGAGAAAATGTCCTAAGTAGTTAACTGAGACAGAAACAGGCCCCCATCTGTTGGCCAGATTCTGAGTCTCTGGATAAGTTCTGTTTATTGGGGCTGATCCCAGAGCCATCCACCCAAGTACGACCAGCTGAGTATGAGAACAGGGGGAAGGTGGTGAGGGCTCAGGGGGTATTTATTTTATTTTATTTTATTTTATTTTATTTTATTTTATTTTATTTTTGAGGAGAGGTATCTGTTCTTTGAATTCCAGGTCAATGAGAATGTCTGGAAAATGAATTCCATCTGTTTACATGAGTACATGAAGAGGGGAAGGTTGTCACTGTGTACAGACTGGTGAATCAGACCTAAACAAAACCCAGAGTTAAGGAAGTAAGTTTTGTTTGGAGAGAAATTTCAGCTCCAGAGTAAATGCCAACTATTGGGGTAAGCTTCCAGAAGGAAGTAGGGAACAGCAAAAGGGGGAACCTGCCAGAAGTAAATTCCAGCTGGAATACTGTAAAGTGACATATGTGTGAGGTGCTGTACCACAGCTGGTTTACTTCTCTAGTTATCATCAGGGAGCTGAACATGCTGGGTGAAGCCATTCATGGCACAGACTTCTTGAAGGTTCAGTGAATGACCTGGACAAACCTAAGTAATTCATTCATTTCCAGACACAGTCTCCTCTAATATTTTCAAATAAGTGAATTTTATGTTTTGTTGGAACAATTACTAAATTAACAGTTTCATAGTGTATCTATTTGATGAGCATTTTTTTCTCATGAACCCCAAAATAGTTTTACTGTAGAAAATAATGGAGTTATGCTGTGATGTGAAAGTTTGTGTCCTTTTAAAATTCCTATGTCAAAATCCTAATTCCCAAGGTGATGGTATTAGAAGGTAGGACCCTTGAGAGGTAATTAGGTCAAAAGGGTGGAGTCTTCAGGAATGAGAGTAGTGCCTTTGCAAAAGAGATTGCATAGATGTGCTTTGCTATTTCCACCCTGTGAGGATAACAGTGAAAACTGAATTATAGTTAAATGTGATAGTGCCTTTCTTTGTGAATCAAGAAATGATCCTGAATCTGTAGGTGCCTTGATCTTGAGTTTCCCGGACTCTAGAATTTTGAGAAATAAATTTCTGTTGTGTATAAGCTATCTAATCCATGGGAAATGATCCTGAATCTGTAGGTGCCTTGGTCTTGGGCTTCCCAGACTCCAGAATTTTGAGAAACAAATTTCTGTTGTGTATAAGCTATCTAATCCATGGCATTTTGTAATAGCAGCCTGACCAGACTAAGACAGATTATAATTGCATTTTTTTAAAACTCAACTTACTGTGTAACCTTTATGAAAAGTTTGCAGTATCTAAACACTTAACACTTAAATACAAAACAAGACTGGTCTTATCACAGATCAACTCTAACAAAGTAACAACAAAAAAAATGCCCTTAAATGTTTTCTACAAAATAAAGCTACTTACCTTTCATCATCAAAATAACAGAAAAAAAGATATTATTCATCAGTTCTCCTCATGAGAGACAAAGATTTCCAGATTAGGATTTAGAAGGAGTGAGTTTGAGACAATGTTTTAACACTTATGTAATTGATCACCACAGAATCCCTGGACTCTGATTCTTTATCTGCAAATTATTATCTCTTACCTACTTTCTACACTAAATTTTGATATAATATTGATCTCCATTTTAGAGTAATTTGTTCAAATTGAATTATGGCTAAATATGAAAACCTACAATCTAAATTTATAGTCTGAATGACAGTTTGAGTGGTGGAGAGACAAAAAAATAGCAAATTATCTCATTTCCTAAATTGTAAGAATTTGCCTATGTGCTAGACTAGTTATTGTAGTAGCCTTAAAATATTGAAATTGTTCTATTTGTCATTAACTGTAATGAAGACAGACATCCTTACTTTCAAAATTAACATTAGGATCAGAGAGGCATAGAGGAGTAAATTATCATGCTGTTTCATCTGACACAATTTCGTTTTAACTTGTGGTGATTTATAAACACATAAACATGTGGAAGATGTGCATCTACGGATGTAAACTCATGTTAAGTCATGGGCTGCAGCAGGATGGATGAGCAGGACAAAAATCTGGAAAACAGATTTACCAGTCAGGGTGAAACAGGTGGGGCTAATCATACAACACTAAATCCCAATTATTGTTTTTGTGTAGACCAAGGGACTGATCATATTCAGAGAGAAAATGAATCCAGCTAGGGCTGGAGATCTCAGATCAAATCAGTCATAAAAAGAAAAGCTATTTAAACGTGACGTTATGAATTTAAATCCAAGATTAACTTTTGAATTTGGAATTGGGCAGGAAACATGTTCAGAAAACAAACAGAAAAAACAACGATCAGAGAAAGAAGCATAGTAACCCCAATCCACTGATGATCTGCTGTGAAAACTTCGTATTGTTAGATATACCCCACTTCCCAGGGCGAAATAGGCCTCTCTTGGTAGTAACAACCAATGATTGCAACTTTAATTGAAAGTGTGATATTGATGGAGAACTTCGTGACTATCTTAGCAATGTGTGTGTGCACATATCCTTACATTTATGTGAACACCTTCAATTCATTCTATGACATGGTGTAAAATAATATATCACTGAAATTATAAAATTTCTAAAAGCCAGTGGGAGTTTATTTCATAACACTCTAAGGACTTTGTTTGCATGTAGTACCTGATGAGATTCCCAAATGATGACACTGTTAGAAAATGTTACTCTCACTGTCCCTGTGAAGAAGCAGAGGTTTGGAGAAGAAACACAAGGTGCCCAAATTCGCATAAGTCAGGAAGATGTAGAATTAGGATTCAAATCAAAGTCAGCAATTCCAGAGTTCTTTGTTTCTATCTCAACACAAATCTCTACATTAGATTGGTTAACATTATTTTACCCAGATATTCCCAAATATTTTGTTATGCTGTTGAGTACATTTGCCTAACAAACATGGATTTGGGTGATATTAATTTTATTTTACTTTGCTAGTACTCCGATGTTAAACAAAAATTATGGGAGGCTGTTGTTTGGGGCTGAGCTCCTGCACGAGACCCCAACAGACCAAACCTAACCAAAATGGAGCTGCTTATGCTATATGCCACGTAATCAAACTGAAACTTTAAGGAAGCACATCATTCAAAGACAGACCAGCTTTTTCTGAGTCAGATCATCTTCTACCTTAGTCAGCATAGTTATAAAGTTCCTTCTGCATTAACCCTTACAAAAAGTCACTGAAAGCAACCTGATATTAGACAGCTTTTTTTTTTTTCTCTCTTATTGTTCTGTTTTCTTGTTTCTGTCTTACGAAACCCATCATTCTGCCATTGTTCAACGGGAGTGCTCATTCTGTTTTGTAGAATGAAAGCTGCCCTGATTCATGAATTGCAAATAAAAGCCAATTAAGTTTGTTGGAATTTTGACTTTTGACACCAATAAAGGTGCAATAGTCAGCAAAAAGGGAGAAAAATCAATAATTCAAAATAAAGGACCAAAAAACAGTGTATCATTAATGCTGAGTAACATAAAATATGCTGAAGCAAGGGGGATGTAGAAAGGAGACATTTCCTCATTTGCCGTATTTTCTGTTTTGTTAACTCCTGTTTTACGGTCAGAAACTTTGACTTATTTCTTATGAACTTAAATTCAGCATTTATACAGTTAAACTTTGAAAGGAAACAAAATTCTACATGATATAGATGAGTGCTTATGACTTAGATTCAGTTCAGTCTGCATACAATTGAGTTGCCTTGTGAATAGAACAGTGATACTTTTTCTAATTTTAGGTGAAATGTCTGATATATTTAGGTCTAGAAGTCATGCAAAACTGTATGTTTTATGACATTTTACTTAAAGTTATATAACTTATCTGTGATTTTCTCTCTATCATTCTTACAACTTGACAACCAGTTTTACAAGCAATAAATGTTTTCAATTCATAAAATGTAACTTCAGGCTACAGACAGAGATTATAATAAAACGGGGAAAATCAGACTTAAAAGCTATTTATAAATTTCTTCCCTTCATTTACCCACAATTCTGAACAAAGTCTGGAGATATAAATACGGCTTCTGGTAAGAAAATTCAGTTTAATTTTGAACTGCGCACATTTGGCAGTTTCACATTTTAACTGCCTAATCTTCCTATTTGGGGGCCACAAAAAGCTTATACATATACTGTGGACTAAGCGAGAAAGAGCTACCAAAAATAATACCTGATTTGACCTTCTTCATCTTTCCTTTCATTCATTTAGTTAATTGTGCCAGGTAAGATTGTCTCTAGTTGGCTGAGTACCCAAGGTCACCATCATGACTAATAATCATTGTCTGGGTAAGGATATTATTGTTGCTTTAAAAGGAATGTTAGTGTTTCTGAGTAAATAAGGAAACTTGTGATTGTGCTTTTAATTAAAGTTAGTTCTCATACAAATTCCAAATCAATTGGTTCCTCAGTGCCTAACAGAGGTAAGTACTCAATAAACGCTTCTGACAAGAAATGTCTCTATAGTTTTTGTCTGTATATTTTTCTCTCTCCTTTATTATTATTATTATTTTTTTCTGAGACCGAGTTTCACTCTTGTTACCCAGGCTGGAGGGCAATGACGCAATCTCGGTTCACTACAACCTCCACCTCCTGGGTTCAAGGGATTCTCCTGCCTCAGCCTCCCCAGTAGCTGGGATTACAGGCATCCACCACCAGGCCTAGATAATTTTTTGTATTTTTTGTAGAGACATGGTTTCACCATGTTGGCCAGGCTGGTCTCAAACTCCTGACCTCAGGTAATCCACCAGCCTCAGCCTCCCAAAGTGCTGGGATTACAGGTGTGAGCCACTGCACCTGGCCTATTTCTCTCTCTCTGTTTTTTTTTTTTTTTTTTTTTTTTTTTTTAAATGAAAACTTGAAGCAACTTTCATATATATGGAATCATGCCACTTGATAATAAAGTGGTCAATATGTTGCAGTTGCACAAATTTATTTGTGTGAATATGACAGGTTTCTCTGATTTATAAAGCATTTAAAAATACAGGAATATCATTTTGGCTAGTGAGGTTTCTTTGAGAGGTTTTCGTATAATTTTTTTCTTTCTTTTCTTCCATTCTTTTTTTAGATATCATCTATTCTTTATCCTGCATTTATAGAGAGACTCATGTCTACAAAGCAATGTGCTGATCCTGAGAATAAAATGGAAATATGCTCAAAAGACTACAGGCAGGATCGAAAACGAGGGGGTGTCAAGAATGGCAGTAGCTTCTAAGACAGGCTCTACGCTGGAGCCCCAACTGAATCATTGTTTTGAGATTAAAATTAAGGGACTATATAATAATTTTCTAATTTTAATATGTTAAAAATTAATCATATAACAATTTGGTAAAGACACTTAACCTCTATTTAAGGTCATATTAGAATTAATCATACTCAAAATAATATTTTCCCTTACTAGAACAAATAGTTATAGCTGCTTAAATCTTGCTAATTCCTTTTAACTATTTGCTAGAGTTAAAATGAAATTTGAAACAGTTGGAAGTAAGGATTAAGACTATATAAAACCAAGGGCAAATAAAGAATAGAACTTTAAACTCTAGTCCTATAGAGAACCTTGAATAACCTCTATGACCTTAATTTTTGCTTTATGACCTTGAGATAAGGAACTGAATATCGGTGTATCAACATCAACTTTGTTTTCTACTTAAAAACATAGTACGTACTATCAAAGACAATTGTAGAATGAATAACTCCATAGATAGCAAGAATAATTCTTGAGGGAGAAAAAGAAACAGAGAGAATGAATCAGATTTGTGGTTGATAAAATAACAGCCAGTCACAAATAATGGTGAAAACTGCTGCACAGGTAAGAGTGATTCTTGGGAACTCTAATTTCATCATGGGTAGACACAAGAAAGGGAGCCTCAGGAACTCTTTAAATGGTGGCCTGGAAGTGGCACTTAGACCAGCCAGCATGCTCTGCCATCCTCCTACCCCTGTCTATGGAGAATTCACTAAACAGGTTTGTAAACTAAAACTGCAAGTACAAGCGTGACTTCTAGTTTGAAAGCTGGAGAAACAGAGCAGTGTCCTAAGTAGCTACCTAGCCCCAGGAACAGAAGGACGCTATGAAACTACTGTGGCAAAATATGTCTCCCTCCCTATGTAGTTTATCAGAAGGGTTATTAAAAAGCATGACAGAGAGATGAGCTGGGATTTGTCTACAAAAACGTGTCACGAAACACATAATAGAATTGTGCCTAGCCCATAGTGAGATATCAATAAATTTTGGTCATTATCTGTCTTTTTACCTTTTGATTAATCCAACAATAAGCATGACTCTTAAAAGGCAAAAAAAAAGTCTTCAATGTTCTCAGTGAAATTGACTTTAAATTCCTATTTTACAAAAAGCCAGATTAACATTTAAATGGGTAAAGAACTGTTTTCAAATATTAAAAGGTGTTGTATGTGTAAGGAAATACTCTGAATTGTCCTAAAGGGAAAAAGAATAGAGAAGAAAAGATTTGGTAACAAATTATGGGAAAGAAGATTTTATCTTACACTCAAAAAGAGAAACTACTACTACCAGAACTCCTCAACAAGTAAAATACTCCTTTGTTTTGCATGAGACCAAGGCCACTGTACTTTAAAATACTAAGTAGAGACTAGGTGATAACAGTATTAACTTCTTTTGGTAATATAGTAATAGTAAGAGCAATTGTACATTAGTACATAATTAGCACATAATATTAGTACATAATATTAGTACACAAATTACTACAAAAACTAATAACATAATATTAGTACATGGAAGATGTTGCATTATATATTTTACATAAATTATCTTTGATTAATTCACAATTTTAATATCTTATCCCTGGCACATATTTGTGCAATACATCGATGAGTAAATACATGACAAAAGATAACATTTAATATGAACCAGGATCAGTATTTTCCTTAATTCAGAAACTAGAAGCCTCTAAGTAAACTAGTCAGTGAAATGGTCAGAAATGAAATTAGCAGTCTTATTTCTTTGTGACATTTGTATTCAGACATCTCAATAATATTAAAACACACGGTATTTTAAAACTATTTAGTTTAAATTCACTAGAATAAAATAAATGGCAATCTGCAGTTTTTGTTTTTTTCTTTTGTTTAAAGTGAAAGAAGGACACTAATGTAGTTAACATCCTATAATATAATTTTACATTTACATACTTATTCTCCTAAACTTACATTTATTTTCATCTAGACAAGGCAAGGAAAAGAAACTCAAATTGAGATTCTTTGCTTTTTGTAAAATACAAAACAAATCCATTTTATATGTAATACATCCCATATTTCAGGCAAAAACATTAATATAGAAACTGAAGTAAATACCATAGAAAATAAAAATTTAAGGGACAGTTACATTAAATAAGAAAAGTAACTATATCTTCACCTGTTTTTATTTTTAATCTTTTCTGTTAGTTGGTTTATTTTTTGCTTTTCTTGTAAAAGAACATGATGATTATGATTTTAACCACAGCTACGATGATTCCCCAATTCCAACAACAATTCTTAATTTTTTCTCTTTCAACTCCATTATATAAACAAAGTTTATTTTTCTTCTTTTTAGGTAAGCCTCTGCTAATGTTTAAAACATACTCATACATAGAACTGCAAATATATGTATTTACCACAATAAACATGCCTATGCATGAGAAAAACATATTGCCTTCAGAAACTTGATTATAATCCCATTTGTGTACATATATTTGTCAGTTCTTCTAAATATTTAGGCTATTAACTTTCTTAAAATAAAATAAAAGACAAAATATGAATGCATACACATTTATATTATTTTATTAAAAGAAGGCAGAAATGCTGTAAATATTACAAAATGGACAAATTCTACCTTTAATATTATTCCAAAAACTCTTTATCTCTTACTTCTCTACTTTTTAAAATTTTACTTAAGTTCTAAATGTTCTTCTCACCTGTTTGTCAAACTACTCATTACCAGTACACCCTAACCTCAGCTGACTCTTCCAAAGGAGTGACTTCTAACATAGTAACTTACATTGGTTTATATATCAACAGTCAAAGACTATTTTCACAGGATAAAAGTTTATAACATAGTAAAGGAAAGTACAAAACTTAAACACTGAAATTTCAGTAAGCAAGAGATAGAAAAGGGCCTCTGAAAGGTAAGGAGCCCTCAAAATCCACCATAACATGTTATCAATAAATGATGCCTTAAATAATTTAAGACTTCATAGTGAAACCCCTAATTCTAATATTCTCTCCCCTTCAAAAAAAAAAAGTGGAAATTATAGCCATGAATTTCCAAAACTAGTAATCCGCTTAAAGGTCAATTAAATGAAATTTTAATTATATAAGAGAATTAATGTTTCCATACCTAGCCACATAGTGACAAACTGGGTGATTTTTACGACCTTTTCAAATGAAGCTGATTGATAAATAGGCAAGATTGGCCATGTTGTCAAATTAATCTATACTGATGCCACTGACAGCTGTAGTGACTGGAACAACGAACTATAGAAATGTCTAGTCTTCCTATCTCAAAGATCTTGCTTTATAACTTGTCATTCTCAAGAGGTAAATAATGCATGCTGTTTCTTTCATATTTTTCTTACAGACAGAAGTCCAAGCAGGAAATTAAATTTAGATTCTTTAAATGATGAATTGTGTAAATATTTATTACATTTTCATCTGAGTAAGACAGCTAAGCTGACCTATTTTTACAAGGATCATACAAAAGAACATAAGGCAATAATTGTGCATGGATCCAAGGACTCCATCTGTCTTTATGATCTATTTTTCCACTGGCTTCATGTGGAACTTACTGGTGGCTAGGGTCAGTAGTGCATATTGAAACTTGATTAAAGTTGTAGATGAAATATCAAGACTTTTTTAATCCTCACAAAATTTATCCGTGCAAGACATCAAAAACTCTTTCACAGACGATTAATGATTAATGCTGCTCACTCTGCTTGGACGGCTGTGTGATTCTAGAGCTCCTCTTTCTACTTCTACAGCTTCTCTGTCTACTATAAAGATAACATATTTAAATCTTTTTCCTAGGTATGTGATCTTGGGCACTTAGCTCCCTTTACTGAGGTACCACTTTTTGGCTTATTAAACGATGATTCTGTGTACCTCCACAGTGCTTTTGTGAAGATAAAAGAGATAATACACATGAAGTGTGACCATAAGCACATACTAGGAACTCAACAAATGTTACTGTTTGACCTCTTCACTCACATATTTACTGTAAAAGTAAACACTGAGTCTACTCGTTAAGTTTTCAGAAGTGAATTAATTTGTATTTTGACTGATTCATAGAGCACAAATATTAACATTAGCTTAATGAAAAAATAAAGCCAATTTGCAAACATACACTTTTATCTATATTTCATATTGGGCAATCCACTTTTAGTTGAGAAAATAAGTTCATCTATGAAGAATTATCCTAAGGAAAAAGAAATTAATCCTGCAAGCTAACTTATTATTCACTAGTTGATGATTTCTTTATTTATTTCCTTAGAGAACAATTTTGATCACTCAGTTTAAGGTGGGATTTAAAGCATATTCCAGGAGAGATAATTTCATAATCAATACATTAATATACTTATTCTCCTAAACTTACATTTATTTTAAAATATATTCTGTTACTTTAAATTCTCACAATTTTATTTCCATTGCAATATAAGCCAACTCACTATCATATCATTTCATATCCATACACGCCTAATTGATCTAAATCCTTCCCGTTTTTCCCTTAATCTATTTTCAATAACTCTTGGGAGTTATCTTTAACTTTGTTGGATCATGGCCTTTCTTTAAACGATCAAGAGAAGACACTACTACAGAACCTCTCCACCTTGTTTAGTATTGTTATTTGTTGCATTTTAATGAAGATGATTTCTTTATGACCAAATAACATTCAAAACGTTTAACTTATTCTATTCACTTCTATTCCTAGGCAGATATTTTACCTTTTCCAAATATTCCAATTTCCAAATTCCCCTACTTTCTATAGTAAGGTCATTGAGTAACTTGTTGTAGTGGGTGTGTAGAAAACATTGCCTGTAGAAATCAGAATAAATACACCTGCGTAAATATGACCAGACTTGCCCTCGTTGTGTAATATCACATCTCTGTATCATTTCACTTTGTCTGAAAATTCTATTTATTTTTTTCTTTTCTTCTACTATCACATTGATCTTCATAATTCTCAGCTTTAATGCAACTAACCTACAGAATTTCCTAGATTTCTTTGTTTGTAAGCAATTATTCCTAAGGCATGCTTTTGCATCACTAGATTAAAAACTATTCCATTCTGCTTCGCTTGTGTTACTAGGTGTTCTCCTGCCTGTCTCCACACTAGACAATTTTTTTAACACTAAGGACAATACCTTAGGTGTCATTCTATTTTTGTAAAAACTTTTCCTATGTTTTGAATATATTCAAATAATACAGAAACTATATGTCTCTGAAAAAAAAGGAGCCAATAAAAAGGTACTGAAATTAGAGAATGTACGTTCAAGCAAATCTCTTTGTCTAGGGCCATTTAGATTTTGTAGATCAAGAAATAAACAAATGACCAACAGATCAGTAAGTCACGTGAGACTCATTATGAATATGGTCACTCATCTCTGTGACCATTTTCCTGTTAAATAATATCTTTGTGTGTCTTTAGGGTAGTGTCTGTAATGAAAAATGCAGGACAATTAAATCTGCTCCTTTTAAGATTCCTTTTCTCCAATTCCATGCTTATATGAGTTAGGATTAGGTGCGGCTGTGAATAACAGAACCTTCCCTAAGTGGCTAGTTAAGCATGATGGAAGTTTATTTTTCATTCTGAGAAATCTGGATGTGAACAGCTCATGGCTGGCTTATAAGTCTTGGCAGTCATACGGGACCCAGCATATTTCCAGTTTTCCTTTCTGTCATTCTTAAGGTCTGGCCCTCCGTCTCATGAACTAAGGATGAGTTCCAGCCACCCATTCCCTGAAGGGCCAGCACTTTAATTTTCAGAGTGAAGTGTAAAATGAAAACACTGCACTCCTTTTTAAACTCAGGAAAAGGATGGATATAAATATACTAAAACATAAATCTACTTCACTTTCTGAAGATTTTTTCTTTATCTTTTCTTTTCTTTTTTTTCTTTTTCTTTTTACAAAGGTGCGTGCTTTGTCACCCAGGTTGGAGTACAGTGCTGCAATCACATTTCACTGCAGCCTCAACCACCCGTGCTCAAGCGATCCTCCCACCTCAGCCTCACAAGTAGGTAGGAGTACAGGTATACCCCAGCTAATTTTTGTATTTTTCGTAGAGGGAGGATTTCACTGTGTTGCCCAGGCTGGTCTCAAACTGCTGAAGTCAAATGATCCACCCACTCCACCTCACAAAATGCTAGGATTAAAGGTGTGAGCCACTATCCTCAGCCAGATTTTTTCTTAGCTTGTTAGAGTGTTTTTTTTTTTGTTTGCTTGTTTGTTTGTTTTTGCTCTTTATGTTCTTCTATGTAAAGAGAAGTTAAATTTTTAAGTTATTAGCATAAATTTTGTCATTCTCTGTTTACACTTATGATGGTAGTTTTAAGTGCAAACATAAAAAAAATTTAATTCATATGTTTACCTCACCAAAATTACATGATTCATATTTCATAGTTCAGATATGCAGAACAGTGGAAACACTACATGAAATTGACTCAAATGTTTTTATTTAACTTTTTATACACACATGATCTAACAATATTCTCTACGTTTAGCTTACTAATGAATCAGGAAAGACTGAAAGGAGAAAGAACTATCATTTTCAGCAAAGTGGTTGACTAACGATACAGAGAAGTAACACAAGTAGAAAAGGACATGATAGGACTCTTGAGTCCTTTTTGTCTCTTAGAATGCTATTGCCTTCTCCCTGGATGTGAGCTAATTTTTTCCTCAAATAGTGTTGACTTCTGAAACTAACAGTATTTCCTGCTTATTTAGTTGAACATAATATAACCTGTTTACTTTGTACTCACTTTGCCTCTTGAGAAACTCTCACACATTATCCACTGTAATTCTGACCTCATGAGGCACCCAGAATGCTATATATGAGGAAGTGAGGGATGTCTGAAACACATATTGCGTTTATCTTTTCTGCTCAAGCATATGCTCCATTGTTCCAGAGGACTTCACTTACAAAACACAAGTTGAAAGAAAATTATTAAAAGTTTCAAGAAGCCTACAGTGGAGCAATAAATCAAGTATGGACCCCTTCTAAGCATAGGGTCCAGTGTGATCATACAGCTTAACTGTCATGAAGCTGACTGTGGTGCCAGGTTTCACTTTCAGGGAGGCTGGAAGAAGAGGAGAGAAAGTAAAAGATCTGCATCAATTATTTAAGATTTCCCAGAAGCTGACCTATAATACTTCTATTGAATCCCATGATCAGAACTTTTATATGAGGTTGCAACTAGCTGCAAGAGAGGCTGGGTAGCGTAGTCTTTGTTTGCAGGCAGCCATATACTCAGCTAAAGATTATAGAAGTGGAGGTGGGTAAGTAAAAGTTTCCACTGTAACATTTCTTATTTTAACCATCACAATAGAAGAAAATTAGTCAAAAGTGAATTTCAGCTTTTCACTAGAGGATTCGAAAATAGCTTTTTAGAAGTAGTAAAACTAGTTAGTGATGGAAATAAACTAGAAAATCTAGAAGAAATTGATAAATTCCTGGACACATACAGCCTCCCAAGACTAAACCAGGAAGAAGTCGAATCCCTGAGTAAAACAATAACAAGTTCTGAAATTGACGCAGTAATTAATAGGCTACCAACCAAAAAAAGTCCAGGACCAGATGGATTCACAGACAAATTCTACCAGAGGTACAAAGAGGAGTTGGTACCATTCCTTCTGAAACTATTCTAATAAATAGTAAAAGATGGACTCCTCCCTTAACTCATTTTATGAGGCCAGCATCATTCTGACACCAAAACCTGGCAGAGACACAACAAAAGAAGAAAATTTCAGGCCATTATCCCTCATGAACATCGATGCAAAAATTACTCAATAAAATACTGGCAAACTAAATCCAGCAGCACATCAGAAAGCTTATCCACCACGATCAAGTCAACTTCATCCCTAAGATGCAAGGCTGGTTCAACACACACAAATCAATACATGTAATCCATCACATAGACAGAACTAGTGACAAAAACCACATGATTATCTCAATGGATGCAGAAAAGGCCTTCAATAAAATTCAACACCGCTTCATACTAAAAACTCTCAATAAACTAGGTGTTATATATATCTCAAAATAGTAAGAGCTATTTATGACAAACCCACACCCAATATCATACTAAATGGGCAAAAGCTGAAAGCATTCCCTTTGAACACCGGCACAAGACAAGGTTGCCCTCTCTCACCACTCCTATTCAACATAGTATTGGAAGTTCTGGCCAGGGCAGTCAGGCAAGAGAAAGAAATAACAGGAAGAGAGGAAGTCAAATTGTCTCTGTTTGTGGATGATGTGATTGTATATTTAGAAAACCCCATCGTCTCAACCCAAAATCTCCTTAAGCTGATAAGCAACTTCAGTGAAGTCTCAGGATACAAAATCAATGTGCAAAAATCGCAGGTATTTCTATACACCAATAATAGAAAAACAGGAAGCCAAATCATGAGTGAACTTGCATTCACAATTGCTACACAGAGAATAAAATACCTAGGAATCCAGCTTACAAGGGACGTAAAGGACCTCTTCAAGGATAACTACAAACCACTGCTCAAGGAAATAAGAGAAGATACACACAAATGGAAAAACATTCTATGTTCATGGATAGGAAGAATCAATATCGTCAAAATGGCTATACTGCCTAAAGTAATTTGTAGATTCCATGCTATCCCCATCAAGCTACCATTAACTTTCTTCACAGAATTAAGAAAAAAAAAAAAAAATTTAAATTTCATATGGAACTAAAAAAGAGCCTGTATAGCCAAGACAATCCTAAGAAAAAAGAATAAAGCTGGGGGCATTATGCTACCTGACTTCAAACTATACTGCAAGGCTACAGTAAATCAAAACAGCATGGTACTAGTACCAAAACAGATATATAGACCAATGGAAGAGAGCAGAGTCCTCAGAAATAATGCCACACATCTACAACCATCTGATCTTTGACAAACCTGACAAAAACAAGCAATGAGGAAAGATTCCCTATTTAATAAACTGTGATGGGAAAACTGGCTAGCCATATGCAGAAAACTGAAACTGAACCCCTTCCTTACACCTTATACAAAAATTAACTCAAGATGGATTAAAGACTTAAATGTAAGACCTAAAATCATAAAAACCCTAGAAGAAAACCTAGGCAAAACCATTCAGGACATAGGCATGGGCAAAGACTTCATGACTAATACACCAAAAACAATGGCAACAAAAGCCAAAATTGACAAATGGGATCTAACTAAGCTAAACAGCCTCTGCGCAGCAGAAGAAACTATCATCAGAGTGAACAGGAAACCTACAGAATGGGAAACATGTTTTGCAATCTACCCATCTGAAAAAGGGTTAATGTCCAGAATCTACAAAGAACTTAAACAAATTTACAAGAACAAAAACAAACAATCCCATCAAAAAGTAGATGAAGGATATGAACAGACACTTCTCAAAAAAACACATTTATTCGGCCAACAAATATATGAAAAAAATCTCATCATCACTGATCATTAAAGAAATGCAAATCAAAACCACAATTAGATACAATCTCATGCCAGTTAGAATAGCAATCATTAAAAAGTCAGAAAACAACAGATGCTGGGGAGGATGTGGAGAAATAGGAACACTTTTACACTGTTGGTGGGAGTGTAAATTAGTTCAACCACTGTAGGAGACCGTGTGGCAATTCCTCGAGGATCTAGAACCAGAAATACCATTTGACCCAGCAATTCCATTACTGGATATATACCCAAAGGATTATAAATCATTCTACTGTAAAGACACATGCACGCGTATGTTTATTGCGGCACTGTTCACAATAGCAAAGACTTGGAACCAACTCAAATGCCCATCAATGATGGACTGGATAAAGAAAATGTGGCATATATACACCATGGAATACTACACAGCCATTACAAAGGATGAGTTAATATCCTTTGCATGGACATGGATGAAGCTGGAAACTATCATTTTCAGCAAACTAATACAGGAACAGAAAACCAAACACCACGTGTTCTCATTCATAAGTGGGAGTTGAACAATGAGAACGCACAGACCCAGGGAGGCGAATTTCACACACCGAGGCCTGTCCTGGGGTGGAGGGCCAGGGGAGGGATAGCATTAGGGGAAATACCTAATGTAGGTGACAGGTCGATAGGTGCAGTAAACCACCATGGCAAATGTATACCTATGTTAACAAACCTGCACGTTCTGTACATGTATCACAGTAATTAAAATTCAATAAAAAAATAAACCAGTTAGTAAATATTTACTTTTCAATTAAAGACAGCATGTTAAAAGCAAAACAAAATAACCAGGCAATAAACTTTAAATTTTGACTCATAACATCAATTTCTTTAGAAAAGTTTTCTAAAAAGTTTTTCAGAAAACTTTGTCAGATCTGATAATTTTGCAAGATTACTTGCTGGATTTTAAATTCTATTCAACTCAAAAATTGTTCCTGCTTATATTTTGAAAGTAAGTCATGTATAGGAGATTAATTTACCTCTGACTATTTCCAGTACCATTTGGAAATTTGGATTAAATTGTAAATCATTCCTATTTGAAACTCACAAAAAAAACCTTTCAGGGTAGATGCTATTATCTTCATTTTGTAAAAAAGCAAACAGGACTTTGAGAGAATAAGAAACCAAAAATCCCACCACTGTAGACAACTTTACCTCATATACAGGTTTCTATACTCTAATGTTCTTTCTCTCTTTATTCGTTTCTTATTTTGGATATCACTTTCTTGAAGAGAGAGAAAATATATTACACACATATTCTTCGTGTGTGTAATAATGTGATATTGCATTTATACAACACACATACATATACGTGTGTATGTGTGTGTGTGTGCGTGCGTGTGTGTGTATATATATATTCTTTATTTTTCAAAAGAGAAAAGTTAGTTGACAGTATTAAATCACTTGCCTGAGGCCATCCCACTACAAGTACCACAGTTGAATTTTACAACCACTCCAACTGGTTCCAGAGCAAGAGCTTCTTGCACCACACTGCCCTGCCCTCAACCATTTTTATTCTCTGGTCATCTCTGTATGAGATCTAAAACAAGAAGGCGGAGTGATATGGTTTGGCTGTATCCCCACTCAAATCTCATCTTGAATTGTAACTCTCACAATTCCCATGTGTTGCGGGAGGAACTCAGTGGGAGATAATTGAATTATGGGGGTGGATCTTTCCTGCTCTGATCTCTTGATAAAGAATCAGTTTCATAAGATTTGGTGGTTTTAAAAATGGGAGTGGTCCTGCACAAGCTCTCTTATGTCTGCCGCCATCCATATAAGATGTGGCTTGTTCCTCCTTGCCTTGCACCATGATTGTGAGGCCTCTCCAGCCATGTGGAACTGTAAATCCAATTAAACCTCTTTCTTTTGTAAATTGCCCAGTCTTGGGTATGTTTTTATCAGCAGCATGAAAGCAGACTAATACGCAGAAGGTCTTGTTCAATCTTAGCTTGGAATATATATGTTGAGGGACTCAATTTTTTTTGCAGCTCTGCACATGTCTGGAATGACATAAAAATATAGGGAGTAATAATTTGGGTACTACAAATAAATTGTAGTGAGAAGACAAATTGCAAATACAGAATCTGAATAATGCAGATCAACTGTATTAGTTTTTAAAGCAAATGTGAAAGGAGATACATAATCATGGTATTATATCATATACCAACACAATAAAGCACCATCTGCATTTCATTATGAACACTAACATATATTTTAACTTCTTGAAAAAGTATCATTGATTAGGGAGGTGTCAGTTCTACATTACTCTTTCAATCTTTCTCTCTCTCTGTCTTAATGTATGCCTGTGCATGTCCATTCATGTAGAATGTACCTGGAATATATTTCTCACCACATGCATGCCTTCTTCAATTAAATGTCAAATAAGGTTCAAATGCATCTGTTCGGTGAATGTTCTTGTCATGGCATGATAGTCACTAGTAGTGAATCCTATAGAGAAAAGGTATGTGCAACTGACAATGTGTCATAGAAGATCTTGATAGTGGCAGGAGGCAGACAAATTCCTAGGCAGATGGGGCAGGTCCCAGCTGAAACCCGACCTTCAAGCCAAAGACAGCCTGAAGCCTGAAAACTGAGCAGTCAGCTCCAGGTAGAATCCACAACCAGGAGTGCAAACTTCCTTGATGCCTTTCAGCCAATCAAATGGTACGTTTTTCAGGCAGGCCCATGGACCAATCAGCATGCACTGCCTCTATTCTGAGCCCATAAACGCACCAGGAGCTGTCCACTTCAGGTATGCTCTCTGCTGAGAACTATTCTGTTGGTAAATAAACTCTTCACCTTGCTCATTCTCCTGGTGTCTGCATAACCTCATTCCTCCTGAACATGGTACAAGAACTCGGGACCTGCCAAACAGTGAGCGTGAAAAGGGCTGTAACCCTTTCATGGCTAGTTCACCAAGCTTTGAGCGGGAGCAAAAAGGGCTGTAATGCTTTCTTGGATGGCTCAAAATGCTGTGGGCAGTGACACACTCTGATTCATCGGCCTGTGGTAGTGCAGAGTGGCGACCCTTCCAGGGTTCCAGACCTTGGTATTTCCTGAGCCAGAGCTGTAGTCCTATAGCCCGCCCATCCTCTACTGATATGGCATGGTTACCCCACATGACGGGAAGCAGCAGCAGGGCTGGATCAGCCTGGGAGATGCAGGCCGGAACAAGGCGGTGGGACTGAACACGCTGAAAACATACCTCTATCAGCCAAGCTGTTGGGAGTAGAAACAAGAAAACTGTAGCACACCTCCCCCAACTCCTTGAGGCTCCAAGGTTGCTGGTGTCTTTGAGTTTTCGAGCGAGTGCCACCACATTCCCCTGCTTCAGATGCTGTTGCCTGCAACAGAAGCCGCTTGTGGTGTTCCTGGTCTACCCGCGGCCTCCTACAGAGCCAGTTCCTGAACCAGCACCTGGACAGCTGGTGCACCTGTCCTGAACCCCACCTGCAACAGCTGGTGCTCCTGGCTGATGCAAGCTGACCTGATGCTGAAGGAGAAGAGGTGTAACAATAAATGCTATTTTGGGAGGTGAGTGGGAGTTAACTAAGGACAAATGGGAAAAAAAAGAGGGCTCAAACAGTGGAATCAACATGCCGGAGACCTTCTAGCGACATGAGCCAAATGTGTAGGAAAAGAGGAAAGACCTGAGTGATAGGGGGCACAGAGAACCAGAGAGCTGAGAGATGGCTAGGGACCAGGGCATGCAGAGCTCTGCAGGTCTTTATAAGAGGAGTAATAGAAAGTCAGTGTGTTCTAAAGTGTGGGTATGAACATCAAATATGATATTTGGAAAGGTCCACCTGTATAGTATGTGAATGAGTGATCTAAGAGGGACAGAATAGATTTGGAGAGATTCACTAAGAGATTATTTCAATGTATCAAAGAAGAAATGGTGGTAGCTTCAACTAAGGACAGGGTAAGACAGATAGAGATAAAATTAAGTACATATAATAGATTTGTGTATAATTTTTACCTAGTACCATTTGAATGAAACATAATATCAGTATTTCTGTATTAAGAATTATTAGCTGATAGCAGATATATTGTTTTTAATTGTTAAAAGAGCTACTGTAAAATGAAAACAGTTTTCTAGTTAGGCCTTTCTCTAGTGTGTTTATAATTACTTTCCTTCAAATATCACTAAGCCTGCTTGGCATAAGACCACCATAAGAACCCTGACAGTTCCTGTCAAATTATTAATATTTCCTGTGTTTTCTCAGCAGGAGATTTAACAACCTAAAGAAGACCATGGCAATCATGATCTCAGCTCATTTTGTTTTCCCTAAACTCTTTGTGTAGTGATAATGCATTCCATTCAAGACCCTAAAATAAAATGTAATTCTGCCAGGGTGTCTTAACAAATTGTTATTTACAGGTTGAGTTTTTTAAAAGCACCATAGCAACATTTTCTCTTTAGAATGGAAATACAAGAAGACATCTGATTTGTTGTGAAGACAAAAGCATACTCCATTCCAGCATATCTGGCAGATGTTCTCTTCATAGGCAGAGAAAATACATGGCAAGTTAATGTATCCAGCTGGTTCCTAAATCATTCTGAAATTATCTGTGTCTGCTCCCAAAAGGTGTAAATTGGCCCATAAAGGGAACAGTAAATAGCCTGACTATTAAAAAAAAAAAGATAGAGAATAATTCATATTACAGGAAGAAGCCAATGACCAGTAGAAAAAATTACTATTATTTGAATAAATTAGGTAAATTAAGACCTCTCTATGAATTTACTATTATATTCAGAAGGTTTAATATTCAGTCAACCAGGAAGTAATTATCTTTTGCTGCTTTTATTCTTGATCCTACGTTGCATTATTTTATTTTTAGCCAGAGCCTAGTTTTGATTTGCCAAAGGTCCTGCAACAATGGAGTACAGTGAATAACTGCTGTAAGCAGTTATTTTAAGTAACACCTGAAGTTATTTCTGGTCCAATATGTAAAAAACTTAGAAATAGTCAATTCCATCTTCCGAACATGAAAAGATTGTACAAACTACAAAGTCAAAAACTCTTTTTAGATTCATTATAGAATTGCAAATGGTTACCCCCAAAACTGGAGAGACAGATGGTTGAATGTACAGAATTACAATTTATTAGCAGAAAAAGCAGAGGAACAAAAGCTCACAGCTGAAATCAGGATTGATAGGATCATATTGTCCTATCCTATTGATACCACATTGATAGGATCAAACTGTCATTGACAAGTTGCTAAAGGTTTAGTTAGTGTGCACTAGATTAGAGGGAAGCCAGACCTGTAGAGATCCCCAACACTTTCTTGAGTTTTATTTCCAGGAGCCCTACCATGTTCTAACTATGAAGATCTGAGAAAAATTCCCTTTGCTTCCAGCAGGAAAGAGAAAGACTAACCATTTGAAATAAGACAAAAACGCTCTGTTCTTCTTAATAAGGCATGCACTCAAGGAAACCTATTTTATCAAAGCCTTACCAACTGCGGTTTTGCCAAAGCCTAACCAATCTGGGGAAGGGAGAGAACTGTAGCTTCCTGTTTAATCTTTAATATTAGGAAAGGGAAATGTCCAACTCAGGCTCAATGAAATACCACGAAATAATCATAAGTCAATAAGTGCTTCCCCTCTCCCCACAACTACCACCACATGTTGGGGCTTCTGTGTAATACCGCAAGATTATAGGTAAAATATTGTAATCCTCAGATGCTATTGTAGCAGTCTCTAGTAAAACCCAAAGGCAGTAAAAGGGACAAAAGTGGACACCAGAGAAAAATTTAGCCATTGATACTGCATTTACAACAAACAGTAAACACAGTCTAACATCTAGCCAGATACACCTAAGACCTCACACTAAAGACCCATCAAACTCAATTCCTTTTACCCTCAACAGAGTAGGCATCAATGGAAAATGTCTGAAAATATTAAGAGCTATCTATGACGAACCCACAGCCAACATCATAATGAATGTGCAAAATGTTGAAAACTTCCCCTTGAGAACTGGAACAAGACAAGGATGCCCATTCTAACCATCCCTATTTGATATAGTTCTGTAAGTCCAAGATAGAGCAATCAGGCCAAAGAGAGAATCAAAAGAAATCCAGATAGAAAAAAAAAAAAAGTCAAACTATCTCTCTTTGCTAATGATATGATTCTATACTCCCAAAACCCTAAAGATTCTGCAAAAAAACCTACAAGAACTCATAAATGATTGTAGCAAGGTTACAGGGTACAAAAATCAGTGTACAAAAATATGTAACATTTCTATTTCAAGAGCATCCAGGCTGAGAGTAAAATCAAAAACACAATCCCATTTAAAATAGCCACAAAGAAAATAAAATACTTAAGAATATATCTAACTATGGAGGTGAAAAATGTCTACAAAAAACACAAACCAGTGCTGAAAGAAATCAGAGATGACAAAAATAAATAAATTATTCATTCTCATGAATAAGAAGAATTAATATCATTAAAATGGCCATACTACCCAAAGCAATTTACTGAGTCAATGCTATTTCTATCAAACTACCAATAACAATTTTCATAGAATTAGAAAAAATAATTCTTAAATTTGTATGGAACCAAATAAGAGCTTGAATAGCCAAAGAAATCCTAAGCAAAAAGACCAAAGCCAGACACATCACAATACCCAACTTTAAATTATACCATAAGGCTACAGTAACCAAAACAACATGGTACTGGGGGAAAAAATAAAATTAAAAAAAAAAAAGACACATAGTTCAATGGAACAGAATAGAAAACTCAGAAATAAAACCACATACATACAACCATCTGATCTTCAACAAGTCACACAAAAACTAACAATGGGGAAATAACTTTCTATTCAATAAACAGTCATGAAATAACTGGCTAGCCATATGCAGAAGACTGAAACTGAACTCCCACCTTTCACCATATAAAAAAATCAAATCAAGATAGATTAAATGTTTAAATGTAAGACTTCAAGATATAAAAATCCTAAGAGAAAATCTAGAAAAAGTCTTCTCAATATCAGTCCTGGAAAATAATTTTTTGCTAGTTCCTCAAAAGCAATTGCAACAACAACAAAAATGGAAAAGTGGGACCTAGATAAATTAAGAGCTTGGATATATGAAGATCACGAATTGATGAATGACTTCAAATTAATTATTCACATTTACTATAGGAGAATAGAAATAGGGGGATATATAAAATTTTTAGGATTTATAGGATAAATTGTCACAAGTTACAGATTAAAAATAAGAGAAAGATGCATAATAAATGTAAATGTTGACAACAGTCAACTCTACTATTTTATCAATTTTTTAAAAACTCTTTCAGAAAAATCTAGAGAAAGTGGATTGCTTCAGTCAGTTTTGTTGAAATAGAAAAATCATCTGGACTTAACATCTAAATACATGAGTTTTATTTCCAGGGCTATTGTTTGCTAATTATTTGTGATATGGTTTGGTTCTGTGTCCCTACCCAAATCTCATGCTGAATTGTAATCCTCGGTGTTGGGGAATGGGCCTGGTGGGAGGTGACTGGAACATGGGAGCAGATTATCTCTCTTGCTGTTCTTGTGATAGTGAGTTCTCATGAGATCTGGTTATTTAAAAATGGGTAGAACTTTCCCCCTCACTTTCTGTCTGTTGCTGCCATGGAAGACGTGCTTGCTTCCACATCACCTTCCGTCATGAGTATATGTTTCCTGAGGCCTCCCCAACCATGCCTCCTATATAGCCTGTGGAGCTATGAGCCAATTAAACTTCTTTTCTCTATAAATTATCCAGTCTCAGGTAGTTTTTTATAGCAATATGAAAACGAGCTAGTACAATTTGATTCTAAGTAATCACCTAATCTCTCTGAATTCAACATTCACTTCTGTACTGTAATGGAAAGTATAGTACCTTCTTCTTATTTGTTTAATGATTAAATGTGGTATTGCATGGAAGAACTGTAAAATATTATGCATGCTCTATGTTCTATTTGCATTTGCACAGTATGGGTTTCAGTTACTTTGTGTTGATTTCATGCTTTTCTCCAGAGTTACTGATTTTGTCCAAACCTTGAAATCATGAAACGAATGATTTCTAGTTTGTCAGCATTGTTTAGTAATAATAATAAGAATTATGACTACCACTTGGTTTTCATGGAGACTTGGAGTTGGGGAAGTTCAACAATTAGGACTGGGAACATAGATACAATGTGTCTGTATGACCAGTTCACCATAAATATTTTCACCAAAAGTTGTCTTAGGTGTCCTGGCACCAAGGTCTTTTGCTGATGGTTCAAGAGCAGATGGCAATATGCTTCCTGTTTTATCTGGCCCAGTGTGGGAGGATCAGCTGCACCTGAGATGTCAGGAAACATTTCAATGTGTAACTTTCCTTTGTTTTGCTATTTTCTGCCCTTTGCCTGTAATAAAGAAGATCTAGGAGTAAAAACTGTTTAAGACTTGTGTGTTCTTTCAGCACTCCAACACTTATAATACTAATGAGTTATTAATTAATGAGTATGTCATTAATGCAGACATGATAGATGTCATGCTTAAAAAAAATTTGGTAACACTTACAGTGTAATTTCCCGTATCTTCTTAAGTGCACATGGAGATTAAACATTAAGGAAGAAAACAAAACCAAAACATTTCTGCTAATCAGCAAGGAAAAATACAAATAACTAAATGAAAACAATGTATTTTGCAACAACTTTTAAACAATATTCTGTAATCTATAATCTTGGTTGCGGTGTTTCCTGAAGTGATTAAGGAAATTTATAGCCTTTAGACATATAAAAACACATAAAATTAGCTCATTTTTCTTCAAACGATTATGGCTCTCTTTTAATGTTCAAGACATTGGGCAAAGTTCTGAGATACCAACAGAAGAGAACAACGGAAGATTTCCTATTATTATGGATCCTACAGTTAAGCAGAAGAGACTGACATTAAATAAATAACTATACAATAAACATATAAAAATAATTTCTATGAAGTAAAATAAATGAGTGTTCCTAGGGGAAATAATGGTAGAGGGTGGCATTAATTTTCTATGATCTCTTTCCAAAAGCTGTCTGAAAAGAAACAGGGTTTTAATGGTAACTTAAAGAATATGGAAAAATTATCAAAGAAAAGAGTAGGAAGAGCACATTCTAGGCAAGAAAAATAACATGTGCTAAAAGCATTTACAAAATTTATGAGCTGAAAAGAGTGTGGAGCTGATATAAGCCCAGTGTGGTGGGTACTCAATGACCAAGTAGAATGAACTGGGGGCATTTGATTCAAAATAATTTTAAGTGTAAAGAGATATAAAGGAACTAAAGAATTATAAACAGAATAGTGACAACATATGATTTATCATTTTACATTTTCATTTTTACTGTTATAAGGAAAACAAAGAGATGTGGATGTAGTTGTGTAAAAGGGCAATGTGATGGTTAATATTGTGTCAACTTGATTGGATTGAGGGTTTAAAGTATTGTTCCTGGATGTGTCTGTGAGGATGTTGCCAAAGGAGATTAACATTTGAGTCAGTGGACTGGGAGAGGCAGACCCACCCTCAATCATGGTGGGCACCATCTAATCAGCTGCCAGCGCAGCTAGAAAAAAGCAGGCAGAAGATAGAAAGAGCAAACTTGCTGAGTCTTCCAAGCCTTCATCTTTCTCCTGTGCTGGATGCTTCCTGCCTTTGAACATTGAACTCCAAGTTCTTCAGTCTTTGCACTCTTGGACTTAAACACCAGTGGTTTGCCATGGGCTCTTGGGCTTTTGGCCACAGACTGAAGACTGCACTGTCAACTTCCCTACTTTTGAGGTTTTGAGACTTGGACTGGTTTCCTTGCTCCTCAGCTTGCAGATGGACTATTGTGGGACTTCACCTTGTGATTGCATGGGTCAATACTCCTTAGTAAACTCCCCTAATATATACATCTATCCTATTAGTTCTGTCCCTCTAGAGAACCCTGACTAACACCAATTTTGGTACTAGCAGTGATTCTAGAGGTTACAGAATTTTAAGGATGAATTTCTTCAGTTGGTTTTGGGGTTTATGGAGATGGCTGCTTAATTTGATGAGACCCCCAAATGCTAAGAACTCTACTTCTAATAGCATAAAGAACACTGAGAGTCCTTGGAGTGGATTGTATATTTATGTAAAATAAATACATTTGCTACTCCTGATTCACTGCTCTTGAGAAGCAAGGAATTAGTGACTCTGCATATAATACCTTTGACCATATGTGGAGCACCAAATAATATCATGAAGTTGATTAGTTGCTCCTAAGTTTGCTGAATAAAGTTGTAACCACCCAATGGGTGCACCTTGCCAGCTGCCTAGACAGAACTGACTTATCCAGACAGAGGAATTGCAATGGAGAAAGAGTAATTCACACAGAGCCGGCTGTGTGGGAGACAGGAGTTTTATTATTACTCAAATCAGTCTCCTGAGCATTCAGGGATCAGAGTGTTGAAGGATCATTTGGCGGGTGTGGGCTCAGAAAGTGGGGATTGTTGATTGGTTGGGGTCGAAGTGAGTTCTTTTTGCTTGCTTCTGTTCCTGGGTGGGATTGCAGAACTGATTGAGCTGGATTATCATGCTGGGTCTGCAAAATATCTCAAGCACTGATCTTAAATAGTGATGTTACTCCCAGGAGCAATTCTGGAGAGGTTCAGACTCTTGCAGCCAGAGGATGCATGGCCCCTAAACTATAATTTTTAATCTTGTGGCTAGTTTGTTAGTCCGACAAAGGCAGACTGGTCCCCAGGCAAGAAGGGGTTTTTTTCAGGAAAGGGCTATTATCCATTTTGTTTCAGAGTTTAAACTAAATGAAATTGTTCCCCAGGC
This sequence comes from Chlorocebus sabaeus, assembly GCF_047675955.1. Lineage (NCBI taxonomy): Eukaryota > Metazoa > Chordata > Mammalia > Primates > Cercopithecidae > Chlorocebus > Chlorocebus sabaeus. The sequence goes on along the minus strand of NC_132910.1, from coordinate 77,172,807 downwards.
TAGTTCAGCCTACACTATGGAGTGAAAAAAGACAGTTTAGAGCTTAGAAGGAAGATGGCCTCAGTTAGGTCTGATTTCTTTCACTGACATAATGACCTCAGTTATAATTTTTGAAAAGGTAGTTTCAAAGTGATAAAAGAAAATGATGAGCTCAGGGACTCTTAACTCCTGGCCTCAGAAGAACATACTGAGCCTCAAATCTTCTAAGATTGTCCTGAGTGAGAGTCTTATCTCCTCTATACAAAGGACTGAAATTGTGGAAAATCAGACACAAGTTCTTATCATACGAGTGACTGACGTGCAACAAAAGGTGCATGCTCAGCCTCACCAGGTGTCTACTATTAAAGTGAAGGCATTGATTGGAAAAAAAAAATGGGACCCTGCAACTTGGAATGCGGACATGTGGTAAAACCCTAATGAGGCTGGGGACAATGAGCTCCTAAATTTGGATAAGGCTTTTGTTTTTCTTTTTTCTTTTCTTTTTTTTTTTTTTTTTTTTTGCCAAAGGAAACAGTCTTCCCATCCCCAGTGATGGCAACATCCCCTCTCCCACCCCCACTGCCATCAGCCTTTACACTTTTGTCTGAGGAGATTAACCATGTACTGCCTGAGGCAGCAGGAGTAACCTCGCCTAAGGCAGCTGTCAGGCCAGACGATGCTGATCCTTCTCAAAACCCACACCCAACAACCGTGTTTTCATCTAGACCTATAACTACACTCAAGTCACGACAGGCCCCTAGAGGTGAGATTCAGAGTGTGATGCATGAGGAAGCGCACTACACTCCAAAAGAACTGCTAGGGTTTTCTAATTTATAAGTAGAAACCTGGAAAACAGGCACGGGAATGGATATTACGGGTGAGGGATAATGGTGGAAGGAGCATAAAGCTGGATAAAGCTGAATTTATTAATATCAGCCCACTAAGCAGGGATTCTACATTTAATGTTGCAGTTTAGGGAGTAAAAAACGGTTTTGGCCAGGTGCAGTGGCTCACACCTGTAATTCCAGCACTTGAGAGGCCGAGGCGGGTGGATCACCTGAGGTCAGGAATTCAAGACCAGCCTGATCAACATGGAGAAACTCCATCTCTACTAAAAATACAAAATTTAGCCAGACGTGGTAGCACATGCTTGTAATCCCAGCTATTCAGGAGGCTGAGGCAAGAGAATCACTTGAACCTAGAAGCTGGAGGTTGTGGTGAGCCAAGATGGTGCCATTGCACTCCAGTTGTGCAACAGGAGCAACACTCCATCTCAAAAAAAAAAAACTAAAAATTTCTTTGCTTGGTTAGCTGAAACATGGATCAAAAGATGGCCCACTGTGAGTGAGCTGAAAATGCCTGATCTTCCCTGATTTAATGTAGAGGAAGTGATGCAAAGACTTAAGGAGATTGGAATGCTAGAGTGGATTAGTCACTTTAGACCTACTCGTCTCAGCTGGGAGGGCCCAGAAGACATACCCTTCACCAATACCTTGCAAAACATATTTGTGAGGGGAGCACCTGCATCTTTGAAAAGTCCTGTAATTGCTCTCCTCTGTATGCCAGATCTTAAAGTGGGAACTGCAGTCACACAATTGAAGAACTTAAATGCAATGAGATTAATTGGATCCCAAGGTTGTGGGGAAAAAGTGGCAGCACTCAACCATCAAAGGCCAGGTGGGTGTAGTTACCACAATGTACAGCAGAGGCAAAGCAGCAATCAGAATAGTTTGACTCATATAGAGTCTGTCATTGGCTAATTAATCACGGTATTCCTAGAAGTAAAATTGATAAGAAGACTACTGCATTCTTACTTAATCTGTACAAGTAGAAAATTTCCCGGGTAAAGCGGACAAAAAAACTAATTTCAATTATAAATATAGAGAATCATGACCACTCAGTTTCTAGACTTAGACCAGTTCACACCAGAACCCCTTAAATCAAGGGGACACTGGATTCCGTTGAGGAAAGACTCCACTACAGCACCAGCAATTTACACTGTTACCCTTTCTCCCGTCCTTCCCCAAGAAGACCTCTTGCCTTTTACCAGGATAACTGTGCATTGGAGAAAAAGGAATGATCAGAACTTTTGGGGACCATTGGACACTGGCCCTGAGCTGATGTTGATTCCAGAGGGCCCAAAACATCATTGTGGTCCTCCAGTTAAAACAAGGACTTATGGAAGTCAGGTTATTAATGGAGTTTTGGCTCAGGACTTACAGTGGGTGCGCTGGGTCTCCAGACTCATCCTGTAGTCATTTGCCCTGACTCCTTAAGTCTTTGCATTTCCCCTGTAGTCATTATGTAGTACCAGAATGCATAATTGGCATAATCATACTTAACAGCTCTCAGAACCCCCACACCGGCTCCCTGACTGGCGGGGTAAAGGCTAGCATGGTGGGAAAGGCCAAATAGAAGTCATTAGAATGGTCTCTACCTCGAAAAATAGTAAGTCAGAAACAATATTGCATCCCTGGCGGGATTGTAGAGATTAGTGCCACCATCAAGGACTTGAAAGATGCAGGTGTCATGATTCCCACCACATTCCTGTTCAACTCTCTTATTTGGCCTGTACAGAAGACAGATGGATTTTGGAGAATGACAGTGAATTATTGTAAGCTTAACCAAGTTGTGATTCCAATTGCAGCTGTTATATCAGATGTGATTTCATTGCTTGAACAAATTAACATATCTCCTGGTACCTGGTATGCAGCCATTGATTTGCCAAGTGCCTTTTTCTCCATTCATGTTCATAAGGCCTACAAGAAGCAATTTGCCTTTACCTGCTAAGGCCAGCAATATCCCTTCACTCTCCTACCTCAGGGGTATATCGACTCTCTGGTTTTGTGTCATAATCTTGTTCACAGAGATCTTGCTCAGTTTTCCCTTCCACAAGATATAACACTGGTTCATTACATTGATGACATTATGCTGATTGGATCCAGTGAGAAGTAGCAAAGACATTGGACTTATTGGTGAGATGTTTGCATGCCAGGGATTCAAGGAACTTCTACCTCAGTAATATTTTTAGGGATCCAGTGGTGTGGGGACTATTGAAATATTCCTTCTAAGGTGAAGGATAAGTTGCTGCATTTGGCCCCTCCTACAACCAAGAAAGAGGCACAACACTTAGTGGGCTACTTAGATTTTGGAGGCAACACAGCCCTTATGGCCCATTTATCAAGTGACTCAAAAGGCTGCCAATTTTGAGTGGGTTCCAGAACAAGAGAAGGCTCTACAATAGGTGCAGGCTGCTGTGCAAGCTGCTCTGCCACTTGGGCCATATGACCCAGCAAATCCAAAGGTGCTTGAGGTGTCAGTGGCAGATAAAGATGCTGGTTGAAGCCTTTGGCAGGCCCTCACAGGCGAATCACAGCAGAGGCCTCTAGGATTTTGGAGCAAGGCACTGACATCTTCTTCAGATAACTATTCTCCTTTTGAAAGAAAGCTGTTGGCCTTTTACTGGACTTTGGAAGAAACAGAACATTTGACTATGGGTCATCAAGTCACCATGTGACTTGAACTGACTATCATGAACTGGGTGCTTTCTGGTCCATCTAGCCATAAATTGGTGTGTGCACAGCAGCATTCCATCATCAAATGGAAGTAATATATTCAAGATAGTGCTCGAGCAGGTCCTAAAGGCACAAGTAAGTTACGAAAAGAAGTGGCTCAAATGCTTATGGTCTCCACTCCTGTCACCCTGCCTTATCTCCCCCAGCCTGCACCAATGGCCTTATGGGGAGTTCCCTCTGGTCAGTTGACAGAGAAAGAGAAGACTAGGGCCTGGTTTACAGATAGTTCTGCACAATATGCAGGCACCTTCCAAAAGGGGACAGCTATAGCACTAAAGCCACTTTCTAGGACATCTCTGAAGGACAATTGTGAAGCGAAATCCTCCCAGTGGACAGAACTTTGAGCAGCACAACTGGTTGTACACTTTGCTTGGAAGGTGAGAGGACCAGATGTGCAATGATATACTGATTTATGGGCTGTAGCCAATGGTTTGGCTATACGGTCAGGGACTTGGAAGAAGCATAACTGGAAGATTATTGACAAAGAAATTTGGGCAAGAGGTATGTGGATGGGCCTCTCTGAGTTGTCAAAAACTGTGAAGATATTTGTATCCTATGTGAATGCTTATGAACAGGTGACCTCAGCAGAGGAGGATTTTATTAATTAAGTGGATAGTATGACCTGTTCTGTGAATACCACTCAGCCTCATTCCCCAGCCAGTCCTGTCATCGCCCAATAGCCACATGAACAAACTGGCTATGGTAGAGGGGATGGAAATTATGCATGGGCTCAGCAACATGGACTTCCACTCAAGAAGGCTGGCATGGCTACAGCCACTGCTGAGTGCCCAATTTGCCAGCGGCAGGGACCAACAGTGAGCCCTAGATATGGCACCATTCTTCAGAGTTATCAGCCAGCTACGTGGTGGCAGGTGATTATATTGGACTTCTTACATCATGGAATGGGCAGCAACTTGTCCTTGCCGGAATTAGACACTGACTACAGGTATGGGTTTGCTTATCCTGCATGCAATGCTTCTCCCAAGACTACCATCCGTGGACTCACAGAATGCCTTACCCATCGTCATGGTATTCCACACTGTATTGCCTCTGACCAAGGCATTCACTGTACAGCTAAAGAAGTGTGGCAGTGGACTCATACTCAGGGAATTCATTGACCTTACCATGTTCTCCATCATCCTGAAGCAGCTGGATTAATGGAATGCTGGAATGGCCTTTTGAATTCACAATTACAACACCAACTAGTGACAATGCTTCACAGGTCTGGGGCATAGTTCTCCAGAAGGCCGTGTATGCTCTGAATTACTGTCCAATATATAGTGCTGTTTCTCCCACAGCCAAGATTTGCGGGTCCAGGAATCAAGGGGTGGAAGAGGAAGTGGTACCACTCACCATCACCCCTAGTGATCCACTAACAAAATGTTTGCCTCCTGTTCTCGAACATTACATTTGACTGCCCTAGCAGTCTTCATTCCAGAGGGAGGAACACTGCCACCAGGAGACAACAAGAATTCCATTACACTGGAGGTTAAGTTTGCCACCTAGACACTTTGCACTCCTTCTATCTTTAAGTCAACAGGCTAAGAAGGGAGTTGCAGTGTTTGCTGGGGTGGTTGACCCAGAGTATCAGCCTAATACTATACAAAATTGTAATGAAATCAGCCTAACACTATACAATGGAGGTAAGAAAGAGTATGCATGGACTACAGGAGATCCATTAGGGCGTCTCTTAGTATTATCATGCCTCTGTGATTAAGGTCAATGGAAACTACAACAGCCCAATCCAGGCAGGACTCCAAATGGCCCAGACCCTTCAGGAATGAAGGTTGGGGTCACTCCATCAGGAAAAAAAAAAAACCCCATGACCTGTTGAGGTGCTTACTGAAGGCAAAGGGAATACGAAATGGGTAGTAGAAGGCAGTCATCAATACCAGGTACAACAATATGACCAGTTGCAGAAACCAGGACTGTAATTGTCATGAGTATTTCTTCCTTATTTTATTAAGAACATGTTTGTGCATATATACATTTGTAATAAGAAAATATCCTCATTTTATTTCCTTTTTTCTATATTACGTGACATAATATTTACTGACTTCATATCAGCATTTAAGTGTTGTTAACTTTATGTAATATCATTTAGATTAAGAATTAGTGTACTTTCAGTTGTACAAAGGATAGCTGTATCATGTTAGGTGTAATTGACCTCATTATTGTCTTTATTTGAAGATTATATATGATTTCAGGAGATATGTATCAGTTCAAGTAAACAAGAGGTGGACTTGTGATGGTTAATGTTGAGTGTCAACTTGATTGGATTGAAGAATGCAAAGTATTGATCCTGGGTGTGTCTGTGAGGGTGTTGCTAAAGGAGATTAGCATTTGAGTCAGTGGACTGGGAAAGGCAGACCCACCCTCAATCTTGATGAGCACCATCTAATCAGCTGCCAGTGCAGCTAGAAAAAAAGCAGTCTTCCAGCCTTCATCTTTCTCCCATTCTGGATGCCTCCTGCCTTTGAACATCTGATTCCAAGTTTTTCACCTTTGGACTCTTGAACTTACACCAGTGGTTTGCCAGGGCCTCTTGGGCCTTTGACAACAGACTGAAGGATGCACTGTCGGCTTCCCTACTTTTGAGGTTTTGGGTCTTGAACTGGCTTCCTTGCTCCTCAGCTTGCAGTCCCCCTATTGTGGGACTTCACCTAGTTGTTCTGCAAGTCAACACTCCTTAAAAAACTCCCCTTTATATATACATCTATCCTAGAGAACCCTCTAGAGAACTCTGACTAATACAGGAAACCTAGAGGAAATCTGCAGGCTCTCTCAAATAGTCCAGGTGAGAAATGGTGGCAGTTTGAATTTGAGTGGTATCAATGCAGATACAAATGTATGTAAGGATACAGGGTGTATTTTGGACTATTAAAAATTTAGAATTAGTTTAAACAGGGAAGATTAAAAAAAAAAACAACTTTAGTTGTGACTAGATGTGCAAGGAAAACATTTAAAAATCAAGTTATACAAAACTTAAATTTGACATTCGTGTTCAATTTTCAAGTTAAGAGGTCAAGTGCTTAGTTTATATTATACAGATTTAAATCTCAAAGATGGATATTGGTAGGATGGATATTGGTAAAATTCCATAGCCAAACACTATAGGATGAGAAAAGGGTCTGGGATATTGCAAAGACAAATTTTACAAATTTTTGGTGATAAGAATCTTTTAGGAAAAAGAGAGGGCTTAGTAATGTTAGGTGCTGTTTTATGTGAAGCTCTTCATTGCCAGGTTAAAATTATTTGCAAAAGTTTAAATCAATCCCAGATCACACAACAGAAACCTATCACTTCACTTCTTACTAAAGAACAAGAAAGTTGTTCCCAAGTGAGCGTCACCAGCCAGGTAAGAGTAGGGAGAGATGAAGTGGTAGAAGATTCAGTCTACATTTTTCATGGTACATTTAACTCTCCAAGATATCTCAACTACCATCTCCTGCCTGCCAGTAAAAGAAAGAATCAACAGTAGACTGAAGACAATTGGTCATCTCCAGCTCCAAAGCCATTTCATGCTTGTTTTCTTGTTCAACTCTTCTGCCCTCAACTTTCTCATAGTTTCAATGTGACACTTTTTAGACAGCACTGTGTTTATGAACCACTCTAACAATTGGAGGAATGAACGCTTATACTATAGGTTATGGCAAGAGCTGCACCATTCCTATTTCTTCTGGTTTGATACAGGTTGCTGCCGGCTTCACACATTGCCTGCCTTCCCTTACTCCAATCTCTCCAACCTGGAGCGCAATATTGGACACCCACAGTGCTATGATACACATCAACCAAATGAAGGAGGATAAGAGGTTACCACACAGTGAAACATATAATGCTTTCACTTATGTTTCCCACATGTGAAATATTTCCTTTAAAGACCTGACTTAATGCTCATGCTTGTATTATTTAAGTCATAACATTCTCTACTTTTTATTTTTTATTTTCTCAGTTTTTGAAACAAGCATAAGGATGTTATAATGTACCATATGCATATTATTACCCTCACTGTAGGTGTCTATTGATAGTGTGCATTCTTCTATGATTCTAGAATGGAGCAGCAAATATTATGGTTCACATGTATTCTACTTGTAACTGAAGAAAATATTGTAAAAATGTTTTATACCATTCATCTGCAGATTAATGCTTCCTGTGTTTTAAAAGACATGGTACACAGCAGCAGATGGACGGTATAAAATTAATTAAAGTCAGTCGTAGCCTGCTGGCAAGAAATGACCTTACCTTCAACTGAACTGTGGGACCAAAAGCATCTATTGTTTTAATTTTAAAGGAATTTGATGAAGAATATTATTTCTTAGTTCAATTCAGAAAACAGTTATTGAGTGCTTATTATACGTAAGGTTTGTTTTTTTGCTAGGCATTATGGAGTCTCAAACATGAATTTTTAAGTATTATGTCTGTAAGAAGCTCACAATCCGGTTGTCCAAACAAGCATATGGTACAAGCTGGGATGCATGTCATATCAGGGTAAGTGCTATGATGAAGACAACAGAGTCGTGTTGAGAATTTGGTGGGAAGATTTCAGGCATGCTTTCAATAATGTGCTATACTTCAGCTGGGATTTGAAGAAAGAATTGTATTTCAAATAATAGAAAATAGAGAGAGTACTTGCAGTCAAGCAAGTAATCTGCCCACTACATCATTTTAGTGCTGAGTGCGTGAGTGATCTTTGATTACTTATCAAACCTCTAGTATATCCTGATGTCATGAATAACAGCACCATTGAGGAATGTTCTCATCACAAAATTGTCAAGCCTCTTTGATTCTCATGTTTGAATTGTTTCCCCACAAAATTTTCTGTCACTTTCTTGTTGTCTTTGTCTTTAAATGTTTCTCAAATTGTCCCTTCTTGTTTAATTTCACTGTCTGCCATTGCCTGGCTTCAGACAGTTCTAATTCCTTATCCATGTTACTTACGATGGCCTCTTCAACCATCTTCTGTAATCTATCTGAGGCCACAAATTATCTTCTACGTTTATGCCACAATAAGCCCTAAATTGCAAATATAACTATGTCATAAGCCTGTCCCCAAATTCTTGAATTTGCCTTTATGACTCTATTTCAAACTCTACACTGCTAGGAAAGGTTCTTTGCGATTTGATCCCACTTCTTTACTTTGTGTCTTTCACTCACTAATTTTTCTCATTTAGAGTCCAGTGCTCTTCAGTCTTCCAGTCAGTCGCTCTCAGTTTCTCTCTTTCTCTTATGAAACACACACATAAACACACACACTCTTGTATTAGTGATTCTTTACCAAGAACACCATTCTTCTTGCCATTTTACTTAACAGACTCTTCTAACATTTTAAGACTTGCTTATTCTTCATGACAGTAATTTTCTAGCTGGTGCAAGCTATATTTGACCTCCAAAACTCTTGTCTAAATTATACATTCCTCCTACATGTCTCCATAGTACACTTTTTATGTCTCTGCCATAGCACATATCACAATGTATGATAAGTATCCATTTGTTTTTCACTTGGCTGCCATTTTTGTGCCATGATTTCAAGATTATTGTTTTTAAAAGTTGTTCAGGAATCATAATTAAAAGGAATTTAGTTCTAGAAGCTAATCCTGGAATTTTTCCCAGAAATTTGGAGGCCTGATATATAGTAGACACTCAATGAATATTACTAAATGGATAGAATTGAATATACTGGAATAAACAAAAGAATAAAAGAATGCACACAATGAAATAATGTCTTCCTATGGATCTATGCTCCCAATAGATGGTAGTTTCAATAAAAGACATATATATATGTGTGTGTATATATATGTGTGTGTGTATATATATACATAAAGTTTACTTTTCACATTTATTTTAGCTTTTAATTCAATAAGTTAGAAATGAAAGTTGTTTTTCCTTCTTTGATGCCTATTATTAGTTGAACCAGAGAGTCATCAATATGACCAAGTGTTGAAATCACTAACCCTGTTTACATTCAGAGATAGCATCATTGCAGCTTGTAGCCTAGAAGTATCAGTCATGCAATGGGAAAAATTTTGTTGAGTCAAGCTCCAACTCTATTAATTTTTTTCAGTCACCGTAATTGACTTCATACATAAATTCTCCTTTCTTTTTTCTTCTGAAATTATCTTGTGAACCATAAAGGCAAGAGAAAATATGAAAGTGTAAAGCCTTTTTATAAGTTATAAAGATTCTGAACTGATTTGTATACCCTTTTGGTAAACTCTTTGTTCATTATTCTTTTTAGTAGCACATCTGACACTGGATGTCTGACCTCTGCTACTCTAATAGTTGTTAATGGAAACTTCACCTCATGCAAAGATAAAATGGATTTTTGGCAGCTGTGAGAGATTATGAAGAGTAAAACCAATCTTAGTTGGAATAAGAAGAAAAGAAGTCATCTGTACCTTAAACTACTCAGCTGGTTTTCATTAAACGTCAAGCCTACATTTATTACAAAAAGGGTAGCCAAGAGACAGACATTGATAGGTCTCTGTACTTAGAATAAGAAGGCCAGTACTTGATAGATTCTACTTTTCATCTTGACTTGAGTTCAAATGACTCTTAAATCTGTTTGAATTAAATGGTATGTATCTGGAGACAAACTCAGGAAGACCTCTACTTTTGCGCTTATCAGATTTGTTGGCCCTTATTTGTATCTTGAGTGTAGTGAAATCTTAGTTCTTCCAACTCATTAAAAGAAACAAGTGGTTCTATAAATCCCTAAAGTTATATAAATAAAACTCATTTAAATTGGTTTTATGATATGCTTTATATATTTATATTTAATATTGCTTTTTGTGATGCCCTGAGAATTTACAATATGTTCAAACAAAGAAAGAGGCTATACACACAGTGCTGACGCAGAAGCAGCTTGGTAGGAGCCTAGTTTCCTCAAGTGGGAAACAATCACATCAGAATTTCTAGAATCATTTATTAAGTTTTGTTTTCTATTGTTTAAACTATACATTTAAATGCTAGAGAGAGAAAAGTCTGGCTCTTCTAATATAAACACTTTTAAAATTCATTAATTTTAATTATAGATCTAAAATAAATAATACTTTAGAGAACTGGAGGAGGACAGAATACCTGTACTCATATATGTAAATCATGGCAATTAAAATAGTGACAGGTAATAGTCCTAATACATATCTATACTTTAATAACTATCATAATAACTATCATACTGCTAAAATTATGTATCCATATACCTTTTGCTTCCAAAATTTTATATAAAAATTTATTATATAACTATGTCAGCAAGTGTGATATATTTAAGTATATTTAAGTGATATATTAAGTGTGATATATTTAAGTCTGATATATTTAAGTATAAAACAATAAAGACAAATATATTCATATTGAATATTTGCGTTCAGAGAAAGAATGATAGTTTCAGACATGACATATTTGGAGACATTTTTGGTTTACTTCGAGAGAGCGCTAAGAGGAAATGAAGACACACAGCATTAAGAGAAGCCTATTTATGAAGACAACCAATTAGTTCAACTTAATTCAATAAAATTTAAATGTACTTTTCTTCTGTCATCTTTTATTTTAGATTCATGGGGTACATGTGCAGGTTTAAGTGGATAAATTGCGTGTAACTTGAGCTTGGTGATTTCATTACCCAGGTAGTGAGTATAGTACCTGATAAGTAGTTTTTACACCCTCAGGTTCCTCCCAGCCTCCCCTCTAAAGTAGGTCGCAGTGTCTTACATATGCATTTTAAATATGTAAGACATTTGTGCCAGGCATTTAAATGTATAAGATGTTTGTGCCATGCAATGCATTGCATAAGTATTCATATGGATAATAGCATATTATTCCTATCTTAAAGGAGATCATAAGCTAATGAAAAGATAGAAATGTACAAATGATTTTGCTCCACTGAAAAGGAAGATGAGACTGGTCAAGCTTTTAGAATAAACAGTATATTTTTTCAAACTTATTGACAGATATTCACATGACCCAAATATAAAAGATATAAGGAGGTGTGTAGTTAAAGGTCTTATCTTTGTTCCCCATAATTGGTAACAACTATTACTAGTTTTTTGAGAATTGTATTTACATATGGAAGTCAATGCAGATATACACCGTTTTCCTCATTTTTATAAAAATTGTAGCATACTATACACACTTTCTGCATTTTGGTTGTTTCATTTTATAAAAGGTGCTGAATATATTTTCATACGAAATGATAAAAAGCTTCTGTGTTTTGTTTGTTTGGTGTTCTTTTCTGGCTACAACTCATTCCACTATATGAATATTTCAGAGTGTATTTAATCACTACTGAGGTACATTAAAAAACAATGCTGCAATCCACAATCTTTTAAATACATGCTATTCTTACACTCTTGGTATATTTGTATGATGAATTTTTACATGAAATTGCTGAAACAAAGGATATATGCTTATATAATTTTGATTATTTTGGGGAATATTCTTAATGTTGACAATAATGGACTAATTTGGCATTCTGTGAACCATTTTCAGGTATAAACTTACTCTCTTATTTTGAGCATGTTCTTCATGATTAAATAATTAGATATTTGTTGGTTAACATTATCTTAATTTTCTTTTGGAAGATTTCAATTATGCATATGGTAGAACATTTTTGCCTGCTTTTAATATCTATCTTTTCTCTCTGATTTGTAAACTTTACACAAATTGTTTAATTGTATTTAGATTTTGATTGTGCTTTCTACATCCTTTGCTTTAATTTTTGCAGTATGTCTTTATCTTTGTGTTCCCTCTAATTTTATATTATCTCCTTGATTTTATTTATTTTATTTTATTATTTAATTTGTTTTGTTTCATGGCAGAGTCTTTCAGTCTGTCACCCAGGTTGGAGGGTAGTGGTGCCACCTTTGGCTCACAACAACCTCCACATCCTGGGTTCAAGGTAGTAGCTGGGATTACAGGTGTGAGCCACCACACCTCCCTAATTTTTGTGTTTTTAGTAGAGACAGGGTTTCACCTTGTTGGCCAGGCTGATCTCGAACTTCTGACTTCTAGTGATCCACCAGTCTCAGCCTCCCAAATTGCTGGGATTACGGGCATGAACCACTGCGTGCAGACTATTTCTGTGATTTCAAAACATTTTCTTAGTTTTTCTAGGCTGTCTTTCATCATCTTTTCATATTTCCTTATGTCTTCCTTGATTTTCTATTTTTGTTTTTGAGTTTTTCTTCCGTAGAGAGTTTTTAATTAATTATTTTAATGCATTAATTTTTTCAGCGTTTATCTGTTTATTGGTCACATTTTTTCTTAATATTAATTTTATAACAATTTTTGTAATTTTTTTTCAAATTGCATGTATTTCTAGACATTGTACTTGTCTTCTTTTTAGATTTCCTATTAAATGGTCCTATTTTGGTAACTTTGGACCAACTATTTTAAGATTTTTGTATTGTGAGGTGTGGTCAGGATATTATAATATAATTGTTTTTCTTAGCTTAAAATAATTTTTTCTCTTAGCTGTCACAAAGCCAGGCTTATTCCTGCAAACATTTCTGTGTAAATATGTTAATTTATTTTAATTATTTGTTTCCTTACTTTTTATGTTTATTTTTCTTTCTTCCTTTTTTTTCTTACTTTTCTTTTTTTTTTTCTTTTTTTTTTTTTTGTATCTCTGACCCTTTTTTTTCTCTCTAAAATCAAAACAAGGGGTTTTCAAGCATCACCTAAATGTCTCAGTTTTCACCCGTTTGCATCTCAGAGTGTGACCCACAACTTCATAATTGTGTTTGAAGTTGGCAATGACTCCCATTAAACTCTTATTTTACTCTATTCATATTTCTTCGAGGATGGTGTTCGCGTGAACTTACTGAGTTTCATCAACCCTTAAAAATGTTATAGACATAGTTTCTTGTTTTGTTAAAATTGAAGTTTCAATTTCTGTCTTCTATTCTTTTTCTATTTGAATTATATCTAGAAAGAGAAATGAAAAATGTCTTCATTTACACAGCTCTGTTTATAGTAGGTGTCTCAAGTTGGCACTTAATAACCAATGCTTATACAGAAATAGAAAAATGACATTCCAGTTTTTATGTTTTTTCTTTCCTTGCATTTAAAAAAACTGATTTTTTTTCCAGAAACAATAGTATAGAACTAATAAAACTGTCAGCATTTAAGAGCCAGAGACTTCTACGTTTTCTTTTTTGAGATAGAGTTTCACTCTTTTACCCAGGCTGGAGTGAAGTGGCACAATCTCAGCTCACTGCGACCTCTGCCTCCCAGGTTCAAGCGATTCTCCTGCCGAAGACTTCGATTAGCTGGGATTACAGGCGCATGCTACCACGCCTGGCTAATTTTTGTATTTTTAGTGGAGATGGGGTTTTGCCATGTCAGCCAGGCTGCCATCCAACTCTTGACCTCAGGTGACCCACCCACTTTGGCCTCCCAAAGTGCTGGGATTATAGGTGTGAGCCACCGAGCCCGGCCATGGCATACGGTTTTAGATTGTATTATGACAAATCAGCCTAAAAACACGAACCTAAATTACTAAACATGGGTGCTTCAGCATAAGTTAACAGTGAATTTGAAATTGTAATTTGATTAAGATATTAATGAGCTTATTTTAAAAATTACGTCTAAACATGTAAAATCAGATTAAATGGAGATCTGACAAATTGATTCGAACCTACTTTATGGCCACTTCATATTCCCCTTTGGATAAACACATCCTGCAATTGGCAATTAAATTTATCAAATGGATATGAGCTACCAAATGAGCAAATAAATATCACACACTTGTTAATTCATTTATTTGCTCATTAGTCATTCAATAAATATTTATTCAACACACAATTATATATTGTGTACCTGTTGCATATTGCTTAAGATAATTGTGACCTTGTCCTTGAAGAGTTTAAAATCTATTGGAAAGAAAAATATTTAGAAAATAATGAAAAGTGTAAAGTTTTTAAAAAAGGAAAAATGGTTTTATGAGTGTATAAAATTAAACCTTTCTTATGTTAAGCTGTGTTCTTACATTTTGTAATACAAAGGATAAAATATTTTTGCTAATGTCCTATCCATTTGTCATACTGAAAAATTAACAATAAAATTGAGACCAAAGAATATTCAAATATAAATTAACCCAAACAAGCTGTAAATTGTATCAACAGAATTTGAACCAAGATTTTATATGAGATATTTTCTATTATTTTTATATTTTTGTGAATTATTCAATATTTTCTATTCTAAGTATTTTTAAGTTCAATAACATGAATCATTTTCCTACACACTATTTTAGAAAGCCATTTTATATGGAAGGGTAAAATTTATAGGCAAAATATTTAAACTCCTGCCAATTTAATATTATATTTAATAGGGTCTTATTTAGTTTTATTTTATTCTGCAAAATTCATTTTTTCCAATAGACAAATATTCATCAAAATATTAGAAGAGTGTTATTTAAAGTTAGGTTTCTTCAGCTGTTGCAAAATTATTTGTAGATTAACCTAATTGTATTAGTGTTATAATTTACAACAATAATAGTAATTACAATTTATTGGATATATACCTTTTGACAAACATTATGCTAAGCATTCAACATGCATTTTTATTATTTAAATTCCCTCTGACATGGGAAATGCTATTTTATGCATTTTTAAAAGAAAAAACTGGGAATTATTAAGGATGTTTCTGTTGTCTCACATAATATATTTTAGAAACCAGGTTTCAACCCCCGGTTGTCTGACTCCAGATCCTACACCCTTATAATCAATCTCCTTAGCTGCCCACACGAATTAGACAAATTGGGTACCCCATTAAAAAAATGAAACCCTATTTACTGAATATTGTGAACAGAGGATAGGTAATCACCAATTATCAATCCTCAGTTATCCCACCTAGTTTTCCATATCAGAATATATTCTGATATATATACAGGAAGAGGCCTAAGTATCCTCTTCCTTTGGTGTGACACATGACAATATTAATGACTTCTTTATTAATGTCTTTTTTTTTTTGCCCTGACTTGGCTGTGTGGTGGTTAGATTTTTTTCTCCACAACGAGTTGCCAGTCTCAGCATACAATTTAAACAGTATCTGAGTAGATCAAGTTCAACCTGAGTAGCTCAAGTTGAACCTGAGTAACTCAATTTCAAGTAAGATTATGATTTCTTTTTAGTGCATAGTTATTTCAAGCTAAAATCAGTTAGAATAGGTTCAAATTCTCTTTGAAGATTTGTCTTCCAATATTATAACCTTAGAAACCAGACATAATTTTTCATTAGTGTATTAATTACCAATATTTAATAAGACAGTTATGAGCTTAAAACGTGAAATAAGTTCTTACTTTCCTAATGTGCAAAAATACATAACCATTGTTAATCTTTTTTGTAAGATCCAGGCCACTAACGTCTTATTTATTTTTCAGTTTGAAACAAAATATATTTAACATATAAATTATATTTAGAATGAGGTTTATTTTCTATATACCAAGGATAGTAAATCTTAGCAATGTTCTGTAGGACTTCTGCTATAATATGTGACTACTTGTTTTGCTTTTTACTTACTTCACACCACTCCACACTCCAGCCCCAGAAAAAGTTGAAGAAATTATAACTATAACTGCAAATAATAACCCAAATATGTACTGTACTTTATAAATTTGAGACCATTATTTTCTTTAACAAATATTTACTCACCACCCACAAAATGCTAGACACTATATTTCACAGTGGAGAAACAAAACCAAACAATAAAAACCTAATAGAGCCTTGCTTTCATGGAAATTGCATTCTGTCTGAAGACATCAACCAACATATTAAAAACAAATTTTAAAATAAATGCTGATATATTCTGTAAAAGAGTACTTACAATATGAAGAATTGAATATTGAAAAAAGGTTAGGGAAGGTTTTCTGAGCAAGTGTTGACTGAACTGAGATTTGAAGGAGTAGGATGGGTGACAAGGAAAGTGGCTTTTAAGTACACAGGTCAACAGGTGAAAGAGCCCGCAGTATGACTGTTATGGGGTAAAGGGACTGGAGGACATTTTGGAAGGCACAGGCATCAAGATCCAAGGAAAGAGTACTTAATAACAATGTTGGCTGAATGCAGAGATCAATATTCAGCAACATGGATGTTTGGTGCAAAATGTAGTTGGATTGTGAGAGATGAGTCAAACCTTCTAGGATACTATAGACCACAACGTTGGATTTTATTCTTAGAGAAATGAGAAGGCATGGAAAGAAGTGAAACAATAAATGTGTTAGAAGGTGGGCCTGTGGTCATAATTTGATTGTTATTTTATAATTATCTCCCTTTCAGAAAAAGGAATTTGAGCAGAACAAGAGTAGACACAGGTAGATGCCTTACAGCAGTCCTGGTGAAAGATAAGACATTTTGATGCAGGATAGCTGACTGAGAGAATGAGAGAAGTAGATAGACTGAAGATTTAGTGGCCACCTGACAGGACATGGTGCTGTATTATTGGTGAAAGAAGAAGGGTAGGGAATAAAACCTGACCTGTAATCCTAGCACTTTGCGAGGCCGAGGCAGGCGGATCACGAGGTCAGGAGAGCGAGACCATCCTGGCTAACACGAAGAAACCCTGTCTCCACTAAAAATACAAAAAAAAAAAAAAAAAAAAAAAATTAGCTGGGCATGGTGGCGGGTGCCTGCAGTCCCAGCTACTTGGGAGGCTGAGGCGGGAGAATGGAGTGAATCCAGGAGGCGGAGCTTGCAGTGAGCAGAGGCCATTGCCCTCCAGCCTGGGCGACAGCTCACCGTCTCAAAAATAAATAAATAAATAAATAAATAAATAAATAAATAAATAATAAAGAATAAAATCTGAACTACTCTACTCAGAGGATTTTTTTTTTTTAATAGTTCAACAGGATAATATACAAGAACATTTGTCTTTCGCCCTCACTTGTGTAGGATCGGAAGAGAGCATGTTCAACCCTGCTTTCCATGTTTGTACTTCGTTTTCTAAGGGATGATTAGCAAGCGGCTGTTTTTTTTTCAAAAGCTAGCCTCACGATAGCAGGTGGTTTGTCCAAAAAAGAAAAAAGTGTCTGAAAGAAAAGGAAAGAATTAGATAATTATATTTCCTGAGACCCAAGGGACAAAAAGAGAGTGAGGGGTGGATGTTTATACTCTGCTCCCAAGAATGGTCATAGGAAAACTTTTGCTCCCCAAGATGGAGCGGTGCCTCAAAGTGGGAGACTATATCATGTAGAAAAATCTTTGAGAGCTTTCCAGGAGATACTGGCAGAGAGGGAATGTATAATATAGACAGCAAAATCTGCCTTCTAATCAACGGTGTGTTTTGGAAAGTAAGCAATTCCAATCTACAATGAACTGGAGTCCTAAGGACTTCCCCCAAGATCCTTAGGTTTCTTTTTTTCTTCTTTTTTTTCTTTTTTTATACTTTAAGTTCTAGGGTACACGTGCACTATGTGCAGGCTTGTTACATACGTATACATGTGCCATGTTTGTGTACTGCACCCATTAACTCGTCATTTACATTAGGTATATCTCCTAATGCTATTCCTCCTACCCCCCTCCCCCACAATAGGACCCAGTGTGTGATGTTCCCCTTCCTGTGTCCAAGTGATCTCATTGTTCAGTTCCCACCTATGAGTGAGAACATGTGGTGTTTGGTTTTCTGTTCTTGCGATAGTTTGCTGAGAATGATGGTTTCCAGCTGCATCCATGTCCCTACAAAGGACGTGAACTCATCCTTTTTTATGGCTGCGTAGTATTCCATGGTGTATATGTGCCACATTTTCTTAATCCAGTCTGTCACTGATGGACATTTGGGTTGATTCCAAGTTTTGTTATTGTGAATAGTGCCACAGTAAACATACTTGTGCATGTGTCTTTATAGCAACATGACTTATAACCCTTTGGGTATATCCCCAGTAATGGGATGACTGGGTCAAATGGTATTTCTAGTTCTAGATCCTTGAGGAATTGCCACACTGTCTTCCACAATGGTTGAACTAGTTTACAGTCCCATCAACAGTGTAAAAGTGTTCCTATTTCTCCACATCCTCTCCAGTACCTGCTGTTTCCTGACTTTTTAATGATTGCCATTCTGATTGGTGTGAGATGGTATCTCATTGTGGTTTTGATTTGCATTTCTCTGATGGCAAGTGATGATGAGCATTTTTTCATGTGTGTGTTGACTACATGAATGTCTTCTTTTGAGAAGTGTCTGTTCATACCCTTTGCCCACTTTTTGATGGGGTTGTTTGTTTTTTTCTTGTAAATTTGATTGAGTTCTTGATAGGTTCTGGATATTAGCCCTTTGACAGATGAGTAGATTACAAAAATTTTCCCCCATTCTGTAGATTGCCTGTTCACTCTAATGGTAGTTTCTTTTGCTGTGCAGAAGCTCTTTAGTTTAATTAGATCCCATTTGTCAATTTTGGCTTTTGTTGCCATTGCTTTTGGTGTTTTAGATATGAAATCCTTGCCCATGCCTATGTCCTGAATGGTATTACCTAGGCTTTTTTTTTTTTTTTTTTTTTTTTTTTGAGACAGAGTTCCACTCTGTTGTCCAGGCTGGAGTGCAGTGGCGCAATCTCGGCTCACTGCAAGCTCCGCCTCCCGGGTTCATGCCATTCTCCTGCCTCAGCCTCCCCAGTAGCTGGGACTACAGGCGCCCACGACCATGCCTGGCTAATTTTTTGTATTTTCGATAGAGACAGGGTTTCACCATGTTAGCTAGGATGGTCTCAATCTCCTGACCTCACGATCTGCCCTCCTTGGCCTCCCAAAGTGCTGGGATTACAGGTGTGAGCCACCATGCCGGCCAACCTAGGTTTTCTTCTAGGGTTTTTATGGTTTTAGGTCTAACATTTAAATATCTAATCCATCTTGAATTAATTTTCATTTAAGGAATAAGGAAAGGATCCAGTTTCAGTTTTCTACTTATGGCTAGCCAATTTTCCCAGCACCATTTATTAAATAGGGAATCCTTTCCCCATTTCTTGTTTTTGCCAGGTTTGTCAAAGATCAGATGGCTGTAGATGTGTGGTATTATTTCTGAGGGCTCTATTCTGTTCCATTGGTCTATATCTCTGTTTTGGTACTAGTACCATACTGTTTTGGTTACTGTAGCCTTGTAGTATAGTTTGAAGTCAGGTAGTGTGATGCCTCCAGCTTTGTTCTTTTGGCTTAGGATTGTCTTGGCAACGCGGGGTCTTTTTTGGTTCCACATGAACTTTAAAGCAGTATATCCAACTTACAAGGGAAGTAAAGGACCTCTTAAAGGAGAACTACAAACCACTGCTCAGTGAAATAAAAGAGGACACAAACAAATGGAAGAACATTCCATACTCATGGATAGGAAGAATCAATATTGTGAAAATGGCCAAACTGCCCAAGGTAATTTATAGATTCAGTGACATCCCCATTAAGCTACCAATGACTTTCTTCACAGAATAGATTTCTTTTTTTGAAGGAGAGGAAAAGGGGTTGTCTTCCCCACAATGACTCAGCATTGATTTCCTACAATCTTGGTATGTGTAGTCTCCACCAGTTTTAATGTGATATAGAGAAACAATTCCTGCAACTCAAATGTCATACAACAAATATTTATTAGCCACCATGCAGTGACGTGTAACTCCTTTGCTTCTACTTAGTAACAGATTATTTTGTAATTGGTCTTCTAAGAAGTCAGTTATTCTATTAACACATTGTGTATATATCCCTCAATCCTTTACACTACCAGCAGGGGTCTGAAGAAACTGACATACGGCAAAACACATAGCTTCAATTGGCATTTTTCTGATAAATCAAAAAAACAAAAAAGTATCTTTTAACAGAATGTAAATCTCAGCTTTTGGAAAGGCAAAGCATAGAACATCAGAAAGAGTTGCTGTTAACATGTAATGAATTCCTGGGACAAGATACACCATAAAGCATATTGGAGAAAAATTCATTAGAAACCATGTTAGGTTAATGGGTGCGAAAATATAGTTAGAATGAATAAGATCTAGTATTTGATAGCACAATAGGGTAACTACAGTCAACAGTAATTTATTGTATTTAAAAATAATTAAAAGAGTGTAACTGGATTGTTTGCAACACAAAGAAGGGATAAAATATTGGAGGTGATGGATACCTCATTTACCCTGATGTGATTATTACACATTGTATGCCTGTATCAAAATATCTCATGTACCCCATAAATACATGCACCTCCTATGTACCCACAAGAATATAAAATAAAATAAAAGTATACAAAAAATAAAACTAATAGCAAAAAATATGTTTAGGGAAACACTGTCATTTAAATTAAGGTTTGAGCAAATGTAGATTAAGAGCCTGTGAAATCACTCTTGGTAAAATGATACGCCCATCACTGGGGTTTATCTGATATCAGTAATTTAAATAAACTTGGCTTGAGGCCCTCACTTAACAGATTCAACTATTCAAACACTCTTCCCCTCAATATCTGTAACCTCTACCTTATTTTTCTCTGTCTCTTTCCTGTACCTATGTGTGTTATTTAGAGATCAACTACATTCCCAACTGAGCCAAATTTCAGCTCTTCCTTAAGTCTACTTTCACCACATATGTCGTGTATTTATAATTTCTTTGAAAACTAGCAGAGGAAGTCTCACTTAGAACTCATGCCTGTCAATCATTTTCAATTATTACACTTGAATTTCAAAATCCCACCTTGTGACTTTTCCCAGTAAGATCAGCCAGGTAAGTGGAGTACGTTCTCTCCTGACTGTCATTCTTGACAAAGGAAATGGAATTTGTTGGGCTGGATTAATTTTTCCTCTCCCACTGGAATTCCAATAAATAAAAATATCTTCATCTTTTATCAGTAATAACTGTATTGATGCAAGCAAGTAGTAGGGTCAATAGACAAGTGTGGGACAGCCAGCAGTTAGGCAATTAAGACATAAAGAAACAAGACAAGAAAAGAAAAGTTAAGGTCAATTCAGAAGAGACTTTCAGCTCAACTAGACCATTAATTTCAGTACCTAGTAGAGAAGAAGAACTAGAATTTCATATATCAAAATATGCTGTATAATGTTTAAAGTTTATTGCCTCAATTATAGCTATTTCCTTAGCCTTTTAAATTTCTGTATGTTCTATATACTTCATAATATTACATAACAATATTTAATGAAATAGATGACACACAAATTATTTTAATTTAAAAGAGCGTTTTCTTTTTTTTTTCTTTTTTTCTTTTTTTATTATTATACTTTAAGTTCTAGGGTACATGTGCATAACGTGCAGGTTTGTTACATATGTATACTTGTGCCATGCTGGTGTGCTGCACCCATCAACTCGTCAGCACCCATCAACTCGTCATTTACATCAGGTATAGCTCCCAATGCAATCCCTCCCCCCTACCCCCCATGATAGGCCCCGGTGTGTGATGTTCCCCTTCCCGAGTCCAAGTTATCTCATTGTTCAGTTCCCACCTATGAGTGAGAACATGCGGTGTTTGGTTTTCTGTTCTTGCGATAGTTTGCTGAGAATGATGATTTCCAGCTGCATCCATGTCCCTACAAAGGACACAAACTCATCATTTTTTATGGCTGCATAGTATTCCATGGTGTATATGTGCCACATTTTCTTAATCCAGTCTGTCACTGATGGACATTTGGGTTGATTCCAAGTCTTTGCTATTGTGAATAGTACCGCAATAAACATATGTGTGCATGTGTAAAAGAGCATTTTCTTGCCTATAAAAGTAAGCAATTTTTTTGCAGAAGTTATTTGAAAGAACAATAAATCACATAGAATCTTAATAAAAATTAAAAATATGGTTTTAAATTTCATATTATTTTATTATCTATTGACTTCTCTAAGCATTTTTCTTCTTCTACATGTTAATTTGATAAAATATGATTTTCTAAAATTAAATTGTTATACTCTTGGGATACATGATTCTTGTTTGTAGTGTTGAGTTAATATTCTTTTAGGTTTTAAGTAAAAATTTAACATATTTCAATTTTCATTAATAAGTAAAAACTTTATCTTTCTTATACTACTGCTTCAAAGTTTTGTATCAGAAGTATAGTAATGGTAAAAAAATTAATAAGATAAAAACTCTGTTATACAACTTTCTAGTAGCAAAATAATTGTGTTTTAATTGTTTGAAAGAACTTCATTAGCATACTGTTTAGAAAGAAAAATATTTCATAAAATTATTTTATATCACTTGTTCTTTTTAAAATTTGTCTAAATTGATATATCCATTTATTCAAGAAATGTCTGAGTGCAATTTGGTAAGTCTTAATTTGTAAATAGAAAAGCTTCCATCTGGTATTTTTCCATTTATTATCACATTGCCTCTTTAATTTATTTACCTTAAAATTTCTTATACTAAATTGTCTCTTGAAAATAGTACATCCTGTTATGGTGCAACAAATCTCTTAAACCTAACACACATGATTTTTTGCAGTGTTCCAAGTCACCATATGCCATATTCTTGTGCTTCTTCCCATGGTAAGAGGTGAGTAAGTAAGGATAAATTATCTTCTGTTTATCAGCACCATACTTTTCTATTAATCTTTACCCCATTTTTTCTTTAATTCTTAAAATAATTTAATGACATTAGATAGCATCATTGCTAAATATTCAGGATGGAAAATAATGTGTGTGTGTGTGTGTGTGTTGGAGGAGATACTCCTTAACTCAGAGGTACATAGGTTTTTTTTTTTTTTTTTAAATTTTGGAAAGATACAGGGAGTTAAATAAAGTGTGAATGTCATCATATAAGTATAAAATTTCATGAAATAAAATTTGATTTTTGCTGTTAAGTCTTCCCACAAAATTTTCAAAGCTGTTATAAAAGTAAGTCCAATTGGGTAAAAACAATAAAGCCTACTATACTAGGGAAAAAGGACTAGAGATCTGTCTTAGGTGATGGTAAGTGTCTCACTTTTACTCCTACACCAGTCTCTTCTCAAATTCTTTTTTCTGAAATTTCTTTCCCTTTACATTCAGAGAAACTTACATAAATAATGGGCATACTAAGTATGCTATCGAGAATATCCTTATTTTCTTCTATGGTAGTTCAAAATTTCTGAAAAATTAATAGTGGAGATTGCTTTCTTTGAATTTAAAATTAACTACCTGCAAGCTCCCTGAGTTTCTTCACTTAGCTTTTGTAATCACTTTAATTTTAAATGTCAGGGTGTTAATTAATATCAAAACATATCATTTATTATCAACTTCCTACTTATAAGCCTAAATATAAATATAAGTTTGAAAATGATATTTTAAATGTGAGAAATTTCTTCAAGAAGAAAAACTGAAAGTTCTAAACATTATTATTTCTTCCTTGAAGTATGAATCCCTGATTTTTCCCTAAACTATTTTTCCTTGTATTATAGTATTTGGCATCATGAAATAAGCTTTAAAAATTAATAGGTTCTTCCAGATTTCATCTTAAATGGAGACAAGTTACTGAGAGAGGAGACACGTAGGTTCTGGTGGTTAGGCAGATAGAGAGTGAGGGTCTTGGAAGAGGGCAATGCCTGTGGAACTGCATCTGTACCACCCCAGTAGCTAGCAGGATAAAATGTGGTTAAGAACTTCCTCTTATCCTAGGATTCTTGCTCAGAAGGGATTTTCCAGTCACTTGTACAGGCACAGACAAATATTGGGGGCATCCTCAAATGACCCTGAACTCATTATAATGCCATTAGCATTGCAGTTTTATTCCCACATGGGTTTTGCTTTAGGCAGTCATGGTTAATAACCAACATGGAATCACTGTGGCCAACCCCAGGCATATGCAGATGCAACACCCACAGGGGGAATTTTATCCCATCCATTAAGGCAGAACCACAGAAGACTTCCCTTTTTCTGCCACATAAAAGACCCAGAACTCAGTCCCATTTCTAGCTACCCTCTTTGGAACCCCCTCTCACTGATGAGTGCTTTTCTGTTGCTTAATAAATTCTGCTCTGCCTTACTCACTCTCCAGTGTCCACGTGCCTTATTCTTCTTGGTTGTAAGACAAGAACTCAGACCTCGCTAAACTAAAGGAGTAAGGAGACTGCAACATTACTATCTTCTTATATCTCTGGTGATATTTAAAATTCAAGTAAAACATAAAAATAAATCAATAAGAACTTTTCTCCATACTAAAATTAATTTGCCTCAGAAGTAAAATAGGACTGTGTCATAATTACTTGGGATTGAGGGATCAATATTCTTATTTGTCAGGACATAAAACTTTTGCCTTCTTATATGACTGTTTTTCATACTTTAAACAATTTTTTTAACTTCGTGTTGTGAACTTTTGGTAAAACTTAATTCTGTAAACTTATAAAACTGCAATATGCAACCTTTTTTGTAGTCTTTTAAACATTTCTTAAAAATTATTTTAAGGAATTTTGTGGCCAAGGGCAGTCATTCATGCCTGTAATCCTAGCACTTTGGGAGGCTGAGGTGTGTGATCACTTGAGGTCAGGAGTTTGAGACCAGCCTGTCCAACATGGTGAAACCCCCATCTCTACAAAAGATACAAAAATTAGCCAGGTGTGGTGGTGCACACCTGTAGTTCCCAGTTACTTGGGAGACTGAGGCAGAAGGATTGCTTGAGCCTGGAAGGCAGAGGTTGCAGTGAGCTGAGAGTAGATCACTGCACTCCAGCCTGGGCAAAAGAGGAAAGAGTGAAACTCTGTCTCAAAAAAAAAAAAAAAAAAAAAAAAAAGGTATTTTCAAGAATTTGTATTACATTACATTTAGACAAGTGTAGAATTCAATAGGATTATCTTTTCTCTCTTACATTAACACTTATGTTGAGTTCACCTCTCAGGGATCTTTCTTAGATTTTGTTTTGTTTTGTTTTATTTGGATAGGGTAAAGAAAATAAACAGGACAAATAACTGAACTCTATGTGCCTGATTGCAGATCCTGAGATCACAAATGAGGATAAACATTTCAAATGCATTACTGTTCTCTCAAATGTTTTCTTACAGAGAGATGCAATTCATTTCATGCATATATACTATAATAATATCATAAGATAGCAGCTTGTGAGAAAATTGGTATAATTTGATGTAAACATTTGTAAAGACATTTTAGTTATGAAAATTACACTGACCCTGTTTACTTTAGATCAATTCTTGGGTGCTAGGAACATGTGACTGTAGTTTTCCAGAGAAATGCAAAGAACATGTTTTGCTATCAGGTGTTCTTGAACAGGCAAGGCATTATTAATGGAGTGGAAAGATACATTTCAACATGTACCTTAATGCTCAGTCATCTATGTTAGGAAGAATGAACATGATATACTCCAACAATTAAAAAAATCATAAATGCAGTTTGTAAAATCTCTTTTTACTGCCATAACACCTTGCCTAAAACAGTGTCTGGTGTAATATAATTTTTAAGATATTTGCTGAATATTAAATTACCAAATGGATAAATCAAAGAAGGCATGACAGATTGGGATCTACTATATTGATTTGATGTTAAGATGGCATAAGTTCCAAGATGCACTTTTATTTTATGAAGAAAAAAGTAAATTTAAAAACTGTGTCTATTAAATTAAGATATCATGTTCTCATCATTCAGAACTTTTATGTTATATATGTACAAAAAGTTCTTTTAGATTTACTCAAACATATGTTTTCAACTATCATTTGTGTTTACATACAAAGGAAAATATAGACACAATGTCTTGCTGAAAGTATAAAAGACACTTCTTCACACTCAGAAGTGCCTATTGTGAACGACTTGCTCTGAATCACTGATATCTCTGTTTATCCACACATTTTCAGCCTCGAGACAATTAGTTCTCTAAAGAGTGTTCCAGGATTTGATTGTTTTCTTCCAGATCTCTGACAACCATTCTACAGTTTAAAAATAATTTGACCCTGCAACTGATTCCGACTTGTAGGTGTCAACTGAAAGTTTTCAAGCAAAAACTTGAACTTGTGTGTGTTTTGTTTTTCTAATCAAGTGTTTCTTAATTTTTTTTAATTTAATTTTTATGGACTTAGGGGCACAAGTGCAGTTGTGTTACCTTGATATATTGCATAGTGGTGACACCTGGGATTTTAGTCTACTGACCATCTGAACAGTATATATTGTACCCAATAAGTAGTATTTTATTCCTCACTCCTCATCCAGCCCTCCTGCAATTTGAAGTCTCTAAAATCTATTATTCCATTCTGTTGTCTATGTATACCCATTGTTTAGCTCTCACTCATCAGTGAGAACATGCAGTTTTTTACTTTCTGTTTCTGAGTAATTTAACTGAGAATAATGGTCTCCTGTTTCATGCATATAAGCGATTTCTATACAAACAAATGTTACATATATAAATGTTTTAGATATATTTAGATACTATTTTAATCCAATCATACATTTATGGACACTTACATTGATTTCATAACTTTGTTACTGAGAATAGTGCCAAGATAAACATACAAATGTCCGGGTCTTTTGGATAAAACAATTTCTTTTCTGTTGGGCAGATACCCAGCAGAGGGATTGCTAGATTGAAGGGTAGTTTTCTTTTTAGTTCTTTGATAAATCTCCGTACCATTTTCCAAAGTGATTATACTAATTTACATTCCTACCAACCGCATATAAGCATTCCCTATTCTCTATATCCTCACCAGCTCTTGTTTTTTGACTTCTTAATAGGTATAATAAACGATGTGAGATGGTTTCTCATTGTGGTTTCAATTTACATTTCTCAGATGATGAATGATGATGAGCATTTTTTTCATATATTTGTTGGCTACTTGTATATATTCTTTTGAAAAATGTGTATTCATGTCCTTTGCCCACTTTTTGAAGGGGTTAGTTGTTATTTTCTGGATGAACTGTTTGAGTTCCTTATAGATTCTGGATATTAGCCCTTCATCAGAGGCATTGTTTACAAATATTTTCTCACATTATGTAGATTGTCTGTTTACTTTGTTATGATTACCTTTTCTGTTCAGAAGCTTTTTAGTTTAAGTCTCACTTGTCTATTTTTGGTTTTGTTGTGTTCCCTTTTGAGGACTTAGTCATAAATTCTTTACATAAGCCAAAGTCCAGAAGAGTTTCTCCTAGGTTTTTGTTCAGGGTTATTAAAGTTTCAAATCTTACATTTAAGTCTTTAATCTATCTTGAGTTAATTTTTGTATATTGTGAGAAATAGGAATCCACTTTCAATCTTCTGCATATGGCTAGCCAATTTTTCCAGCACTATTTATGTTTCAGTGTACATTTTTGTTGACTTCATCAAAAATCAGTTGGCTGTAGGTATGTGGCTTTACTTCTGGACTCTATTCTTTTCCCTTGACTTATGTGTCTATTTTTATGCCAGTGCCATGTGGTTCTGGTTACTATACACTCATAGTGTAATTTGAAATCAGATAATGATAATGTGATATCTCAACCTTTATTCCTTTTGCTTATTATTGTTTTGACTATTCAGGCTCTTTTTAGGTTCCATTTGAATTTTATGTTTTTTTTTTTTTTCCTAAATCTGTAAAGAATGGCATTGGTAATTTGATAGGAATTACATTGAATCTGTAGATTGCTTTAGACAGTATGGTCATTTTAATAATATTGGTTCTTCCAGTCCATGTTTTTTCATTTGTTTGTGCCATCTATGATTTCTTTCATCATTGTTTTGTAGCTCTCTGTGTAGAGGTCTTTCAACTCTGTGGTTAAATGTACTCCTTTTTTATCTGGAGCTATTGTAAATGAGACTGAGTTCTTGAATTAGTTCTCAGCTTGATTATCATTAGTATATAAAAATGTTACTTATTTTTCTACATTGATTTTGTATCCTGAAAGTTTACCATCATATCTAAGAGTCTTTTGGGTAAGTTAGGTTATTCTAGGTATAAGATCATATTATCAGTGAACAGAGATAATTTGACTTCCTCTTTTCTAATTTGGATGCCTCTTATCTTTCGCTTGACTGATTAGCAGGGCTAGGACTTCTAGTACTATGTGAAGTAGGAGTGATGAAAGTCGGCATCCTTGTCTTGTTTCAGATCTTAGGAGGAATGCTTTCAACTTTTCTCTGTTCAGCATGATGTTGGCTGAGTTTTTCATATATGGCTTTTATTATTTTGACATGTTTCTTCTATGACTACTTTGTTGAGGGCTTTTAACATAAAGGGATGTTTAATTTTATGAAAGACTTTTCTGTGTCTATTGAAATTATCACATGGTTTTGTTTTTAGGTCTGTTTATGTGATGAATTACAGTTATTCATTTGCATATGCTGAGCCAACATTGCATCCCTGGAATAAAGCCAATTTGATTGTTGTGTATTATCTTTTTGATAGCCTGCTATATTTGGTTTGCTAGTATCTTACTGAGGATTTTTGCATTGACATTTATGAGGAATGTTGGCTCGTAGTTTTCTTTTTTAGTTGTGCCCTTCCCTGACTTTAGTATCAGGGTGATACTGGCTTTACAGAATGAGTTAGGGAGAACTTCCTCCTCCTCAATTTTTTAAAAGAGTTTCATTATGATTGGTTTCAATTTTTCCATGTACATCTGATAGAATTTGGCTGTGAAGCCATCAGGTCCTGGGCTCTTTTCTATTGGGAGACTTTTTATTACTGATTGAATTTCACTACTCGTTAAATGTCTGTTCAGGATTTCTATTTCTTCCTGGTTCAATCTTGGGAGGGTGTGTATTTCCAGGATTTTATTATTTTCTGTAGGTTTTCTAGTTTGTGCACATAGAGGTTCTCACTGTAGTCTGATAATCTTTTAAATTTCTGTTGTGTAAGTTATGTATGTTATCTTTATCATTCCTGATTGTGCATATTTCAGTTTTTTCTCTATTTTTCTTGGTTAATCTAGTTAGCAGTCTATTCATTTTGTTTATTTTTTCCTATAACTGAAGACTTTCATTTTATTGATCCTTTGTATTATTTGATTCTCAATTTCATTTAGTTCTTCTCTGATCTTTGCTATTTATTTTTTTTCTGCTAGCTTTGGGTGTGGTTTGGTCTTGTTTTTCTAGTTCCTTCAGGTGTAAGTCAAGTTGTTAGTTTGCGATCTTTCCGTCTTTTACATGTAGGAATTTGACACTATAGTCTCCCTCTTAGCACGATTTTTGCTGTATCTCAGAGGTCTAAACATAGTTTGTTCTATCTGGTAATGCCTACATGGAAATGTCCAAGTTATTCTGTAAGGCTATTTTTTAACTGATAAAGTTCATAAATCCCAAGGTAATGGCAACTACTGATGATTCTGCCTAGTTAAAGCAATTTTCAGATTCAGTCCAATTTTTGACAAAATGTTAAACTGTGCGTGTCTGAGATTCGGTGACAAATAGAAATAATCTTTTAGCAATAGCAGCTTCATGTAGGAAGCAGTGGTAATCATGGTAACCAGTAGCCAGATATACAACCCATTGTTTGTAGCAGCAGTAGAAGAGAACTGCCCTTTATTAGCAGTTTTGAGACACTTCAGGGACCTATATGGAAAAAAAGAGTCTTCTGAAATGAACTGGGAGTCTGTGATTTGGTTGATGGATATAAATCAAAGATTTTTATGCTTATTTCAAATTACAACTACACTCTTGAGTCATTTGGGGTGGGGTGCTTTGGAGGAACATTCTAACATTTTATTAAAGCTCAGCTGAATTTTATTGCAGTTTCACATTTGTATATCATAGAAAGTGTGACATTTCAGTTGTGCTAAATTATATGACTTCTCAGAATAACATGCAATAAGATTTTCTACTACATTTAAATCCTTTGTCTCTTAGTTTATTGTGCCAGACAAAGACCTGGATGTGTATTTTCAAATCAAGTTATTTCACTATGTCACCTAGCCTTTTAAAAAAATGTATTTGGGGAAATCTGTTTTGTGAAATCTTAAAACAATATAGCTCTTACTAGATAACACAGTACATTATTAAAAAAATGTATGAAAAGGTAGAAATATTCCTGTAAAAAAACATTTTATCATGCAATTATTTTCAAGGCAAGTGATAGGTGCCTAGTGAGTGCTGAGTAGGAGACAGAAAATAAAAGTGGCTTAATGTGGTTTATAAAATACCTCCTTCCCATCACAAAAGATTAAGAATCAGTTTGTCTAGAGGGCAAGCTTTTGTATTTTTAAAGTCTAATGAAGAGGACCTGATTTATATTCTACCTCTTTTCCTGTGGTAAGATCTATGTTATTTTTTTCTTTTCTTCTGTCTTTTTGCTTTGTTTTGTCTAACAGTGGCACAAGATCTTCTTAACCAATTGCCAGAGCCTACACATGAAACTAAGTCGGTAACTTTCTAAATTGGGTACACTGGAATCATTCAGGGTGTTTTGGTCAAGTGATATCAACCCAAATTAAGTGCGTTTAAGCATAAGAAGATAATTTGTTGTGAGAGTACTGATGGTTTCCCAGGCAGGGAAAAAAACTACCGGCTCTGGGATTTATAAGACAGAAAAATGTGTTGCCAGAATCTTTCTTTGTCTCTCTCTTTCTTTCTTTACTTCCCCACTTCTCCTCCTTCTCTTATTCCTCCTTTTTCTTCTCTCCCTCTTCTTTCTTCAATCTCTTCTTTCTGTCTCCTCATTTCTGACTGTTTAGATTAATTCTTCCTTTATGTACTCAGGTTCTTTGCACATAGTGGAGGATATCACTGAAGGGGTAGCTTCATACTCACGTCCTAGCTCTGCAACGTAAAAAGCAAGAATATTTTCTCTACTGCAGTGTATAAGAACAATTCTGGAAAACCAGCCAAGATTATTTTACATAGCCTTCCTATGTAAAATTCTGTGGCCAGGGATACTATTTGGTCAGAACTGAGTCACACATTCTCCTCTGTATTCAGGGGTGTAGTATCTGATACTGGGGAGATGAATAAAAAAAGCATGCTAAGCAGTCCAAAACAGTAGACATCCCAGGACTTTAGAAAGGCATTTAAAAGATTTGTTAACAATAAAGGTGTCCACAACCAACAATACAATATATATCCATTTTGTTAGAGTTAACATTATTATATAGCACTTGTATATCTAAACCATAGTGAGATTCTGATAGCATGCTTCAGCTTCTTCCTCCTCTCTTTCTCACCTTAACTGTATTCTTTCACTTCTTTTTCTGTTATTTATTAACTGCTTTTCATTTTTAATTATTATGGGTACATAATAGTTGTATATATTTATGGGGTACAGATGATGTTTTGATACAGGCATCCAAAGTGTGATGATCAAATCGGGGTCTTGGGGTATCCATCACCTCAAGCATTTATCATTTTTTGTGTTAAAAACATCTCAATTTCACTCTTTTAGTTGTTTTAAAGTATACAATGAATTATTGTTAACTGGAGTCAGCCTATCATGTTACTAAACACTAACTTTATTCATTCTATATACCTGTGTGTTTGTACCTACTAACCATTCCCACTTTATTGCCTGCCTTCCTGCTACCCTTTCAACCTTTGGTCATCATCATTCTAGTCTCCATCTCCACGAGTTTATTTCTACTTTTTATTATTATCCTTTTAGCTCCCATGTGTGAATGAGAACATGTGGTATTTGTCTTTCTGTGTCTGGCTTACATGAAGGCACAGATATTCTCTCAATATATTAATTTCCTCTTTTTTTGGATATATACCAGCTTTTTTAGGATCCCATACTAGTGTCCATAGTAGCTCTATTAATTTGCCAAGTACCAGGGTATACGAAGGTTTTCTCAAAAATCAAATTAAATGGATTAGAGACTTGAGTCTAAGACTTCAAACTATAAAACTTCTAAAAGAAAACATTGGGGAAGCACTTCCGGACATTGGTCTGGGCAAAGATTTATTGTGGACACCTTTATGCTTAATAAAAGCATAGACAACCAAAGCAAAAATGAACAAATGGAAAGACATCAAGGTAAAATGCTTCTCACAGCAAAAGAAATAATTAACAAAGTGAAGGGACAACCCACAGAATGAAAGAATTTACAAACTATCCATTTGAAAAAAGACTAATAAACAGAATATATAAGCAGTTCAAGCACCTCAATAGGAAAACATTAAATAATCCAATCTAAAAAATAGGCAAAGGATCTGAAGAGACATTTCTCAGAAGACGACATATAAATGGCTCACAGGTATATGAAAAAATGCTCAGAGAATACAAATCAAAACTGCAATGAAATATCATGCCATTCCAGTTAAATGGCTTTTATCCAAAAGACAAACAATGATGAACGCTCGCAAGGATGCTGATTCATTAGCTTCCTTTTACAGCACTCCTGAGGATTCATTTCCTCTCCTTTGCTGACGAATTATCTTATTATTTTATTTGGCCCCATCAGCTCTGCTTTCGCTACATTGAGCACTATGTACCAACAAGACTCTATTTTTTCCCTGTACCCTTTACCATATTCCAATGAATGAAGTGTTTTATCCAATTCTCTCTCTCTCTCTCTTTATTTATTTATTTATTTATTTATTTATTTATTTATTTATGTTTTGTGAGACGGAGTCTTGCTGTGTCGCCCAGGCTGGAGTGTAGTGGTGCGATCTCGGCTCACAGCAACCTCCGCCTCCCGGGTTTACACCATTCTCCTACCTCAGCCTCCTGCGTAGCTGTGACTACAGGCGCCCTCCACCATGCCCGGCTAATTTTTTTTTTTTTTTTTCGTACTTTTTTAGTAGAGATGAGGTTTCACCGTGTTAGCCAGGATGGTCTCAATCTCCTGACCTCGTGATCCGCTCGCCTCGGCCTCCCAAAGTGCTGGGATTACTGGCGTGAGCCACCGCGCCCGACCTCAATTCTCTCTTTAGTGAGATACCTCACCTGGCATTCTAGCTTAAAGTCAACTCTTATCACCATGAAAAATGTACATAGATATGGGTACTAGATATGGGTACAATGAGAATGCCTGCATGTTGATATGAACAGGACCATTTTTCTGGCTTGACATGGTCTGTACCTTCAGCAACAGAAGCAAAATGCAAAATTTGTTTGTTTATACAGCTTAAGGCATCAACTAGACTTAGATTCAGTTTGAACACATTCTCTGTATTGAATAAACTATTACTCCATTTTTCTCTTATCTTTTAATATTGTTTGTTTTCTAATTAATAGAACAGATTCAACCTTTCCTATATCTCCTTACCTCAAACTCCTTTCACCTTCCTAAAATTGTAATTTATTGTGTTATATATTTATTCCTGTAATTTTTTAAGTCAGAGCTCAGGTCACGTAGTTGCGGACATTTTTAGTGGTTTGTTCATATTCTGTCTTTTCTGAATGCCTTGTTACTGTCATGCACAATTTTATATAATACAAAATGTATGAGAATGTATTATATTAATGCAGAAAAGTACACATACACCGAAATTATAGAAACATTATTTAATAATATCGTATCAAATTAAGTAAATGTAACATCATGTTAATCATGGTAGAATAAAGCAGAATATAAATAAGAAAAAAACAAATGCACAAAATTAAGAAAAAATATTATCTGTTTTCCAGAAAAAGAGAGATGATTGGCCTGATAGTGGTAAGAACCTGCTTGTGCAGATGTAAGAAACAGCATTAAATATGTGCAGTGGAGTAATATTAGAAATCATGGAAAAGTCTGAAGTATTTTGATAAAGGAAATAGTTACCTGGAAGTCTTAAATACTAAATTTAAGTTCATTCACATGATTCTTGTGAGTCATTTAACTTTATTTAGAGAGCAGGGTTTTTTGTTGTTTGTGTGTGTGTGTGTTGTTGTTGTTGTTGTTGTTGTAGTTGTTTTGAGATGGAGTCTCACTGTATCGGAAGTAGCTGGGATTATAGGCACACACCACCAAGCCCATCTAATTTTGGAGAGCAGGTATTAATAGTTTCTTCTATTCAACACATTTTTCCAACACATTTGTCATAAGCCAGGAACAGTGTTGCCCAGTTTAGAATATAAAGATGAGCAAGAAACGTAACATCTACTCTAACAATGAACGTCTTCAATTATCAGAGAAGATATCTATTAGTTAGACCAATAAAGATAAACTTTCAATCGTGAGAATGGGCTTGGAGATGCAGGAGGAGCAGATATGAGTTGAAAAATTAAAAAGTTATTGATGTCATTGAAGATACAAGGAATTATACAGCAAATGGTTTTCTCACATAATACACCTTATTTGAACATATTAATTTTTTGAGATTGTGCCGTCTGTTTCTGTCACTAATCAAGAATTGCTTTTCACTTATTTTTGTTTGATTTTTTTAACATCCCCATATACAGCAATATATAAGTATAGAATATTGTGACATTCAGTATCTTAGCCTTCCTCTGTTATATTTCTTTTCTTTTATTATTGTTATTTTGCATTTGCATCCTACTTTTGGTTTATTAAGTATTATATATCACTGTAAGCCTCTTTCAATCACTTTACATCTTTTAAAACAAAGCAGGGTATGCAGAAACTTTAAAAAATAATAATTTAAATCAGAAAGTGTGTGGTTACCTTACACAAACTTATATGTCTCTTCGTAGTTTTTCAGCACATTTCTACATGTTGTTTTTAGTAAAGCTTTAGAATAAATCAAGAGCGAATGAGCCAGAAAAGCTGTTACTAAGACAGTCTGTTAGATAGATATCTTAGATTTCTTACACATATTTCAATCTAAATTGCCGTTAAGACAATTGCCATACACTTCTGACTGGTGTTCCCCTGGTCACCTTTAAGGAATATATCTTGTTGCCTAACATTTGAAATGTCTCATGTGCAATACTGATGGAGCTTCTCAAGATGCCAGATGTGCTATCTGTGTTAGTTCAGGTTGTGAAAATCAATTTATTTAATTTTTGACGTGATCACTGATTTGAAGACTTTTATGTGGGTTTTAATTTAGTGCCAGTTTGGCATGAGTCTCTTTCTGTCAATTTCTGAAAAAACATAATGACTTTTCTGTGTTTGTGTAGTTTATCACTTAGAATGGAATGCTTTTTACAAATCAAAATATTTTAGAACTTTTATCTCTATACTACATCTTCTCGTATATAGACTCATTTTAAATACCCATACATCTAGTAATTGACCAAATTGTCTCATCTACAATTTTTAAACCTATGCTTCAAGATTTTAGTAACAATTACATGAAAATTCACAGGTGAAACTCTTCTAGGTTCATTTGTTTCATAAGAATATGCCCAGACAAAATACTGTCTCTGTCTCTTTCTTTTCTCTCTCTCTTTTTCTTTTCTTCCATAAACAGAAGTTAGACTTTCCCTTTTGAATTAGGCACAGAAAAAATTTAGTAGCATGGCTTAAAATTGCTCTCAATTTTTATGTGGAAAAAAAGTTGAACAGACATATTTCTATTCCATTGTTTTTTAAAACTAAGCAAAAATGAAAAAAATAACATTTTCTACAAATCAAGCTAAAAAGTACAAAGAAGAGTTGCCTGATACATGAAAAGTACACTCAATGAAGGGATAACTCACAGAGAACAGATGTATCTCAATACACCTTGGGTAGCACAAGGTTCTGATGTACTTGACACCATAACCTAAACTTAAGTATCAGCTACAGCAGTGTCCCTGGTATAAAACCACAATGCACAGTAGCAGAGGTAAAGAGAATGCAAATGTAGAGGAAAATCAATGGAAGCCAGAGATTTGTTCAGGTAATAGTAGGCAGGAACTAACTTTGGAGCTACTGATCACACCAGCAGAAGGAGAACAAAAATAAAATTGCTAAGTCATTACACACACATACACACACACACACACGCACATATAGAAACCTGTGACTTGCTGACTATGGTTGTGAGTTAATTCTCTGTTCCCTTGAAAAGGATGGCAATTACGGTGACTTAGTTCATTGGAAATACAGTGTAGAAGAGATGATTAAAAGATGTGGTAGGATTCCACACAGGATTTTATGATTCCTGTATTCCCCCTGATATGGTTTGGCTATGTCCCCACCCAAATCCCACCTTGAATTGTAGTAATCCTCATGTGTCAAGAGACGGGCCGGGTGGAGATAATTGAATGATGAGGGTGGTTTTCCTTATAGTGTTCTTGTGGTAGAGAACAAGTCTCACAAGAGCTGATAGTTTTACAAATGGGAGTTCCCTGCACATGCTCTCTTACCTGTGACCATGCAAGACATGACTGCTTCTCCTTTGCCTCCTACCAAGATTGTGAAGCCTCCCCAGCCATGTGGAACTGTGAGTCCATTAAGCCTCTTTCCTTTATAAATTACCCAATCTTGGGTATGTTTTTATTGGCAGCATGAGAATGGACTAATACAGTAAATTGGTACCAGGTAGTGGGTGCTACTTTAAAGATACCTGAAAATACTGAAACGACTTTGGAACTGGGTAACAGGCAGAGGTTGGAACCATTTGGGAGGGCTCAGAAGAAGATAAGAAAATGTGGGAAAGTCTGGAACTCCTTAGAGACTTGGAGGGCTCAAAACACAGGAAGATGTAGGAAAGTCTGGAACTTCCTAGATACTTATTGAATGGCGTTTACCAAAATGCTGATAATGATATGAACTGTAAAGTCCAGGCTGAAGTGGTCTCAAACAAAGATGTGGAACTTGTTGGAAAGGGGATTAAAGATCACTCTTGTTATGCAAAGAGACTGGTAAAAATTAGCTCCTACCCTAGAGATCTGTGGAACTTTGAACTCAGTGAAATTAGTTAGGGTATTTAGTGGAAGAAATGTCTAACCAGCAAAGCGTTTAATAAGAAGCAGAGCTTAAAAGTTTGGAAAATGTGCAGCGCAGTCTGATGATGCCTGGAAAAGAAAACCCCATTTTCTGAGAAAAATTCAAGTTGGTTGCAGAAATTTACATAGATATTGAGGAGTCAAATGTTAATCACCAAGACAATGGGGAAAATGTCTCCAGGGTATGCCAGAGACATTCATGGCAGCCCCTCCCATCACAGGCCTGGAGGCCTAGGAGGAAAAAAATGGTAAGACAGTGGGAAAAACGTCTCCAGGGCTTGTCAGAGACATTCATGGCAGTCCCTCCCATCACTGGCCTGGAGGCCTAGGAGGGAAAAAAATGGTTTTGTGGGCTGGGTCCAGGGTCCCCCTGGTGCAGCCTGGGGACTTGGTACCCTGCATCCCAGTTGCTCCAGCCATGGCTAAAAGGGTCCAAGGTACAGCTCAGGCTGTGGCTTCAGAAAGTGTAAGTCCCAAGCCTTGGCAGCTTCCACATGGTGTTCAAGCCTGTGGATGCATAGAAGTCAAAAACTAAGGCTTGGGAACCTGGGAACCTCCACCTAGATTTCAGAGGATGTATGGAAATGTCTGGATGTCCAGGCAGAGGTGTGCTGCAGGGGTGGAACCCTCATGGAGAACCTCTGCTAGGACAGTGTGAAAGGGAAATGTGGGGTGCAATCCCACATGTAGAGTCTCCACTGGGGCACTACCTAGTGGAGCTGTGAGAAGAGGGCCACTATCCTCCAGACCCCAGAATAATAGACCCACTTACAGCTTGCACGTTGCAAGCAAGTTGATTGAAGGACAGACAGATTGCCATTTTAAAAATAAGTGATAAATAATTGTAACTCCTGAATGCTGTTTTCATGAGTTCTTCATAAATATTAGGTCAATAAAGGATTTAAGTTAAAGAGAGGTTAAAGATTTTCTGTGCAAGCATTAAGATCTAAAAAATAAAGGTGACAAATTTGATCCAACTGATATATTAAAACACTTCATCAAGAAATTACAGAATTCACATGATTTTCATATACACATGAAAACTTTGACAAGATTGATTACATGCTTTGGCTTGAGGTAACTCAATACATTTCAAAGCACTGAAACTATTAAAGTATTTGTTTTTCTGACTACTGTGTAACTAAGGTGGAAATTTAGAAATATATGTGTAAATAAAAGCAAAAGTGTAACTGCATTTTACTTCAGTATTTAGACATTTGTAAATTTTAAATAAATGATAGGAAAGGAGAAAAATTACAAAGGAAATAAGAAGGCATTTACAGTGAATGATGACAAATACAAGACATGCAAAATTTTTGGTCTGAATTAAAGCTTTGCTTACAAGCACATATAAATCCTAAACTGCATATAAACTATGATATATTGTGTAAAATAAAGGAAAGAATAACAAATTAAAAACCTAAGAAGTTATATGATATTAATAAAGATAAGTTTATAAAGCAAAAGCAATGATAAAGACAAAGGATAAGAAGAAAATTAGCTAAATCAAAAGTTGACAGTTTATAAAGACAAAATTGATAGACATCTAGAGAGATTGATTGACATATTGAGAGTAAGAAATACTAAAAATGCTATATTACTTCAGATCTTATGAAGGGATTTTATGAATATTAACAATATTAAGCCACAAATATTAAACATTTTGATTAATATGACAAATTCTTATGAATTCTCATCTTTAAAATCCAAATGTAAAAGAAATAGAAAATGTGAATATTCTTATAATTTATTCAGAAATTGAATTAGTTGGCCTAAGGTTTTAATGGGAAGCATATGCTGAAACAAAGTTAAGTTTTTAAATGTTTATTGGAGACTAATAACTGGAAAACATAAGGAAGGAAGCATAAGTAAACTTATATTTTTTTTACCAGTGAATTCAACCAAATATTTAAGGAAATGTGACAAGAACCTTACACAATATTTTCAGAAAATTGAAGAGAAGAAAATATTTCCCAAATCTTTTCTAAGGCACAGCAAACCTGTGATATCAAAGTCTGACAAAACATTAAAAAAAGACAACTAAAGACCAGTATTCTTCATAAACACATACATAAAATTTCTTAATTAAATATTAATAGAGATAATGTGAAGAATAGCCAACACATGATGGCCAAGTAGGTTTAATTTCAGGATTATTAGGTTAGTTTACCATTCAGAAAACCAGCTATGTAATTTTTCATATTAAAAGTAAAATATTTCAATTGATAAAAAGTCACTTTTCAAAATTAATGACAATTCTCACAAATAAGTAACAAAATGGAAGTTTTTCAATATTATACAGGACATTTAAAAAAATTTCTTAGACCTTGTACAAAAAAAAAAAAAACCTCAATTCTTATTTTACACTATACTCCTCCAAAATAATTTGAATTGGATCATAGACCTAAATGTGTGTGTGTGTGTGTGTGTCCGTGTGTGTGTGTGTATATACACACAGACACACACAGGTGTATTTCAGAGTCATTGCGTGTTTGGTTCTGCACTACTGTAGTAAAATAAATATTGCAATAATGCAAGTCTCACAGTTGTTTTTTTTCCTTTCCCAGTGTATACATAAGTTACGTCTACACCGTACTCTAGTCAATTCAGCATGCAAGAACATTACACTCTCCACTGAAGTCTTGAATCCTTCAAAGTCATCCATGAGAGTTGGAATCAATTTATTCCACACTCCTGTTAGTGTTGCAGTTTAAACTCCTTCCATGAAACACAAATGTTCTTAGTGACATCTAGATTAGTGATTCCTCTCCAGAAGGTTTACAATTTGCCCAGATTCATCAGAAAAATTACTAGCTATAGTAGCTATAGTCTTACAAAATGAATTTCTTAAACAATAAGACTTGAATATTTAAATCATTCCTTGATCCATGAGCTGCAGAATACATGGGTTAATAGGAAGAAAAACAAGATTAATGTCTTCAGTGCTCTAGAGTGACTAGGTGCATTGTTAATGAGCAGTAATATGTTGAAAGGAATGTTTTTATCTGAGCAGTAGGTCTCAACGGTGGGCATAAAATATTCAGTAAAACATGCTGTAAACAAATGTTCTCCAGACCAGACTTTGTTGTTTCATTTATAGAGCACAGGGAGAATATATTTAGCATAATTCTTAAGGGTCCTAAGAGGTTTGAAATGGCAAATGATCATTGGCTTTAACTTAAAGTCACCTGCATTAGCCCCCAACTGTTCTTTGAAGCTTTGAAGCCAGGCATTGATTTTTCTTCTCTAGCTTTAAAAGTCCTAGATGGCATCTTCTTTCTAAACAAGGCTATTTTGTCTACATTAAAAGTCTGTTGTTCAGTATGGCCACCTTCATCTATTATCTTAGCTAGATATTCTGGATAACTATGTTAGGACTTGCTGCTTCACATAGACTTCTATGTAATGGAGATGGCTTCTTTTTTAAACCTCATGAATCAACCTCTGTTAGCTTTCAATTTTTCTTCTGCAGTTTCCTGACCTCTCCCAGGCTTCTAAGAATTGAAAAGAGTTAGAGTCTCATCTGGATTGGACTTTGGTTTAAGCAAATGTTGTGACTGATTTGATCTTCGATCCAGGCTACTAAAACCTACTCCATATCAGCAGTTTTGCTTTCTAATCAGTTGTGCATTTACTGGGGTAGAATTTTTAATGTATTTCAAAAACTTTTCCTTCATATCCTCAACTTGGGTAACTATTTAGCTCAAGTGATGTAACTTTCAATCTATCTTGGCTTTCAACATGCCTTCCTCACAACCTTAATTATTTTTAGTTTTTGCTCAAAAGTGAGAGACATATGGCTCTTCATGTGAACACTTAGAGGTCATTTAGGGTTATGAATTGGCCTAATCTCAATATTATTGTGTCACAAGGAATAGGGAAGCACAAAGAGACAGAGAGAAAGAGAGAAAGATAGGTGGGGGAATTGCCAGTCTGGGAGCAGTCAGAATACATGCAGCATTTATTGATTAAGTTTGCCATCTAATATGGATGTGATTTGTGGTGCCCCAAAACAATTACAATAATAACATCAAAGATCACTGATCACACATCACCACAACAGATATAATAATAATGAAAAAGTTTGAAATATTGCACAACTTAATAAAATGTGACACAGACACAAAGTAAGCACACGCTATTGGGAAAATGGTCCTGATAGACTCATTTGACCAAGAGTTGCCACAAACCTTCAATATATAAAAAGTGCAATATCTGCAAAGTACAATTAAGTGAAACACAATACAGTGATGTATGTCTATACGTATGATGAGATTTATTATAAGGAATTGGCCTACATGATTATGGAGACTGTAAAGTCCAGTGATCTACCTTCTGCAAGCATGAAACCCAGAAAACCTGGTGTAAATTCTAGCACAAGTCCAAAGGCCTGAGAAGCAGAAACACAGATGGTATAAATCCTAGTTCTAGACAGGAGAAGACTGATGTCTTATCTCAGGCATTTACGTAGAGAGACAGATTTACACTTTCCTTTGCCTTTTAATTCTATTCAGACCTTTAAAAAGTTGGATTATGCTCACTTATATTGAAGAGGGCATTCTGCTTTACTTAGCCTAGCAGTTCAAGTGCTAATCTCTTCTAGAAACACCACCACAGAGGCAGGCAAAAATAATATTTAACCAAGTGTCTGGGAATACTATGACCTAGTCAAGTTGAAATAAAATTAAGTATCACACTTGACAGTAGGTCAAGGTTTCTAATACAATATATGTTAAGCAATTACCATAAAAAATGATAAGGTAGGTATCATCAAAAACAAGCAAATAAAATTAACCTCCTCATCAAAAACATCTTTCAAATGAAATGAACAGGCAACACACTGGTGAAAAATTCCCCAAATAATATATATTATCTAATAAAGAACTATTATCTATGATATATAAGGAACTCTGATAATTTAACAATAAAAACACGAACTGCCCAATAATAAAATGAGTAAAGATTTAAAAGGACACTTTACGTAGGATAATACATACATGGAAATATGTTTAATTTCTCATTAGTCATTAGAGAAATACAACTTGAAATCACAATGAAATATCACCGCACATTCCTCAGAATAACTCTAATTAAGACTGACAGTACCATATTTTGTCAAGAATGTGGAGAAATGGAAATAAACATTTTTTCATGGCAATGTAAATTTATACAATTATTTTATAAAAAGTTCTGTATACACAAACATATATCTATCCAATAATCGAGTAATTTCAATCCTACTTATTTACCAAAGAAAAAAAAAGTGCTCATGAAATTAATTGTGTAAGTATATATATAGAAAAGGTTTGCTCATAATTAGCAAACTTAGAATCAGACCAGGTGTCTACCAACAACAAAATCAATAAATTTGAGTGTATTCATCCAATGAAATACTATTCATCAGTGAAAAGTGAAATGCTCAATATGCAACACCACATGTTAATCTCAAATAATATGGTAAGTGAAAGAAGACATACAAAAGATTATACATTATTGATTTTATTTATATAAATTTGTAGGGAAGGCAAAACTAATGTATGGTGAGAGAAAGCAGCAGAGTGGTTTCTGGAGGAATGAGGGTGAAGGTGTTAATTGACTAAAAGTGGTGTGAGAAAGCTTTCTGGGATGTTGAGAATGCTTTGTAAGTTAATGAGAATTTGTTTTATACAGGTATATGAAATTGCTAACATATATTTAATGGTAAACTTAGATGCACATGGAAATGCACAAGTAAATTTTACTTCAAATAGGTAAAATATTTAATTCTACTTAATGATAGCCCTGATGATTTGTTTCGGGGAGAAATTTACTGATGCCTGCAACTTACTTTGAAATACAATAAAAATAAGACGAATTGATGGGTGAATAAAGAGGTTCAGATTTGGTTAACTGGTTACAAGCAAATATAATAAAACTTTAATTGTATAATTAAAATGTTCATGTACAATTCTTTCAGCTTTTTGTAAACTTGAAAATTTTCCTAACAGGATATCAATGACTTTTTCTCTTAATGAACATTATGAAACTAATTCCTACAACTTTAGGGGAGGAAGGAAGAAAGAGAAACGTTTTTAAAGGACAGAAAGAGGAAGAAGTCCTTTAGAGGACAGAAAGACAAAAATAAAGAACACTAAATACTTATTTCTTACTAATAAATTTGAATGCTTGGCAGAAATGAATTGTTTTCCAGAAAACACAAAATACAGTATTCTCTTATAATAAGATAAAAATTTAGATTTTTTAAAAATCTCAGAACATTCTCAAATAGATTTTCACTTTATAAATTGGGAAAGTTAATGGCAGGAACCATAGACTGTTTATTGTACCTTCTTGAAGCCCTAACTCTATCCTTCGTAAGTAGTTATCTTATTCAATAATGTTTCTTCAGCAGTTATTATATGGAAGACACTTTATGAAAACTGGGAACAAAGTGATGAACCAATTTTATATCATCCTTTGTTTTGTGAAGTTTATAGGATAGCTGGTAAAGGGATAATAATTAAATTATCACCAAAATACCCACAGGTAAGTACTTATGAGGGAAATATCAGAGTACTAGCTCTGGCTTTAGTGTGAAGAAACATCGAAGACCCTTTATTGAGGATATGTGTCAGCATTAACAAGGTGAGAAGGGAGGAGATAGATTTCCAAGAATGATGCAACACATACAAATTCTTTCAGTTAAGAGGGATTCAGGCAACATGGAAAGTGAAAAGGCCTTAGTGGCTAGAAG
Source organism: Chlorocebus sabaeus (assembly GCF_047675955.1). Taxonomy (NCBI): domain Eukaryota; kingdom Metazoa; phylum Chordata; class Mammalia; order Primates; family Cercopithecidae; genus Chlorocebus; species Chlorocebus sabaeus. The sequence continues at coordinate 77,128,937 of NC_132910.1, read as the reverse complement.
ATAGAGAGTGGGAGTAGGTGTGAGAACTCTATGAGATGAGATGGAGTGGAGAGTCATGAAAGGAAGTGCTTTATGGGTCACGTGAATGGGGTCAGCCTTTCACCTAGGAGCTAAGGCAATTTTATCTTAGATGATTACACAGAAATAACATCAGTAAGTACTTTTACATTCTGAAATGATGACTGTGGCTGCAACAGGAATGCAACTGGAGAGAAGCATGAAAGGATGCTAGTAAACAAAATAAGAGGGCGTGGCAATTGTCTCTGTGATGGCTTTATCTTGTGTAGAGATATTTGGATAAGAAATAATTGTAGGAGAAAAGATGAATTGTACCTGATGATGGATTGACTGTGCAACAGTGATTGGGAGAGTAGGTTAAGGATGTTTCCTAGGCTTCTCATTTATCATTTGGATATTGACTAAGTAGTAGAAATGTTTCACTTGGTACAGAACTTTGAAAAGAAACAGGTTTTAAGGGAGAGTCAGTAGAGTGGTAAATGGTTACAATAACCTGCCTTTGAAATATCCAATTTGGAGATTTTTAATGAGCAGCCGGACAATATTAATTTAAATTTGGCATATCTGCAATATTTTAATTATTTCGATTAGTATGAAAAATAGTTTGAAATGTGCAAGAATTTGTTATGGGGATATTATTGGTAGTTACTTAATTCTAAGTCAAATTAATACATACATCTAATCAAAATTAAATAGCACAGATGAGACTGCAATGAAAAATACTGTCTCTGACCTTCATCTGTCCTCATCTCCAGTAACATTCCCAGTGGGAATTACTTTTAGCTCTTAATGATTTTTGTTCGTGTACATATAGAGAAACAAGGAAATAAAAACCTCAAATGTCCATGAAATTATCCATTTTCATTATTTTAAAGATTTTTAAATGTATTTCTCTTTTCTGAATTCCGTTTCCTTTGAAGTCATATTTTGGTCGCTGCTGCTTCACATGGTCTTTAAACTTTTCTCAAGATCTGGTAATCATTGTTTGGCCTTCATATTTGTTAATAATACAACATAAAAACTTACTTTGAACTATTTCTGTTGGTTAGGTTTCTTGACTGGTAGGTAGTCTTCTTTTTAGAGTAAGTGAAAGGGGAGCTGCAACTTGTATCTTTGGCTCAAAAAAAGCTGATTTTTGTAGCTAGTTTGTAAATAAATGTAGAGATTTTGGCATAGCACATCAAATACACAGTAGAAACCCTTAGTTATTTTCAGTAAATCTGTGACTTTTTTTTTTTTTTTTTTTTTTTTTTTTTGGTCTGGGAGTTGATAGGTGCTGCTAGTTAAGACTGAGGGTTAAGTTTGAGGGAAATAGTGGGCACGGTCAGCTGTTAATTGCAACCCTTCAATTAATTCCTAGGCTTTCAGACCCATTAGCTCACTTCAGCAATCCATCACATTTACTATTTGAGTCAAGATTTATTCAGGGGGAAAAAAACATTTAGAGGTTTTTCCAGACAGATTCTTTCCTTCCAAGTCATGGTCCCTTCTTCCTCTTTGTAACTGTGGTTTCTTCTACACTTTCCTTCGGTAACCATGTCTCCTTGTCTTTCTATACAACTCCATTCTTTTTCTGTATTAATGAAAAAGAAAAAGAAAATCTCATAGCAGATGACTTCTATTCAGTTCTTTTCTTAGTTGTATATTCAATTTCTATAATTACCATTTTTATTCATTTCTGTCATTTTTTGTGTGTTTCGTATGAGAGAAGGGATAGTATGTTTGCTGTTTGGGATCAGAAACTTTCATGCTATATTTACTGACTTTTTTTGATTTTTTATTATTTTGAAATGACTTAATAATATAAATACTACAGCACAGAAGACAAACTTCTTAAAGCATATAACACAGAATAGTCTATGCGGATGCAATCTTAGGAATCTGGTATTCAAAATGTGTATAAAAATGGTATACAAAATGTGTAATCCCAATTTCTGATTATTTGCCTAACAGACAACAGGCATTCAGTAAATATCTACTGAATAAATAAAAATATGTGGTAATATCATTTTAGAAGATATATTTTAAAAATTCTTTTATATCATAATGCTCTTTCTTCTTTTAATTAATTCTTAAACAGTCTGAGAAGGTCTGGAGCTGTTTAGAGGTAATTCCAGTAATGTATCTAAATAATGTGCAAGCCTTAAGGTCGAACTGTGCATTTTCATTTATTTTTAATTCCTCAAGCAAATCTAAGTACAGAGAAACTCAAATAACCAGGTTTTACAGAAGATATTTCCGATAAAGAAAAGCTGTGGGATTATGCAAACGAGATTTTTCCACTAAATGGAATCAGGAGAAGCTTAAAATTAAACTTTCCATTTAACAAGACCAATGTAACTGAAGACATGGTTTTAAAAATCCATTAAGTCACTTTGGAAAAGGTAGTAAACACAGCTTCTGGAGACTGGAGAACTCTATTTGGCCATCTATACCATTAATGATAGCATTTCAATTAAATTGCATGCATTCTTTCCCTGTTTTACATCCTTACTTATAAAACACAATTTACACAAGGTTGTTTTGCTTTACTGCTTGAATCTGTTATAATAAAAAAGAATATTCTTCCCTACACTATTTTACACTGAAAGAAGTAGCCATCTATATCACCATCACTTCGAATGCAATTTCTTTTTCTATTCTTGCATTAAAGTGAGATTCATTTCAGCCATATTTGCATGTTCGAATCTTCAAATAATGAGAAATACACTAGTGAGGGAGAGGTTTCTCAACAAACACTAGAGTATTCTTAGATACAAATGGTAATATTTACTATTAATATAATATTCTTTCTTCCCTTTTTATAGTGAGAAGAATTATGAATCACATGCTCATGTGTTAGCATGCTTTATGTGACATTTTAAATCAGGTCACATGGATTTTGGACATTCTTTAACAGAACTGGAAGCCTAGCAATAAATTCTTCCCAGAAATTTTGTATAAATAATTTGTTAATTAAAATGATTATGTAATAACATTACCCATATTTGAAATCATCTTAATTTGATCGTAATATATTGTAAGGTGGTAAATGTTTTAAATTATTGCCAACAATATTTGCCCTGAATGCAAGATCTTCCAACATGCCGTTTCATGTGTGTTGTTTGCTGTAACACTTTCCCATGTAGGAGTCCTAAAGCTTTATTTAATGATTTCTACAAGTGAAAATTTATTTTCTACAATTCCATTTCTGGCACTCAGGTGTCATTTCTGTGTGATCGAAAAAATTGGCCATTATTGTTTACTTGGCAAAAGATTAGCATGCTCGTGATTGAGACTTCGTAATAGAGCTTTGCAATTTTATTAGGGCCAGCCTATGATGAATATTTTTATTCATGACATTAGCGTTGTACAGATATTAAATGTAAAAAGATTCAGTTACTTCATTTAGTTCCAGGTCATCCTTTTCCATGTTATCTCAAGAAGCCCATAGATAAAGAAAATATAGTATATTGTATATGGTAAATGTTAGATCCTGCTTACAAATAAGAACTCAATATAATATGAAACTATGTTTGATTGTGGTAAAACAAGTGTATTTTAAAAATAACTGCCAGGGCATGAAACAATTATCTAGCAGCTTAAAAAGAGCCTCTAATTTCTTCCAATTTTCATTACACATATATTCCATAGTATTACTAAATGATGTACATTTAATTTAAGAACAAAAAAAGTCAATGTTTGGATTTCTGGTGCCCTTTGAAATAATGTAAACAAGTCATTTTAGTAATGTAACAATCCTTAATTTTGTAAAATAATATTTCAATGAGTGAGAACGTCTATGTTACAGGATATTAAACCCACATGGAAATAAGAAGTGTTTGTATATATTGCAAAGTTATTTCATACTTGATGAAATGTAATGCTGTCTATGCTTTTACATAATTTTTCTTAGTTGTCACTAAATCTACATTTTTTATTATTTTATTTGTAGTTCTTTTTATATTTTGCATTCATCCAAATATAAAGTACAAATAATTGGTTCACTGATTAATAATGATTAATTGATACTTTATTTCTCATTTTGTGTTCATTAATTTAAATCAGACTATATTTATAAATTTAATAAATTAAAAAATAGAAAAATTAAAAGTTTTGGCTTTCCCATAAATGTCACTACACTAAGCAGGCAAAATATAGAAAAACTCATCATCATTTTATTTTATAGTCTAACTTTCTTGTGGGGAGTCAGTGATTTTTTCATTTTAAATTTACCTTTCATGGAGTTTTAGTTATTTGATTTTATCCAAGAAAAGCAACTAACTGCCAAAACCTTTTAAATACTGGGTTAAAGATAAGAAGTGCACATATGTATGGCATGTGTTCTATACATTAGTAGATCTCTGCCTTCATTTCTAATGCTAATACAATCATGTGAAGAGTTAAGCAAAAACGTCAGGTACTATATATTTAATATAAATACTTATTATTGTTAATAAAAGGGAAATCAGTGTGTGCGGAAGTAATCTAGGAATGTTTCTCAGAATACACAAACCATGAAAAAGAATAAAAAGAACTAATATTTGAAATACTAATCTTATTTTCTTCACAACAACTGTATGAATTGACACTATTATTGTCCCTATTGTTAAAACGAGCAAAATGAGGCATAAGGTGGTTAAATAATTTCTCCAAAAATCACAAATCTAGTAAGTGTTGAACTAAAATACTAAACCTAGATACTGTAGTTCTAACCTATGTTGCCGCTTAAACAGGTAGGGTTTGAGTCAAAAAAGCTCCTAGCTCACCATTACCTCAATCCCGCATGGCATACTCCATGAGTATGGGAGGCATTCATGGTTCTTATCAAAACTATTTTTCCTAATGAACGTCTAGGCCATCTCTCTCTCTCTCTCTCTCTCTCTCTCTCTGTGTGTGTGTGTCTACACTTAGTTAAAATTTATTCTCAAGACTTCCGGATTGAGTGTTATTTTATGTTTAAATTTTAATACAATATTTTGTTGATTTTTGCATTATTTTATATAAAGCACTTACATAGAATGTCATTATAGAAATAAATTGTATGACTGCATTTATGAAATTGTGAGTTTATTATATTTTACTCAGTTAATTAATCTTTTTTGAAAATAATATATATGATAATAAAATTTGCAGCAAAAACTATTTTGATACCAAAACATAGCTTTAATACAAACTGTACTTCTTATTCTTTCTAATACAAAATAAGTATCTTTTAAAATTTCTCTTAAAAAAGCACTTAAAAAGCAGTACTGTTGTTAGTACAGAACTTCAAAAATATCTATATCAATGACTATAATTTTTAATATATCATATCAAACTCTGAATTGGCAATATGGAAACATTTATTTACTGATCAGGTAATAAATATCTGTAGGCAAAATGAAATTTATTTCTCATCCATATTTATTATTCTTATTAATACATTTATCAAAGTATCTTTATGGTTAACAAAAAAACTCCAAAGAAAACTAGAATAAATAAATGCACCTCTATGTAATTTAAATGTAAAAATGATGTATGTGATGGAATTGGATTTACTGTTCCTGATCATCTCTGCTTCTCTGCTTTGGTTTATGCTTAATTATTTTGGTAGTTAAAAGTCTTATTTTTTGCTAACTATTGTTCCTCTTCTGAATCAACCAACAAAAATAAATAAATAAATATCCTAATCTTTTATTTCACCCCTAAACCATTACACTCACCAGGCAATTGGTATTGTAGAATAAAGTAATGAATAATCAGATTTGGCAAGAAGTTACCTTTTGCTGAGTTACCCCACCTCTTCTCTCACAAGTAAGACAAATCACTTAAATTCTCAGAAGCACCTGTTTTCTCATATTTAAAATAGGGTAATAAAATCTGCATTGCAATATTTTTGAGGCATTAGACATACTATTTGCAAAGTTTATATCAATAATTATCTTTTACTGTAGAATAGTTTGTAAAGCTATTAAAATGATTATGATTACAGTATATGATTTATAGACAAATGTATGGATTAAAAATGAAAGAAGAATGCTGGGAGATTTCTCAGAGAAAAGATGACTAAATCTTATGTCTAAAATATAATCTCATTTATGGCATTATTTTCATTTAAAATTTATTGTGGCCACTAATAACAATAGAAATAAATCAGCCTCCTCAATGTAACAGTCAGTATTCTCAATCAACTTGACCTTACCACTACTGAATCATATTAGCATACATTTGTCCAGTACTGTGAGGCCTGCCCTTCACTGAGAATATTTTCCTAATCACATACAGGGCCTTAGAACTTACCATAATGTTGAGTTTGTAACAGCTAAGCTTCGGAGGAGCTAATGCAGAAATAGACACTAGTATCTGAAAGAAGTCAGCAGCATTGTTTAAAACTTACTATGTCTCTGTAATGGCTAATTAACTTTAGAAAATTACCATTGCCACTGGAAAGCATGATTTTATAAGCAAACAATCCAAAATGGACTTTCTAGCAGAAATGTAAAATAGTTTATGGTCTTCACTTTTTGTTTTGCAGTCTCAGGCCTTGTATAAAATTTCTTAGGGCTAGGCACTCTAGATGCTTGGCTGACTAATGAGTATGGTTGTTGTTAATCCAATAATTCTTGGATTATTCAGTGACATCATATCTTTTACTAGACTAACTATTTAAGTGACAGGACCTATATATTTTTCTTTCTTCATATTTTTATAGTATTTCTATAGGACTAATTAACTTATTTTGACTGGAATGCCTACAGGCATTAACTATGAATATTTTCTGAGTACTTTTTAACCAGAATAGAAATTCAAATACACAGTATGAATTAATTGAGAAATTATCAACTAAATAAAAGGGCTAAAATTGTTTAAAAAATTGCTTCATAATTTAAGAGGAATGAGTAAAAAGGAAAGATGATTTCATATACTATCTAGTGTACTAATCATGAAATTTATTTTACCTTAAATTAAGAAAGACATCATGATAGAGAGCAGAGGGCCTGAGTTCATAAGTAAGGAAACTTTCACTAGTGATTCATCCCTGTCAGTTACCCTCTGTTCTGAAAATCATGACTTATTATTCTTGGTCTACTTTACTATTTGGTATGTGGCTTTAGAGACTTTTCTTTTTCCATTCTGTACAATCAGGAACTAAGACTTAACTCTAAATTATATTCTATACTTTGATTCCTAACTGATTTATAAAAAAAAAAAAAATCCTTGGCTCAGTATTTCATTAATTTTCCTTATGCCAATGTAACTTGGTCTTAACCATCGTGTCTCATCTTCATTTATTTTTCTTAGCAAAGAGCTTTGCATATAATGATACCACTGTAAAACATGTTCTTATGTCACTCAGGCCACCTAAAATATCTTTAATAAAAATGGATAATGAACAAAACTGAAAATTGTTCCCAAAATAAAACTTGCTTTCGTGGTCACACATGCTTATGTGCAATAAATCACTGCTGAATCACAAGCCAGATGTATAGGGTTTAAAGGAAAATGGAAAAGTAAATCATTGGATATACGTATCTATTTATAATGTCATTTCCTTAATAAGGGAGAGAGTGAATTTTTAAAGGATGTTTTTGTTGTTAAAGGTGGGATGTGATGATTGGCCATGCGTACTTTCTGATGACGTAGCAGACCCTGCCAGTTGCCAGCCCACATCCATTTTCCCCCTTTTTAGAGATTTTTAAGTAGGATTATTACCTGAATATTAAGTTTTCCAGGATAAAAATATGATTTTTTGCAGCCTAGTTTTAAAATACATGTGGCAATGGAATAATTCGCAGGCAAGCACTTGTGAAGAAAAACGTGTGCAACTTGTGGGCTATACCTTTGGAGACAGAGACTTGCCATCTACTTCTCTTTTCTCTACAGTGTCATATATCCAAGGTAACCCTGGATATGACTCGTTTACATGATTTTTTACAGTAATTATTAACAGACACACTTTCCATTCTCAGTTTGAACAAAAATTCTGTGATATCTCTACCTTTGTACTTCTCATTTTGTGGGATGTTGAAAAGGAGGCAGATAATCTGAGGCCATATAGCGAGGGCAATCTCTTAGGCGTGCTGACACTACAGTATAGAAGAACTTCAGGCTTATGATGATTCTGTGAAGCAGAACCCCTTCTCACTTGGACGTTTATGTTGAAGAACAATAAACTTAAATCCTGTTTCATCCACTATTTATTTTTGGTTTGTGGCCCACGCGTCTGAACTTACAGTCTATCTAATGCAAAAGTCAACATATTATTTATATTATTTGTAAACTCTTTTTTTTTTTTTTTTTTTTTTTTTTTGAGACAGAGTCTTGCTCTGTCGCCCAGGCTGGAGTGCAGTGGCGTGATCTCGGCTCACTGCAAGCTCCGCCTCCCGGGTTCACGCCATTCTCCTGCCTCAGCCTCCCCAGTAGCTGGGACTACAGGCGCCCGCCACCACGCCCAGCTAATGTTTTGTATTTTTAGTAGAGACGGGGTTTCACCATGTTAGCCAGGATGGTCTGGATCTCCTGACCTCGTGATCTACCTGCCTTGGCCCCCCAAAGTGTTGGGATTACAGGCCTGGCCGTAAACTCTTTATTGTTTTCTAATACATCTTAGCTACATTACATTAAAGGCAGTATTAAGACTAAAATAAGAACTTAGATTTTCTTTTCTTTTTTTTTTTTTTTTTTTTTTTTGAGACGGAGTCTCACTCTGTCACCCAGGCTGGAGTGCAGTGGTGTGATCTCTGCTCACTGTATGCTCCGCCTCCCGGGTTCAGGCCATTCTCCTGCCTCAGCCTCACTGAGTAGCTGGGACTACAGGTGCCTACCAATATGCCTGGCTAATTTTTTGTATTTTTAGTAGAGATGGGGTTTCACCGTGTTAGCCAGGATGGTCGCGATCTTCTGACTTCGTGATTTGCTCACCTCAGCCTCCCAAAGTGCTGGGATTACAGGCATGAGCCACCACTCACGGCCAGAACTTAGACTTTCAAATGAATTTCATAGGTCAAATTCTAACATCAAATATTCTTTAAACTTCTGTCAAGCTAACTTTCAAAATACATTCAAATGATTTTTCCTTATTAACAATATTAATCCACTAAAATGTTTATTTTTCTATTGTAGGCAAATAAAAAAGGAATGCTAATCAAGTGATCACACTAAGTTTTTCTAGCAAATTTTTTTGGTATGAATTTCAGATTTAGCTTTCTCTAAAAACATATCAGCCAATACTAAGAAACCACTGTTGGTGATTATATTAGCCCGTTTTCACACTGCCGTAAAGAACTGCTAGAGACTGGGTAATTTATAAAGAAAGTGGTTTCATTGACTCACAGTTCAGCATGGCTGGAGAGGCCTCAGAAAATACAGTTATGACATAAGGCAAAGGGGAAGCAAGGCACCTACTTCACAAGGTGGAAGGAAGCAGTGCAGAGCGAAGGGGGAAGAGCTCTCTATAAAACCATCATATCTCATGAAAACTCACTCACTAACAGGAGAACAGCATGGTAAACACCCCCATAATCCAATTACCTCCACCTGGTCAATCCTTTGACACATGGGGATTCTGAGGATTGTAATTCAAGATGAGATTTGGGTGGGGGTACAAAGCCTAGCTATATCAGTGATCTTATAACAGAGAATGAGTGTGTGATTCAGAACTAATTGTTTTGTTATGTATTTGGAATTCATACCCTAAGATCAAAAATGATTTCATAATTATTTTTACTTTATATGAATAAGAGACTATCTGTGAATAATTGCCAAGACCAGCTGGGTTGGGGAGATCCTAACACAGCAGCACTAGAGAAATTAAAGACACCACACAGAAATATAGAGGTGCAGAGTAGGAAATCAGGGGTCTCGCAGCCTTCAGAGTTGAGAGCCTCGAACAGAGATTTACCCACATATTTACTGATAGCAAGTCAGTGCTAAACATTGTTTCTATAGATTATAGATTAGCTAAAATATTCCTTATGGGAAATAAAAGGATGAGCCGAAATAAAGAGATGGGTTTGGCTAGTCATCTGCAGCAGGAGCATGTCCTTAAGGCACAGATCGCTCATGCTATTGTTTATGGTTTCAGAACTCCTTTAAGCTGTTTTCCACCCTGGGTGGGCCAGGTGTTCCTTGCCCTCATTCCCGTAAACCCACAACCTTCCAGTGTGGGCATCATGGCCATCACAAACATTCACAGTGCTGCAGAGATTTTGTTTATGACCAGTTTTGGGGCCAGTTTGTGGCCAGATTTTGGGGGACCTGTTCCTAACAAATAATAATTATAGTGTTTGATATACATACTTGGATATAGTATTAGATATTACAGAAAACTGTTTTTAGTAACACAAGGGAAGTCTGTGGACCCAGGTAAACACCCCTTTGTTCAGATTTTATCAATTATACAGAACTGTACAGTTAAAATCTCCGTCATGTTTGAATTTTATTTCCATCGAATGCTTCTTTTTTGCTTAATCTCCAAGACTGACTTATTGTCAGAGTCCATGTGGTGAAGTTCCTTCCCTGAACTACTCAAAAATGTGTGCATAACAACCACAGGAAGTCAGTCACAAGCTCTGAGCCTCTGAATACTCTAACATATTCTGATTCCCCTGTATATTTCCATTTTTGCAGGATATTGACTCACTGTGACAGAACTAATCTTAAGTATCAAGGAATAGTAACAAAGTTTTTTCAAACAGAAATGATCAGCTTAATGTACAAGACAGCAAAATGCATCACAGGCATTTGTGGGATAAACTACTGTGCTAGATGTCTACTGGTTGCAACAATTTATGAATGAAGACCTGAACCCCCTCCCTTATCACTTTATAAACTCCCTGAAAGTCACTCCAGAGTGCATAGAGTTTTATCCAATATTCTTTGGTGTGTTAATTTTTTCCAAGTCACTGAATATTTATTCATACTTTGTAATCTCTCTGCCCACCTATTTGGCAGGATGTTTGAAACGTTCCCACCCATTACTTATTTTCTACCTTCATAATGTGTTCTCCATAAAAGAATTCAAGCAAGTATTTCACCTATTACAAAATCAGTTACATTGGATGGGAAAACTAAATCATTTCCCATTTTTGTGGCATACTATCTTTATTCTGATTTCAATAATATCATTTAAGCTTTCCTCTATGTCAAAAAATAGTGTCCTTTTTTCCTTTTATCTAGATTGGTCTTATCCATACTTTATGGTCTTGCTTCATTATACTATTTTTTATTTTATTCAACAAATGTAGAAGTCATTATTTGTGACATTCATTTATTAATTGTAGGTCTGAGCACTCTTTTGGTTCCCAGGGAGCAAAAATAGAGGTTTTTTTCCTTCATAGAACTTATCTTCTAGTAGGGAGACAAAAGTGCTTACTTAAAAGGGTTCATAATTATATTGCATAAATTACCCACAAATATATAGATGTGTTCACAACTATGATAATAGAAGGCAGTAACTTTTATGTGACATACAGTTGCTTCAAATAAAGTTAAGGAATTCTATTTACACAAAGAAAATAACTCTTCTAGTTTTGAGGATCTGGGGCTACTTCATATAGATAGTAGAAAGGAAAACCAGGGCTAAGTAGACAATTGAGAAGATTCTCTTCAGAGAAGGTAGGATCTGGAAAATAGCTCTAAATATGAATAACCAATGGCACTCTAGACAGGTAGTCAGGGGCAAGAGTGCTTACCAAAGAGAAGTAGCTAAGATGCTGAGAGTGTTTGAAGAGCATGACAAAAAAGACTGTCCGTTAGTAGGTTGATCTAAGAAGACAGATTGCCAACATAAATGAATCTAAAATATCAGATTCTCTAAATTCTTTAACATTTTCTTAGCTAATTCCAAGTCTTCCCCTTTACTCTACCATTGCAACTTATTTCCACAGTCTAACCCTAGTCTTTGACATTTCCAAAGACAAGAACCCCTGCATTATGTTGATTTCATGCATACTACCCTGTGGTCATCTTTTTCTATTTTGCTAGCTTGCTCTTTAAAGATTCACCTTGGAATCTCTGACTCCTGAAGGCTCTACATCTTATTGAACCAATATTAACACTGAAAAGAACACTGAATAAAACTCTAGGATTACACAAACTCCAAGTGGACTGTACACTTGAATTTTAAAGCAAATTATAAAAGTTCTAGATATTAATGTAATAGAATATATTCATGATTTTATGATAGAAAAAAATTCTTAAAGAGGACACAGAAAAAAAAAAAAAGAAAAAACAAGCTTTAGGGAAATGGTTGATAACATTTACTACATCAAAACATTGTTAAGAATAAGAAAAGGGGACCCGGCGTGGTGGCTCACGCCTGTAATCCCAGCACTTTGGGAGGCCAAGGTGGGCGGATCACGATGTAAGGAGATCAAGACCATCCTGGCGAACACGGTGAAACCTCATCTTTACTGAAAATACAAAAAAATTAGCCGGGCGTGGTGGCGGGCACCTGTAGTCCCAGCTTCTAGGGAGGCTGAGGCAGGAGAATGGCGTTAGCCCGGGAGGGAGGTGGCGGAGCTTGCAGTGAGCAGAGATCGCACCACTGCACTCCAGCCTGGGCGACAGAGCGAGACTCCATCTCAAAAAAAAAAAAAAAAAAGGAATAAGAAAAGGGAACCTTAATCTGGGAGAAGATATTTGAAGAACTTATTGTACAACATTTCACTGAAAGCATGTCTAATTGACCACTAAACATGAAAATTTGCACAATACCTTTACTAATCATGAAAAGGCTCATTGAAACACAATAACATGTTTATACCCCCACAGAAATAAAATAATTATGAAGACTAACAATACCAGTGGTGGTAGGAATATAGGGCAACAGGCATTTTCATATACTGCTTGTGAGAGAATAAATTAGCATCATTACCTCCAGAAAAATGTTTGACATTTTCTATTAAGCTGAACATAGTCATAATAAAACAAGAAATTCCACTAAAAAGAATGTGTTAACAGAAATGCATATACATGTAAAAGCAAACACAGGCATAAAAATATTCACAGTAGTATTACTTTAATAGCTGAAATTAGTAACTGCCCACATAATCACATTAGCTGAACGGGAAAATAAACAAAGAAAAAATCATAAAATATTAATACCATACAGCAATGAAAATGAATTTATTATAGCTATATGTAACAGCATAGGGGAATACCGTAGTCATAATAAAGAGAAACAAGCCAGACACAAGAGAATACATACTGAATGATTCCAATTATATTCATTCCAAAAAGTAGCAAATTGGCATAATAGAAGTCAAGATCGCAATTAACTTTGAGGACTAATGAGGATATTGACTGAGAGGTGGCCCAGATGAAACTGACAGAATGTGGTCAGTATTCTGCTTTTTGACCTGGTTTTGGTTGTAGAGGTATTTGCTTTGTGATAATTTATTGAGCTGTACTTTTATAATGTGTGAATTTTCTCTGTATGATTAACACTACACAAAAACGGTAAAAGAAAAAAACAACATGCAAACAGAATCGTATTGGCTGATTTCACTCTAAAATCATTAACTTGATCTTTGACTAGGACATAAATTCTGCCAGGCAGTTATACTTTTGTTTCCCTTCTAATTAAGAGGTTTCTCCTTTTTTTTTTTTTTTTTTTTTTTTTTTTTTTTTTTTTTTTGAGATGGAGTCTCTCTGTGTCGCCCAGGACAGAGTGCAAGAGTGCAGTGGCGCGATCTCGGCTCACTGCAAGCTCCGCCTCCGGGGTTTAGGCCATTCTCCTGTGTCAGCCTCTCACGTAACTGGGACTGTAGGCGCCGCCACCATGCCCGGCTAATTTTTTATATTTTTAGTAGAGACGGGATTTCACCGTTTTAGCCAGGGTGATCTCTATCTCCTGACCTTGTGATTCATCCGCCTCGGCCTTCCAAAGTGCTGGATTACAGGCGTGAGCCACCGGAGGTTTCTCCTTTGATTAAATGGCTTTCTTTCTTGGTTTTGCATCTTGAATTATCTTAAGTTAGTAGAAAACAATATGTTCTGTTGGAAATATAGAACTTGTTGTGAAAGATAGATTGGAAGAAAAGATTAAGAATCCATGCTGTGGGATTTGCAATAGGATTTTACTTACAGACAAATTGAATTAATGTGAATTCGTATTATAATGCCATTGCTATAGTTTAACACAGCTCCCAGCTTCATCTCTAAGTGTTTTGGGGTATAACTCTGACAATACAGACAAACTAATCTTCGTAACAGAAAAATTAAATTTCCCTATTATTTTTTTCCTCCTCATTCTGTTCATCTCAGGGTAAGTACAAGATTGTTCTTTCATCTTCAGGTAAATTTCCAGGAACCCAATAGTGTGTTATATTTCTGGAGCTCTCCAAGCAATCCCTTGGGGCTGACCAATTTGTATGTGTCCTCTTTGATTTGACTGAAGCATATTCATTTTTTAATGTTAAACAGTTTTTTCATTTAACAGAGGTCAGCTTTTTTGCTATAATTTTTTTAAAGGTCTATGACTGGAGTTGTCTCACTAATAAGACTCTCTTGGCTATATAACAAGCACTCTTCCCTCTGAGAGGACATCTGTAGCTTTACTTTTAGAGGCCACAAACAAAAGAAAACACAATATAATGTTAGTTTTTTAAAAAGCGAAAAATATGGGCTAAATTTAATGCAGTATCTTCTGTTGAATCCCAAACAGAAAGAGAACATTAGTGGAAGAAAATACTGGATGCTGACTAAATAGGTAGTTCAGTTAATTGTACGGCACCATTAACACTGGTAGCACGTAGCATTGTTTGGTAAGAGGCTAATATTAGAGAAAGTTAGAAAAAGGATATGTGGGATAGATACTCTATATTATCTTTGGAACTGTTACATTAATCTAAATCAATTCTAAAATAATGAATTTTAAAATGTTAGAAATGTATCTTATAATGACAGTTTTTATGAAGGATTTTTAAAAATAAAAATAAGATTGGAAAGAAATATATATTACCAGATGAAGTCGAATAATTTTTGTGTGTTTACTTTTTTTTCCATATTTTCCTCATGTTCTTCAATGTCTATGCAACACTTGTTAAATGAAAACACAAACATTAACATGTGCAAATGTATAAACATACAGACATCCAAAAATCCACATAGATGTCTAGATTTTTTCTCTGAATTAATATTTCTGAGTTGAGGTATTATTTTTAAACCAGAAATAATTGGCACAATGTTCTTCAACTTAATCCTGGCACATGTCACTAAATCAGTTTACTTCCTGAAGACTCTTGCTCAATCTTTCCCTATTGTTTTTATGAATGCTAACTATTCAGTTTTAACAATTTTCAAATACCTGAAATTTTAATAACACTGGCACACACATAGGAAGTATAGGATGATTTTTATTAGAACCAACCTTGATTCTTCAGTTTAAAATATGGCCATAAATTTTATGTAGTAAATCTCTTATTAATGTGTTAACACCAGCTGTCCTCTAGATTCTTTCTTGAAATTAGATTGTTAGTTACATATTACATTCTTTATCAGAAATATAAGTGCCCCAAAGTACCCACAGCATTAGGATGAAAACCTTGTCTTGCTCATCAGTCTAGTCAAGGGAGGAAACATACTATTATTTAAATTTAAATCATTAAATATTTAGTTGTTGACGATGATGGTGATTGTAAAGAGTCTCTGGAAAAATATTCAGCTATTGGAGATTAGTTATTGCTAAGACTGTGCAAGAATTTGTCTACAGATATATACAAATAAGTATATATCTTTGATGAATATATTTTTTAAGTTAACTTTTCAATGATAACTCAGAATTCTACTGAGGAAAGTATTTATCATTCTTCTTCAGGAAAAGATTATTATAAAAAAGCTAAGAAAACTGTTTGTACATCTCTGACTCTGAAGTCTGATAAGGAGAATGGGGTTAAAGTTTTTTTTTTAAATATCTGTTTTTTTAATGGAAAATAATCTAAGGAAACCAAATAATTTTCTGCTATAAGAAATCATTTCTTTTTCCCTGAAGAAAATGTTCCCTGGCCCAGGCCACTTACTTGGACAAAGCAGCTTAAACGTTACTTCACTTTACACTTTCTAAATAGTTTGTTTTCCTTTCTAAAGGATGACATTGAGGATTCAGTTATATTTACTTTCTGTTTCCAGATACACATTAGCAGTATGTTCATCACTCAAAGACATTTTACAGAAAACAGTCATCAGAGTGGTACTCATTTTTTTTTTTTTCACTTTATTTTGTTTCATATCCACCAGATCCACAGGCTTTTGTTTCAGACATTTCTAGCTCTAGTTCTCTAAAGATAAGTTTCTGTTAAGCCATGGAAATGAAGAAATTCAAACTTTTTATTGGAAATTAGATAAAGAAAGAAGAAACAACTAGAACTGAATTTACTGTTTGTTTTAATAACTAGCATATAACATCAGTATATATTCCTTTGAAGTAGATTATATAGAGTGACATTAAATATTTCATCATGAAAACAATGTAACCACATATTGACCTCATTCTTTGGCTATGCTTATAGCTATGTCTACATTACTCCAAAATGCTTTGTTTGGTTTGTTTCACTGATTAATGGTCTTAAACAACTCCATTGTTTCAGAACAGTATACCTAACTTACACTGCAGTAACTATAAACATTCTTTTGTCAAAGACCAAATTGTTGCATATGGCTGTAGGTGGTAATGTCTAATGAAATAATGGATCTTTCTAGCAAAACTTTTGATCATATCTTTTATTTGGAATGATCTATTACATTCTACTAAAATAAAAGTTTTGTTCAAATACCCTTTTTTTCCGATGTGTATAGAGAGCTAAGAAGGTCAATCTAGAACCTGGCATTTAAATCTAGAGTTTTCTATATAGGGTTCATCAAATTCTTCATATATATGTATGAATGTCTCTAATTTTAACACAAAATATTCATGGATTACATAAAATAATAACTGTAAGAACACATTGTTAAACAGAAGATTTCTATTGATAGTAATATGCCATTATTTTAAATCATTGTCTTTGGATCAAGCATGAGCAAATCAAACCAGAAACCTACCGGCATGATCGAGTTGGCCTTAGAGGAGATTGGTGTAAATTCCAAGTATTTGACTTCAATTTTTGCAACTGATGATATCCATACAATGATGAAGATGGAGTTTATAGGATATTGTGAAAGGTAGTCAAACGGTTGGGTGCGGTGGCTTGCGCCTGTAATCCCAGCACTTTGGGGAGCTGAGGCGGGTGGATCATGAGTTCAAGAGATTGAGACAATCCTGGCCAAAATAGTGAAACTCCCTTTCTACTAAAAATACAAAAATTAGCTGGTCCTGGTGGCACTTGCCTGTAGTCCCAGCTACTCAGGAGCCTGAGGCAGGAGAATCACTTGAACCTGGAAGGCAGAGGTTGCAGTGAGCCGAGATCGTGCCATTGCACTCCAGCCTGGTGACAGAGTGAGACTCCATCTCAAAAAGAAAAAAAAAAAAAAAAGAAAGAAAGAAACATAGCCAAACAGTGAAGGTATTTCAAAACTATTCTTAGATCAGTGACAGCATATCTTGTCAAAGTTTATGTTGCCAAAGTCGCACTTAACTACATA
The DNA here is from genome assembly GCF_047675955.1 of Chlorocebus sabaeus. NCBI lineage: Eukaryota > Metazoa > Chordata > Mammalia > Primates > Cercopithecidae > Chlorocebus > Chlorocebus sabaeus. The sequence goes on along the minus strand of NC_132910.1, from coordinate 77,111,378 downwards.
TACAAAGAAATGATACATAGACCTCACATAATTGAAATATCAGATATTATATGGCTGGCAAACACCAGTTTGGGCAATGACGCTGTTAGTGTTGGATATTATGTAAGGCATCTGTAATGTGACACTTCAAATCTTTAGGGCCCACTTGTCTCCATTGCTCTTTCTTGTTTACCTATTATTTTTTCTTGCCTTCAATATAATTATATTCCAATAATCTTTCTTCCAATTTACTAATCATTCTAATTATTTCTTTAGTAATTTCAGACTTCAGATGTTTCAGTACTAGAATGCCTTTTTTGATTCTCCTTCACTGGTTTCCCATTCTTAGTTGAAAGACTTCATCTTCTCATTTATTTGCCATTTCTTCTTCTATTTTCTTAAACCTGTTTGTCATAATGTATTTCTAAAAACCAATTGTTTAAGGTTAAAGAAGGCTAGACTTTGACTGTTAGCATATTCTATATGAATAAAGAATGTTAGTTGTGAATAAAGAAACTTTTGCTCAGATAATCATTAAATTGATGTTTGTCCCCAGTCCTATAGTCTTTGAGAGTGGGATTCTCTATCAGACAGACAAAAAAAATTCTGATGTGTATGGAACTTGCAGCCTACACAAGTGTCCCTACGTTGGTCAGAGAAAACTCAAAAATCAGCTTTTACATGTAAGATATAATTCATTTTCAACATTTTAAATCTGCACATCAGATTACCAATATCCATATTGTATTAGTGTATTCTCATGCTGCTAATAAAGGCATACATGTGACTGGTAATTTATTAAGGAAAGAGGTTTAATTGACTCATAGTTCAGCATGGCTGGGGAGTCCTCAGGAAACTTACAATAATGGCAGACGGTGAAGAAAACATGACTTTCTTTCTTTTTTTATTTTGAGACAGTTTCACTCTTGTTGCCCAGGCTGGAGTACAATGGCACAGTCTCAGCTCACTGCAATCTCCACCACCTGGGTTCAAGCAATTCTCATGCCTCAGCCTCCCAAGTAGCTGGGATTACAGGTGCCTGCCACCACACCCGGCTAATTTTTATATTTTTAGTAGAGATGGGGTTTTACCATGTTGGCCAGGATGGTCTCAAACTCCTGACCACAGGTGATCTGCCCACCTCGACCTCCCAAAGTGCTGGGATTACAGGCATGAGCCACCCCACCCAGCCAAAACCATCAGATCTTGTGAGAACTCACTCACTATCATGAGAATAGCATGGAGGTAACCCCGCCTCAACCATGATTCAAGTACCTCCCACCAGATTCCTCCCATGACATGTGAGATTATGGAAACTACAATTCAAGATGAAATTTTGGTGGAAACCCAGCCAAACCATATTACATACTCTTAGATATATACTAATAAAACATTTTCTTTTTTCTCCAAATTTATTCCTTTACCCTCAAGATAAATGTTTCACATGATTATTTTCTTATTTCTGCCAACATTCCCTGTTAAGACATAATGACAAAGTAAATATATTCATGAATTTTCTGTCTAAAACTAATTATTTTACTGATTTTCTTATTTATTCAATAATCTAGCAACTTTTAGAAATATTATGTACAATATCTTTAAGCGAATTCTAACTTTTCCTTTGGAGCAAAGTCTACAACCATTAAGTCTTATTGCTTTTGCAACATCAATATCTATTTAGTTCTTCTTTGTACTTTACCACTAACTACATTTAGTTACTTATCTTCTTATAATTGAAAAATTGACTTAGTCACTTTACTCTTTCCTCTACCTCATTTGTTACATTATTTTAGTTATAAACTGCATACTTGTAACAAATAAATCTCCCTAAAATATAGCTTTGATCATGTTATCTCATGGTTCAGAACATTTTTATGTTTTATATATATTTTTTTCTTTTTGCTAAGTCTAAATTTCTGAAATAGCTATGATTTCTGGGGTATCAGCTTGTTCCTTGATTGAATTACATCCTCCCGATACCCCTCAGAGAGTATAGTTATTGCTATTTTAATGATAAATACATTGAAGTTTGGTAATATTAATTTGTCAAAGGTCACAGCTCACAATTTAAGAAACTCTAATTTATAGCTGTTCTGTCAAACTCGAAGGTTTTTCATTGTTTTTGTTATCACCCTCACTCTAACTCTGAAACATTCCCCTTCTAATTCATCCTCATAAGGAGTTCAGTGAATTACTTGTTATGGTTTGCATTCTGCAGGTGAAATATAGGACTCAGAAAATCTTAACCAGGTTATTACAACATAATACAAATATCAGTGATAAAACTTGCATTTAAAGCCAACTCTTTCTTCCTCAAAAAGCTGTGCATCTTTCTGTATACTACACACCCTGACACTACATGAATTATATCATTTAAAAATTTAGAGCTATGAATACTTTCTCTCCTTAATATAGCCAAGACTTCTACAAAATCAAATATCTTGTTTAGGTCTAGATACCACCACCTTTTTTTGCCTGTTTATCGGGTTGTGTCATCATATTCCAGATGCCCACATTGTATGTATTCTTTAAAATCCACTCTATATACCACATAGTTCAAAAAGTAATCACTAATTCTGAAATTAAATAAAAACTCATCTTTTTTTCTAAACATTCATAACATCTCTGTTTTTTAGAGTCCTTAAGTCTCACTTTTGTTTTTTTCCATGTTCTGCCACCTGTAGAGAATTATAAGTTCTGTGAAGACAGGATTTACTTGCCTATGTATCCATATTATTATTCTGGCCTATAGTTGGTACCTAAAAACTGTTTGATGAGTGGATGTTTACTAGTTTTCAGAAATATGTGGTATAATATCACAAATAGAACTTATTAAAAATTACTGCATATTAGTAGAATCGAACATCAAATTGATTTCTGAGAATTTTTACTTCAGTTCCTGACTCCCCACTAGCATTCCTGGACTCACCCATGGCCTGGGGGAACTTGCTACTCTGAAGGGAAGGACAAATCTGGCTAGGTTTGCCACTGGTTGGTTGTAGAGCCCTAGGGCCTTGACCGAACATAGGCAGTAACCAGGTAGTTATAGTGAGCCTTGGACAAAACTCTGTGCCATTCTTGCTTCAGGGCTGATCCAGCATAATGCCAGTGGTAGTGAACACAGGGGTGCTTGTGTCACCCCACTCCCAGCTCCAAGTGGCTAAGCACAGAGAGACACTCCATCTGTTTGGGAGAAAGTAAAGGAAGGGAACAAGAATCTCCACCTGGTAATCCAGAGAATCCTTCTGGATCTTATTCAAGACTACAAAAGTGATACTTCTATGAACCTCAGGAGCCACAGTGTTACTGAGCTTGGGGTGCCTCCTAATGCAGACATGGTTTAGATCACAAAACCCAGGTGCTTTTGTATACCTGAAAAGCCTTCCCAAGAAGGGTGGGTACAGGCAAGTCCAGACTGCAAAGAGCTACAATAAATACCTAACTATTCAATGCTCAGACACCAAGGAAAATCCACAAGCATCAAGGCCATCCAGGAAAACATGAAAACATGACCTCATCAAATGAACTAAGTAAGACATCAGAGACAATCCTGGAGAAACAGGTATGTGACCTTTCAGACAGACAATTGAAAATAGCTGTTTCGTGGAAACAAAAAAATTCAATATAACACAGAGAAGGAATTCAGAAATCCATCAGATAAATATAATGAAGAGATTAAAATAAATAAAAAGAATCAAGGAGAAATTTTGGAGTTGAAAAATGCAATTGACATACTGAAGAATGCATCAGAATCATTTAGTAGCAGAATTGACAAAGCAGAAGAAAGAACTGGTGACCTTGAAGACAGGCTATTTGAAAATACACAGTCAGAAGAGACAAAAGAAAAATGAATATAAAGCAGTGAAACATGCCTACAAGATCTAGAAAATAGACTTGAAAGGGACAATTCAATAATTATTGGCCTTAAAGATGAGGTAAAGAAAGAGATAGGTGTATAAGGTTTATTCAAAGGGTTAATAACAAAGAATTTCCCAAACCTAGAGAAAGATATCAATATTCTAGTACAAGAAAGTTATAGGACACTAAGCAGATTTATCCCAAAGAAGACTACTGGAAGGCATTAAATAATCAAATTCACAAAAGCCAACGATAAAGAAGGGATGCTAAAAGCAACAAGAAAAAAACAAACAAATAACGTACAATGGGGCTCCAATACATCTGGCAGTGGACTTTTCAGTGGAAACCTTACAGACCGAGAGAGTAGTATGACATATTTAAAATGCTGAAGGAAAAAAAAAAAGAAAAAACACCTTTTACTATTGAATATTATATTCAGTGAAAGTAACCTTCAAACATTAGAGAGAAATAAGGACTTCCTCAGACAAACAAAAGCTGAGGGATTTCAATACCAGACCTGTCCTATAAGAAGTACTAAAGGAAGCACTTCAGTCAGAAAGAAAAGGACATTAATGAGCAATAATAAATTATCTGATGGTATAAAACTCACTGGTAATAGTAAGTATATAGAAAAACATAGAATAAATATACAATCATGTCATCTGCAAACAGGGACAATTTGACTTCTTCTTTTCCTAACTGAATACCCTTTATTTCTTTCTCTTGTCTGATTGTCCTAGCCAGAACTTCCAACACTATGTTGAATAAAAGTGGTGAGAGAGGGCATCCCTGTCTTGTGCCAGTTTTCAAAGGGAATTTTAGAAACTTCAGCGAAGTCTCAATACACAAAATAAATGTGCAAAAATCACAAGCATTTTTATACACCAGTAACAGACAAACAGAGAGCCAAATCAGGAATGAACTTCCATTCACAATTGCTTCAAAGAGAATAAAATACCTAGGAATCCAACTTACAAGGGATGTAAAGGACCTCTTCAAGGAGAACTACAAACCACTGCTCAGTGAAATAAAAGAAGACACAAACAAATGGAAGAACATACCATGCTCATGGATAGGAAGAATCAATATCGTGAAAATGACCATACTGCCCATAGTAATTTATAGATTCAATGCCATCCCCATCAAGCTACCAACGAGTTTCTTCACAGAATTGGAAAAAACTGCTTTAAAGTTCATATGGAACCAAAAAAGAGCCCACATCTCCAAGAAAATCCTAAGTCAAAAGAACAAAACTGGAGGCATCACGCTACCTGACTTCAAACTATACTACAAGGCTACAGTAACCAAAACAGCATGGTACTGGTACCAAAACAGAGATATAGACCAATGGAACAGAACAGAGTCCTCAGAAATAATACCACACATCTATAGCCATCTGATCTTTGACAAACCTGAGAGAAACAAGAAATGGGGAAAGGATTCCCTATTTAATAAATGGTGCTGGGAAAATTGGCTAGACATAAGTTGAAAGCTGAAACTGGATCCTTTTCTTACTCCTTATACAAAAATTAATTCAAGATGGATTAAAGACTTAAATGTAAGACCTAATACCATAAAAGCCCTAGAAGAAAACCTAGGTAATACCATTCAGGACATAGACATGGGCAAGGACTTCATGTCTAAAACACCAAAAGCAACGGCAACAAAAGCCAAAATTGACAAATGGGATCTCATTAAACTAAAGAGCTTCTGCACAGCAAAAGAAACTACCATCAGAGTGAAAAGGCAACCTACAGAATGGGAGAACATTTTTGCAATCTACTCATCTGACAAAGGGCTAATATCCAGAACCTACAAAGAACTCAAACAAATTTATGAGAAAAAAGCAAACAACCCCATTAAAAAGTGGACAAAGGATATGAACAGACATTTCTCAAAAGAAGACATTCATACAGCCAACAGACACATGAAAAAATGCTCATCATCACTGGCCATCAGAGAAATGCAAAGCAAAACCACAATGAGATACCATCTCACACCAGTTAGAATGGCAATCATTAAAAAGTCAGGAAATAACAGGTGCTGGAGAGGATGTGGAGAAATAGGAAATAGGAACACTTTTACACTGTTAGTGGCATTGTAAACTAGTTCAACCATTATGGAAAACAGTATGGTGATTCCTCAAGGATCTAGAACTAGAAGTACCATATGACTCAGCCATCCCATTACTGGGTATATACCTAAAGGATTATAAATTAAGCTGCTATAAAGACACTTGCACTCGTATGTTTATTGCAGCACTATTTACAATAGCAAAGACTTGGAATCAACCCAAATGTCCATAAGTGACAGACTGGATTAAGCAAATATGGCACATATACACCATGGAATACTATGCAACCATAAAAAAGGATGAGTTTGTGTCCTTTGTAGGGACATGGATGCAGCTGGAAACCATCATTGTCAGCAAACTATCGCAAGAACAGAAAACCAAACACCGCATGTTCTCACTCATAGGTGGGAACTGAACAATGAACACTTGGACTCAGGAAGGGGAACATCACACACCGGGGCCTATCATGGAGAGGGGGGAGGGGGCAGAGATTGCATTGGGAGTTATACTTGATGTAAATGACGAGTTGATGAGTGCTGATGAGTTGAGGGGTACAGCACACCAACATGGCACAAGTATACATATGTAACAAACCTGCACGTTATGCATATGTACCCTAGAACTTAAAGTATAATAATAAGAAGAAGAAGAAGAAGAAGAAAAAAAAGAAAAACATAGAACATTATAACACTTTAACCAGGGTGTGTAAACTACTCTTATCTTGAGTAGAAAGACTAAATGATGAACCAATCAAAAATAATAACTACAACAACATTTCAAGATATAGTACAATAAGATGAAAAGAGAAACAATAAAAAGTTAAAATGCAGGGATAAAAAGTTAAAGCATAGAGATTTTGTTTGTTTTCTTTCTGCATGTTTGTTTGTGTATGCAATCAGTGTTAAGTTGTCATCTTTTTAAAATAATGAGTTATAAGATAATATTTTCAAGCCTCATGGTAATCTGAAATTGAAAAACCAACAACAGATACATAAATAAATAAAAAGCAAAAAATTAAAGTATACGACCAGAGAAAATCTTTTTCACTAAAAGGAAGACAGGAAGGAAGGACAGAAAAAAAGATAATGTTACAAAACAACCAGAAAACAAATAGCAAAATGGCAGGATTAATTCCCTGCTTATCAATAATAACATTGAATGTCAATGGACTAAAACTCTCAAATCAAAAGACATAGACTGGATGAATAGATTATAAACAAGATTATAAACAAGATTCAATGATCTGTTGTCTACAAGAAATACATTATACATAAAGAAACACACAAACTGAAAACAAAGGGATAGAAAAAGACTTTCCATGCCAATGGAAACAAAAGTGCAGGAGTAGCTATACTTATATTAGACAAAATATATTTCAAGATAAAAACTAAGAGGCAAAGAATGTCAATATATACTGATAAAGGGGTCAATCCAGCAAGAGGATATAGCAATTGTAAATATATATGCATCCAACACTGGAGCACCCAGATATAGAAAGCAAATATTATTAGAGCCAAAAGGAGAGATATGTCCCAACACAATAATAGCTATAGACTTCAACACCCCACTTTCAGCATTGAACAGATCTTTCAGACAGAAAATCAATGAAGACACTTTGAACTTAACAACTCTAACAACTAGAAAATACATATTCTTCTCCTCAGTATATAAATGACTGTCAAGGATAAGCCATATGTTAAGTCAAAGAGCAAGTCTTAAAACATTCCACGAATAAAACTGAAATAATATCAAGCATCTTCTCTGACCACAATGAAAGATACTAGAAATCAATACCAAGAGGAATTTTGGAGACTATATAAAAACATAGAAATTAAACAATATGCTCTGAATGATCAGTGGATCAATCAAGAAATTAAGGAAACTGAAAAATTTATTGAAACAATTGACAATGGAAACACAACATATCAAAATGTATGGGATACAGTGAAATGGCCTTAAGGGGGAAGTTTATAGCTGTTTCTATATCAAAAAAATAAGAAAAATTTGTAATAAACAACCAAATGGGGAATCTTACAAAAACTAGTAAGTCAAAAGAACACCATACTTGAAATTAGTGGAAAAAATATATATAAACATGAAAACAGAAATAAATGAAACTGAAATTTAAAAAACAATACAAAAGATCAATTGAACAAAAAGTTGGTCTTTTGAAAAGACAAGTAAAATTGACAAACCTGTAGACAGACTAAGAAAAAAAAAGAGAGAGAGAGAGAAAGGGCCCAAATAAATAAAATCACAGATAAATTCCTAGACACCACCTGCAATGTACCTAGATTGAACCATGAAGTAATATAAACCCTGAACCAACTAATGCAATGTAATTAGATCAAAGCGATAATTAAAAGTCTTCCAGTGAAGAAAAGCCCAGGACTTGATGGCTTCACTGCTGAATTCTACAAAACATATAAAGAAGAACTAATACCAGTCATACTCAAACTATTTCAAAAAAATAGAAGAGGAGGGAATATTTCCAATCTCATTCTATAAAGCCACTATTACCCTGATACCAAAACCAGACAAAGACTCATCCAAAAAAGAAAACTACAGGTCAAATCTCCGATTAATAATGACACATAAACCTTCAACAAAATATTAGCAAACTGATATCAATAACATATTAAAAAGATCATTCACCATGACCAAGTGGAATTTTTCCCAAGGATGCAAGGATGGTTCAACATACACAAATAAATCATTGTGATATATCAAATTAATAGAATCAAGGATCTAAACCATATTATTGTTTCAATTAATGCTGAAAAAATCTGATAAAATTCAACATCTCTTCAAGATAAACACCCTAAAAAAACAGGGTATCGAAATAACTTACCTCAACATAATAAAAACCACATAAGACAAACCCATACCTAGTATTACACTGAATGGGGAAAAACTGAAGAGCTTACTACTAAGATTTGGAATGCAACAAAGATGACCACTTCCACTACTGTTATTGAACATAGTACTGGAAATCTTAGCTGGAGCAAATTGGACAGGAGAAAGAAATAAATGACATCCAAATTAGAAGGGAAGAAAAATTATCCTTGTTTGCAGACAATATGATCTTACATTTGAAAAAAACTCAAGACACCACAAGAAAACTATTAGAATTGATAAACAAATTAAGTAAAATTGCAGGATACAAAATTAACATACAAAAATGCCAGCAGTAAACAATTTGGCATTTCTGCCAAATATTTCCCATTTCTATATGCCAACAGTAAACAATCTGAACAAGAAATTGAGAAAGTAATTCTATTTACAGTACCTACAAACACAATAAAATACCTAGGAATTAACCAAAGTAAAATATTTCTACAATGAGAACTATAAAACATTGATGCAAGAAATTGAAGAGGACACTAATACACAAAAGGATAGATATTCCATGTTTATGGATTTTAAGAACCAATATTGTTAAAATGTCCATACTACCCAAAGCAATCTACAGATTCAACGCAATCCCTATCAAAATACCAATGACATATTTTACAGAAACAGAAAAAGCTTCCTTAAATTTACATGGAACCATGAAAGACCCAGAAAAGCCAAAGCTATCCTAAGCAAAAGGAGCAAAACTGGAAGATTCACATTACTGGACTTTAAATTGTACTACAGAGCTATAGCAACCAAAATGGCATTGCATTAACATAAAATAGACATATAGACCAATGGAACAGAAAGAGAACCCAGAAATAAATCTCTACTGAACTCAGTTTTGAACACGGTATCAAGAACACATATTGGGAAAAGGGCAGTCTCTTCAGTAAATTGTGCTGAGAAAACTGAGTATCCATATGCAGAAGAATGGAACTAGACCCACATCTCTCAAATATACAAAAATAAAATCAAAATAAATTAAAGAATTAAACCTAAAACTTCAAACTATGGAACTACTACAAGAAAAATTGGGGAAACTCTCCAGGACATTGCATTGGCCAAATATTTCTTGGGTAATACCCCATAAGCACAGGTAACTAAGGCAAAAATGAATAAATGGATCACATTTAGTTAAAAAGCATCTGTACAAAAAAGGAAACAACAAAATAAAGACACAACCTACTCTATGGGAGAAAATATTTGCAAACCAACCATCTGAAAAGGAATTAGTAACCAGAATATACAAGGAAAAGGAGCTCAAACAACAGTATAGGAAGAAATCTAATAATCTGATTTAAAATGGACAAAAGATCTGAATAGAAATTAAGAAGATAGGCAAAGTGCAAACAGGTATATGAAAAGGTGCACAATATCATTGGTCATCAGATAAATGAAAATCAAAACCATAATAAGATATAATCTCACCCCAGTTAAGATGGCTGTTATCCAAAAGACAGGACATAACAAATGCTGGTGAGGATGAGGAGAAAGGGGAATCCTCCTACATTGTTGGTGGGAATGTAAATTAGTATAACCACTATGGAGAACAGTTTGGAGGTTCCTCAGAAAACTAAAAGTAGAGCTACCATGTGATCCACCAATCCCACTGCTAAGTATATAGCCCCCAAACAGAAAATCACTATATGAAAGAAATCTGTACTCCTTTGTTTATTGCTACACTATTCACAATAGCCAAGATTTGGAAGCAACAGAAGTGTCCATCAACAGATGAAGGATAAAGAAAATGTGGCACATATACAATGGAGTACTATTCCACCACCAAAAACAATTAGATTCTATCATTTGCAACAACATGGATGAAACTGCATGTCATTATGTTAAGTGAAATAAGCCGGGCACGGAAAGACAAATGTTACATGTTCTCACTTATTTGTTGATGTAAAAATTAAAGCAATTGAACTCATGGAGATAGACAGCAGAAGGATGGTTACCAGAGGCTGGAAAGGGTAGTAGAGGGAGTGGAAAGGAAATGGGAATGGTTAACACGTACAAAAAGTATTTAGAATGAATAACATCTAGTATTTGATAGCACACAGGGTGACAAGAGTGAATAATAAATTGTATGTTTTAAAATAATTAAAATTTGATTGTTTGTAACACAAGATAAATGCTTGAGGTGATGAGTATCCCATTTACCCTGATGTGACTATTGCACATTGTATGCATGTATTGAAACATCTCATGCACCCCATAAATATATACCCACTACTATGTACCCAAACAAATTAAAAAAATAAAACAAATTTTTAGTAACAACAAAAAAGTCAGTTACCATTCTACATACTAGCAATAAAAACTTAAATTTAGAATTTAAAAATACCATTTATACTGACACCAAAAATGAAATATTTAGGTATAAATAAAACAATATAAGAAAATTTTCTCTATGTGAAATATAATAAACCTCAATGAAAGATTTCAAAAATGTTTTAAATAATTGGAAAAATATTCCATATCATTCATTAGAATACTTAATAGTTTAAGATGCCAATTTGTTACAACTTGATCTATAGATTTAATGAAACTCAACTAAAACCATACAATCTATTTTGAAGATATAAAAATACTGATTTAAAACATTATATGGAAAGGCAAAAGACCTCAAATAACCAACACGATGAAAAAGAGACACATTTAGAGGATTCACACTGACATTTAGCCTTAGTATAAAGCTACAATACTTGAGAAAGTGTGCTTTTTCCAAAATAATAGGAATAGAGGTTAGTAAAATATAGTGCCAAAATATAGTGCCAAGAAATAGATCCATGAAAAAATATAGTCAAATGATCGTAGACAAAGTAGCAATGGCAATTCCAAGTAGAAAGAATAATCTTTTTAGAAGATAATAATAGGAAAATAGACATACACACAAAAAAATGAACATAGACACAGAACCTTGCAATTTTCAGAAATCTTAGCTCAAAATACATATTACATGTAATGTAAAACACAAAACCAAAAAATTTCTAAAAGAAAAACAGAAGAAAATCTAAGTGACTTCTGCATTATAGTTGAGTTTTTAGTCACAACACTAACTAAAAGCACTACCCATGAAAGAAAAAAATTAGTAAATTGGAGTTTGTTAAAATTGAAAATCTCTGCTCTTTGAAAGACACTGTTAGGAAGATAAAAAGACAAACCAAAGTCTAAGAGAAAATATTTGGAAAACACATATATGGTAAACAGCTTGCATCTAAAATATACAAAGACCACTTAACACTCAATCATAAGAAAATAATCGAATTTGAAAACGTGCGAAAGAGGGTTGGGCATAGTGGCTCACACCTGTAATCCCAGCATTTTGGGAGGCCGAGGTGGGCGGATCACCTGAGGTCAGGAGTTCGAGACCAGCCTGACCAACATGGTGAAACTCCACCTCTACTAAAAATACAAAAATTAGCCGGGTGTGGTAGCAAGCACCTGTAATCTCAGGCACTCAGGAGGCTGAGGCACGAGAATCCCTTGAACCCAGGAAGTGGAGGTTGTAGTGAGCTGAGTTTGCGCCACTGCACTCCAGCCTGGGCGACAGAGTGAGATTCCGTACCCCACCCACCCCCCCAAAAATGCAAAAGATCTGGACAGACACTTCAACAAATAATATATACAAATGGAAAATAAGCATAGGAAAAGATGCTCAGCATTATTTGTTCTTAAGTTATTATAAATTAAAACAAGTTGTCACTACATACCTATTAGGATGGCTAAAATTTCAAATATTTAAAATACCAGTTGATGACTAGGATGCAGAACCTCAGGAGCTCTCCATTGTTAGGGAGAATGGAAGTGGCATAACCACTTTGGAAGACATTTTTGAAATTTCTTACAAAGCTAAACATAGTCTTACCACACAATCTAGAAATTGTAGATTTACCCAACAGATTTAAAAACATGTCCACACAAAAACTGATAACACAAACTTTTATAATGACTTTATACATAATCACCAAAAAACCTGAAGTGACCAAGATATCACAGATAGTGACCTATCTATACAATGAAATATTATTTAACAATAAAAAGAAGGAAATTATCAAGCCACAAAAAGATATGGGTAAATCTTAAATATGTTTTCAACTGAAATATTACAACCTAAAATATTATGTATTGTATGGTTCCAATTACATGACCTATTTGAAAAAGCAATGCTTTAGAGGTCATAAAAAAATCAGTGGCTCCTAGTGGTTTTGGAAATGGGGAAAAAACATTTCAAATAGGTAAAGCAAATGGAATTTTTAGGAAAATGAAACTATTGTATATGATACTATAATTTTGCCTACATTACATTATACATATGTCAAAATCCATTTAACTTTATAGCAAAAATAGTAACACTTAATGTATGACATTTTCAAAAAATTAGGAGGTCTTAGGAATCCCAAGTTGAAATGCAGAATATAAAAAAACAATTTCATTGTATTGTAAATATATGAGACAACCTCACTAAAAGGGGTAGAGAAAAAGGTGCTGAACTAAGTGACATTGGAAATGTGTGGAATCTATAAAACGAATGGCAAAAGAAACTGGTTTATAAAGCTGTTGCCCAAGAGGGAATAGGTTAACAATGCTTGAACTGGTATACGTGTAGATTGGACTTGAACAATTAAGTAAATAGATAAGACAAAACCAGATTTCTAAATATTGGAGTGGGTGTTTACAAATAAGTGAGGAAAGACAACTAGAATGATTCATGTGGTGATGTATTAGACCTAGTGACATAAGTATGAGCTCATGCTTAACTTAATATAGGTACAAATGGTTACGCATAGAAATATTTGTAAGTATGTGTATATACAAACTCTGGTATGCACACATATTTTTCTTTTCTGTGTCAGTGGCAAGGGTCTAGAAGCAATGACATCCTAGTAGCAGAAAACATACCCAGTACTTTGACATTGGTTTCTAATACTATTCTTCAGTGAAAAAAATCAGAGTTCTTTGGAGAAATGGCTAAATCTAAGATAGGACAGAGAATGTGTAAGACTGGAGTGTCGTGAAGTATAAAAAAAAAGATAGTTTTTAAAAAATAATAAAAATATATGAATGGGGTTCTACTTAAGAGAGACACAAAAGATGATGGAAAAATTACCAGTGGTAAAAGCCAGATAATTTGAACAAGACAATACGTTAAGTATTGAGTTATAATCCACAGTATAAAATACGTATTTTTTAATTCTACACTGGTATAAATAAATGCTTGATAAATAAACAAATAGAGAAATTTCTTATGCAGAATTTCAAATAATTTATGTAGAAACTTCACCCTCAAAGAGGTTAAACATAACTCTCTACTATTTAAATGTGGACTGCATATAGTGACTTCTTCCCAAATAGTATGGTATGGAATTATGAGGAAAAAAGAGAATTTTAGGGTGAGTGTGGTGGCTCATGCCTGTAATCCCAACACTTTGGGAGTCAGAGGTGGTCAGATCACGAGGTCAGCAGATTAAGACCATCCTGGCTAACACGGTGAGACCCTGTCTCTACTAAACAAAATACAAAATATTAGCTGGGAGTGGTGGCAGGTACCTGTAGTCTCAGCTACTCAGGAGGCTGAGGCAGGAGAATGGCGTGAACCTGGGAGGCAGAGCTTTCAGTGAGCCAAGATCGCACCACTGCACTCCAGCCTGGGCCAGAGCAAGACTCTGTCTCTAAACAAACAAGCAAACAAACAAACAAACAAACAAAGATCATTTTACTTGGACAAACTGGATTACCTCAGCTAGGTAATCAAATCAATATCAACAGTCATAAGTCATGCTGAAAGTATATAAGCTTGCTATAGTGCAATGGAAATGGCACTTTACCTCTGTTCATCCTCTGAAAACCCACAACTCTACTCTAATTATGAGAAAAACACCAGGCAAATTTCAGTAAAGGAACATTGTTTAAAATTCCTGAGGAGTAGTCCACAAAACTGTCAAGGTCATCAAAAACAGGGAACATGTGAGAAACTATAACCTTAAGTGAAGCCTAAGGAAATATAATAATTATATGTGATAGTGTCCAGGATGGGATCTTGGAATACAAAAAGAATCTTAGGTAAAAAACGAGAAAATCAGAAAAAATAATGGAATTTGATATAGGTTGGCTCTGTGTCCCTACCCAAATCTCATCTTGAAATGTACTCCCATAATTCCCACGTGCTGTGTGAGAGACCCAGTGAGAGATAATTTGAATCATGGTGTCAGTTTCTCCCATGCTGTTCTTATGGTAGTGAATAAGTCTCACAAGATCTAATGGTTTTATCAGGTGTTTCCACTCTTGCATCTTCTCTCATTTTCTCTTGCTGCCATGTAAGAAGCACCTTTTGCCCGCCATGATTCTGAAACCTCCCCAGCCATGTGAAACTGTAAGTCCAATTAAATCTCTTTTTCTTCACAGTCTCAGGTATGTCTTTATCAGCAGCATGAGAACAGACTAATACAGACTTTTAAGTAATAACTTTTTATCAATATTAGTTCATTAATTACAGCAAATATACCATATAATAAAATATGTCAACAATAGAGAACACTAAGGTAAGGTATATGGGAATTTTTATTACTATCTGTAATTTTGCAAGTTTTGTAATTTTTCTGTAAATATAAAATCATTCTAAAATTTAATTTAATTTTACTTATATAGTAAATATATAAGAGATACTATATATACATAGAAACTATATACATTATTTAAATTCTATATAGTCTATAAAACTCTGTATGTATATACATATACACAAATATTTGTAGTCTTATTGCATAGTTAATATTTGAAAAATAGTAACTTCTGTAGACAACAATTGATAAAGGCTGTGTGTTTAGAGACTACACTTGAGTACGTGTTTGAGCAAAAGAAACTACTTAATAATGAGAATCTCAAAGCCACACATGAGCATCCCAATATAGACTATATCTCATTTACTCATATCTATAGAATATAGTTGAAGCTAAACTTATTATACTGTTCTCATGAATCATGGTTCATGAATCCAAAATAACTGTATCAACTACCACTGTTTTTAACTTTGAGATTTAATACAGTGTACAGTAACCTAATTGCTAAGAGGAAATACTGCCCATAAATCATGTGAACACACATGGAACACTGAACATTTGTAAAGTATCTGTTGGTAACAGAAAGTCATGGCAGTTAAGTTTCCCTAAATCCATGTAATTGTTTCCTTTACTCTTTTTAAATTCCAAAATATTGAAGGCTCTACAAGCCAGGTTAATTTCCTAATACAAGAAGTTATTGTACTGATAAAATCCCTTCTATATTCAACTAAACAGAATACTAACCCACTCACCCAAATAGGATATCTTGAAATACTTTTCTGAAAATATCACTGAGATTTCTAAAATATTTCTTAGATTTTTGTAAATGTTACTACTAAGATTTAGGATTCTTCTTCACAATAGAAAGTGAAAATGTCTTTAAATTATTCCTCTTGAATGGAAGATGACTAAAATACATCAATTAAAGTTACTATGATTCTACTTCTAAAGACAATTCCCAATACTACAAGTGTTCATTCCACAGAACTCTTACATATGTAAAAATAAGGAAGAGAATTCTAGCAGACCATTTTCACATACTTAGACATTTCTTGATAGGGCTGCTACCTATAAATAAGTATTATCCTGGGAAGACTTCAGTACTATAGCATTACCAAATACCAAATGGGGTACTTACTTAAACCTTTTGAAGTAGATAATTTAATAAATAAGTTGAATGTTAGTATGTACTTTCACAATTAGTAAAGCATCAAACTATGTCGAGATGCGGAAGAGAGGTACACCTACCTATACAAGAAGTTGTAGTTCTTATCAAATGTCATACTTAGTTTAATGTTAATCATAAAGAATGTAAAATATAGGGCTAATTGATGTGATAAAATAAAGATTTTTTTTTGTAAAGAATCTAGCAGTCAATATAGTCCATAAGCTTATTTTTGCTTAATTATTGAGCTGCATCAAAGATATTTAAAATGATCTAATCAAAAGCACAGGCTCTTACTTTAGCTGCTAGTGGAAGAATCAGATACCTACTATGTACAAAATATAATCGATTGGAGCCAATATTTTTGCATGCTTCCAAATTGTCCAAATTTTATATTTGTAATGATCTCTATGATTAAAAATGTACTGGGTACATTTTGTTATTATATTTTCTTAAAGAATTGTGTGTACTCACACTCATAAAACTGCTGAATTTCTTACAAATGGAAAATTATTTCTACATCTACTTTCAAGTCTGGTCATAATAATCTGGAGTGCCTATGGGAGAATTTAAAAATAATAAAAATGCAATTATTTAGAAAAAAAGGCATAGACACACAAAACTATTTCATTTTTTAGGATGGAGTGAAAATTAAACACTTGACTACAGAAAAAATGCCAGAGTTCAAAATGAACAGTAGGTAAAATGGAAAGAACAGCAAGCAAAAACCTTCATAATCTATTAACTGACTAAATAATTGGTGGCATTTTAATTTCTGTTTCCAAAACTTCCAGAAAATGTCCACTTATAGTTGAAGAGGAGAACTGTAATAATATTTGCTAAAATTCCAAAATGTACAGCACATTTAAATAAAACATCATAAACAGATCCTAAACAGAAAAATAAAAAGTCCTAAAAAGTTAACAAATGTATTTTAAGAGGCTATATAACCTGTGTCGGGCGTGGTGGCTCACGCCTGTAATCCCAGCACTTTGGGAGGCTGAGGCAGGCGGATCACGTGAGGTCAGGAGTTGAAGACTAACCTGATCAACATGAAGAAACTCCACCTCTACTAAAAACACAAAATTAGTCAGATGTAGTGGTAGGCGCCTGTAATCCCAGCTACTTGTGAGGTTGAGACAGGAGAATTGCTTGAACCTGGCAGGCAGAGGTTACAGTGAGCCGAGATTGGACTATTGCACCCCAGCCTAAACAAAACAAAAACAAAAACAAACAAACCCCATATAAAACCATCAGGTCTCCTAAAACTCATTCACTACAAGAGAACAGTATGGTAGAAACTGCCCCCAGGATTCCATTATCTCCCACTGGGTCCCTCCCACAACTGAGGGAATTGTGGGAGCTACAATTCAAGATGAAATTTGGGTGGGGACACAGCCAAACCATATAGTGCTGGAAGAAATAGCTCAGGAGCTCAGAGCTTTAAAACAGATCTACGCTTCCAGAGCCCAGCTATTGGTGTTTTGCAGGAGGCAATTGAAGTGTATCTGGTTAGCCTTTTTGAAGATACAAACCAGTGTGCTATTTATCCATGCCACATGTGTAACAATTGCACCAAAAGACAATCAGCTAGCATACCACACACGTGGAGAATGTGCTTAAGAACTTGCTATGAAGGGAAACATTGCATTCTAAAAAAAAAAAAAAAAAAATTATCTTCTTCCTCTTTTTGGTAGTTCTGAATGTTAGATATTTTTTCCCGTGAAGTCAAAAGGTGAGTGGAAAAATAGGGGACAGAAATCACATATTGGCAGTTTTTCCATTTTCATTTGTGTGTGAAATTTTAATATAATTGCAGAGGCATAAAACATTAATGCAAGTCAAAATGTTTTAGTGAACAAGTTTCAGTGTTTCAACTTTATAATAATTATAAACAAACCTGTTACATTTTTCTGAAGAATTCCAGGATTTGAATTTTTTTTTTTTAAAGTAAATTTTTTATTGGCAGCAACAAAATGGGGTTTGTAGCATTTTTGTCATACAATCAATTCCAACCATTCACTATACTTTTCTGACTGAGCAGTCCTAAATGCAAGTATATGTTTTTAATGTTGTCTGTCTTGTGTGCTGTTCTTGTAAGTTTGCTATTAAAATACATCAAACTATAACAAAATGGAATTTTAATATTTTCCAAGAACTTCTTGAAAGAAAAAACAGCTTATACCAACATTTTAAAAAATTTCAATAGCATTAGGGATACCATTGGCTTTTAGTAACATGGATGAATTGTATAGTGGTGAAGTTTGGGCTTTCAGTGTACCTGTCATGTTTTAACATCATTAATTAGATGCAGAGGGTTTATTTTATTTTTTCAACCATCCATCTTATTTATCTTTTTATTCTTTATTTGAAATTGTAGAAGCGATGGTAATTGTTTATTCTCATCATATGCAGCAGTGATTTTAAAATTCAGTTTTTCTCAGGTAACATCAATTAATTTTTCCAAACAATATGTGTGTATTTTAAATTATCTTTACAATTTCAGTAAAGTTGCACTTGCAATACATATGAGTGAAATCCTATCAGACCCAACCTCCAGTAGATAACAACAAGAAACTGGACCGAATACAAAAACAAAACAAAACAAAATAGCTAAATGGAGGCACACAATTTTTTTAGAGGCATCAACATTGCGGCTATCTTTTATAGCTTTTAGTTGAACATTTTTTATGGGTATCTAGCATGACAGCTTTAATGCCAACAGGACACCAGGTGGATTTCAGGCCCAAAGAACAACAGGACAGAGTTCAGGTTGTCAACTTGATTGATTATAATATATCTTACAGCAGAGTGAAATGAAACAGCTGCAATCATATTAGGTGATTCATGACTCTAAAAGACAAGTGAATTCGAAAACAAGTTATAAAGATACATGTAATAATTCTTATAACGTTTCTTACTTTTTTTTAGCTATGTTAATGTATAGTGGATTACTAAGATAGAAAAATAAAAAACAAAACAAAACTAGGGTTACTCTGACTGTGTCTAGTATTTGCAGGGCTTTGGACCATGTTTTATACTAGATGTATATGATGTTTGTAAGATCTCAGCAAGAAGGCAAATATTATTTTCAGATGGGAAAAGCCTGAGGAGGTTAATTAATCAGCTAGTAATTAATAAAGCTAATATTTAAATCTAAGCCTATATGAATGTAAAGTATTTTCTGATCTGTGGTTTTAAGATATTTGCTCCAGAGGAAGATTGACTTTTCTGGATCAGTCTTGACAAGGTCAGACCGAAGATATTTTAGATATGTAATTGCCACCTAAAACTGGCCTTAGCTCCAGAAATATATCAACATGTGTTTTCTGGGTCATTTCTGTGCCTTCAACATAGGATGTGTGTACTCTAGCTTACGGACAAAGTATTACTAAAAATTCTCTTTTAAATTATAAGTGTTGTGACTAATATTATGTTAGAAGACCTGTGATAATGTTTGACAACATATCAAACACATAATTTACAATACATCCAGCTAATTCTGTCAACTATAAAAATTGCTCACCAAAGGAAATAAAAGTTTAGCAAATGTATTTCTATAACATTGAATTTATTACAATTAAGATTTTTAAAAGTTAATTTACTACCACGAACTAAGTTTTGACTACATGCAGTGTACTTATCACCAAGTCCTTCTTAAGCCAAATATGTACCCTGTTTTTTGGGTTGAGTATAATAGCATTATTACAGAAATAAAAAAGCAAAAAAATCTGTTTCTTTTGTTTTTTAGTAGACTTTATTTTTAGAGCAGTTTCAGGTTAACAGAAAATTGAGTGGAAGGTGCAGAGTTTCCTATACATTCCTGGCCCCCACAAATGCATAAACTCTCCATCGTCAACATCCTTCACCAGAGCGTTATCTTTACTATTATTGACGAACCTACACTGATGAAGCATGATCATCCAAAGTTCATACTTTACATTAGGATTCACTTTTGTTGTTATACATTGTATGGATTTAGACAAATTTATAATGACATAGATTCACCATTATGGTATATGGAGTAAGTTATCTGTCCTAAATATCCTCTGTGTTCTACTTTTTCATTGATTTACTTTTATGTCAGGGTTTAACAAGACTTCGTGCTCAGACAGGTTAATTAAGTTAATCTTCTGTATATGTATCACTTCCCTCTTGAATTTGAACTTTACGAAATTCTGAGAAATAAAATTTAAATTTTAGCTAGTTCCATATGTCTTCACCAAAAGTATAATTTGCTGTTTAGATATGTTAAATAGATACACACATAAGTCAAAAAACTTATTTTTCCCAAGAAAACGGTTAATCGGTTAATGAAATATCTTGGTGTTATGTGAGAAAAGATATATTTACTCAAGTTATCAATGTCAATATTCTCACTTTGGGATTTTTCTAAATTACTTTTTTGATACGTCTATGTGTTTAGATTTTCATAAATGTAATAAAACAATTTGAACTCATATAATGAACAACTTTTAATACCAGAAACATATTCTATAGTGAAAGATATAATTTAGCCTGGTAAATTTACATAGCATGATTTCCAATTAAAAATGGTTCTGTTCCTTATTTTGTGTCATAATGAGGCCCAGTTTGATGGTTAAGAGAAGATTTCAGTTGCATGATCTGTTTAATCATTCTCTTTTTAATATTGTAAATAATAACCTTCAGAACAAGTACTTTATCATACTTGTAGAAAATATCTATTCTTGAATTCCAACCCACACCTACTAAGCCAGCATGTAAAAAAATGAAACATCAGAGGCTGAATTTTAGAACAGTATCCTTGGGGACACTTACACACACTTAGTTTACTTCAATAAGCAGAATAAATGTCATCTCAGTCTCCAGTTCAGGCTATCATGCCGAAGATGAATAAGTCATGGGGAGATACTAGAATTAAGTGGCATTCTAACTGATGCAGCCAGCATATATGCATATATGTACACATATGTACAGTTTCCTATGGAATACATACACATATTAGGAGGTATGTAGCCCGACTTAAAATAGGGAAGGTCATGAGAATCTTCCTAGAGAAGTGGACACTGAACTGAGTTTTGGAGGATGAGTAGGAATTAGTTTTAAAAAGGTAAAAAAAAAAAAATTGGTATTTTAATTTAGAAAAACTGGTATAAAATAGCATAATGTATTTTGGAAACTACAACCTGTAAAATGTTCAGGCAAAAGTGGCTGAAAATAAGGTGAAATATTGGAAAGTCTATAAACCACAGAATATAACTTTATCTGACAATTTTAATGCAGCATTGTATATTTCAATAGGAAATCAGATAGACAACCTTAACAACAACATTTAGGGTGGATTTATGCAAATTCAGAGCAATAATGAAGAAAATATAAATTTGAATCCTTTTAGTTGCAAGTTATAACAAAATTTGACTAGAAGCTAGTTCTGTTCCCTTATTTTCTATTATGAAAAACTATTTAAAATTTGAGATAGTTTAAGCAAATGATAGGAATATTTACACCCTTATCATCAAACTTTGAGAAAAGAAGAAATAAGGCAGGACTGATGTGGAAGGGAACTTAGACAATCGAATGCATTACTTCTGCTAGTCTCTACATGCAAGCTTCAGGTGGACTTATTGCAGACCTTTTTTCCAAAGGCCGGAATCAATGTTGACAACAGAGTCTTGTCCAGTGTCTCCCTAACTTTGCCAGTTGGGAATAACTCAAGTCAGGTCAGAAAGTTAAAAAGAAGGAATCTTACGTTGTTCCATGACCACTCTTCAAGCTCCTGTGATGAGTAAGGATTTAGCACACTGTGATAGCTTCAGATTGGGTCCTTTTCTCATTTCTCATCCAATTACTGAGGCCAGGAAGCAAAGTTATGTAGGAAGATAGCAGCTCTCAAATGAACTTTAAAGTGTGAAGATAAGAGGAGAGAGAAAGAGAACATCTCCCAAAAGGGGAGTGGTTGCTGTACCCATAGTATTGATGGGGGAATAAGACTAGATCAAACGCCATCACCACCAACAACAAATGCTATGGAAATCCATAAGCCTTCCCTAGCATCTGAGCAATGGCAGTAGTGTAAGTGGGGGAAAAAAAAGCTTTAAAAGATAAAATCAATAAGACATGAAAGATAATATGATAAGAGAGGTGTTTGGGAAATGCAGTTAAAATAATAACCTGTATTTCTGGCTTTGGGAAACAGGTTAATGTTAATGCCCTGTAGAGTACTGAAATAAGGGTACAAAACCATATCTAGGCAAGAATTGGAGCATTGCAATTGTGTGTGTGTGTGTATATGTATATATATATGAGTAATGCTTGCACATATAAAATAGAAGACATATAAATACG
The DNA here is from genome assembly GCF_047675955.1 of Chlorocebus sabaeus. Lineage (NCBI taxonomy): Eukaryota > Metazoa > Chordata > Mammalia > Primates > Cercopithecidae > Chlorocebus > Chlorocebus sabaeus. The sequence goes on along the minus strand of NC_132910.1, from coordinate 77,088,517 downwards.
TTCTTATTGTCTTCTATAAAGATAAAAAAATATTTTTCTAGGTGGGCCTATATTGTTTTTTACTACTTTACCACATGAAAGTAGATTTTGTTTTCTGCTTATCTCATTCTAGCTTGAGGATAAAAAAGAATATATGTAACGTACCTATCACGGACTCTAACATAGAAGGAGTGCTCAGAAAATGAACTATCCAATCATTAGTTATGTGTATAGTAGAAAACAACACAAAGGAGAAAGTACCATGCTTTGCTTTCTATTTCAGGAGGTTCGTTTATGTATTTCCTTTTCTTGAAGGATGAAAATATTTTAAATACAATGAAAAACTTGAACAAAGGTCAGAAATGGTAAATAGCAGTGAAAACATAAGACTTAGGCTGGGAACCTTTTCTGTAAACAGTCAAATTGTAAAAAGTTCAGGCTTTGAGCTCCATATCATCTCTGTCACCACTATTCCACTCTACTTTGTAGAGGGACAGCAGCTACAAATGATACATACATGAAAGAATGTTTACTGTGCTCCTGAAAACCTTTATTTGTAAGTATAGGAAGTGGAGAGCAGTATTTCCTCAGTGTGCAGTATTTTCTCCACATCTGATACAAGATAAGGATGGCATGTGATCTTATATTTCATGTAGATTTACAAAGACAGTTGGAATCAAGCAAATGGCCAGAGCTTTAGTACATGGTGTTATTTAAAAATTGTAGACATCACATAGCATCCTCATCTGATGTACTAAGAATATGATAAATATTTTTTAAGCCCTACAATATCACTGTTCAAAAGTACAGGTGTTTCATTATAGTATCTAGTTTAAAAATAGGAGAACGTAAGTATTGGAATGTTAATAATGGAAGGTAATATATAAGATCTCTTGTCAAAGATAAAAGCCAACATTCTGTCTACTTTTTCTATATTCATTCCGAAGAGAATGAAAGCCATGAGGTTTTAACATTCATAAGCCATTAATCTGATAGTTACTCTAAACCTAGCTTTCTATTACTTAGGTTGTGCCATCTAAGGTTTATTTTAGTAGGAGTATCACGCAAGAATCTTTTAACTGATGTTTAATCTGAATTCCCATTATGCATCCCAGAATTGTCAAGAACTTTGGGTGGAAATCACCCTCAGTGATTTACTTCGGGGAAATACTAAATCGCATCTATAACATTAACATCATATACTGTGTTAAATGCTTTGCTTCACTAGTAATCTTTAAAGCATATATAGAAAAATTAGTTATTAGAAGTCATATTTATTTAAAGCCTATATGAAATACCTATACTTGCAAAGCTTCAGTAGGTAACCAGAAACAGAATGAACCTATCCTGCTGAACTAAAATGAAAATGAACACCACAACAGCAGTTTTCAGTTGTGCTATCGGCCTCAGAATCCTCTCAGCAGATGGAACATTGAATAATGTTCAGCATTTGGAACATTTAATAATATAATTAGCTCATTTTTTCTCTTTATTTTTTTCTTTGTTTCCCTATTTTCTTTCTTCCCTCCCTTCCTTTTTCTTTCCTTCTTTTTATTTCCTTTTCCTTTTCTTTTCTACATGCAGAGGCTACACAATCCATCAGAGATTGACAGACATACACCGGGCCTTCTGTGCAAGTTTTTGATTTGGATTGCTAATTTGAAGACCTGAGTAAATCCCTTGGCAACATGTACTTCAGTTCCTCATCTCCATATAAGACTAGTAATTTATGTCCAGTCTTCACTAAAGAATGCTTAGAGGAAACAATAAGAATAATATAAGGAAAATATTGTACACTGTAAAAAAGAAAAGTTTCAAAGACTATTACCATCACTATTTCCAGGTTCCTCGTGACTTTTTCTGTAAGATAATCTCCTAATGGAATGCCACTCTCTATTCCCTGCTATCGTTTCACAGTGTTCATTTGCATACAAAATCATTATATTAAAACAGATAAAAGCATAAACTATGAAGCAAGACATCATAACTGACTTCATCAGATGATATCATTAGCAGTGGAACACCTGTATTGCTTTGTTTGCTAGGGAGACTCTGTAACCGAGGAAATGTCTGTCTTCTGCTCTGGGAAGCTGTGTGTCTCTAACAAATCATGTTCTTTGCTTGTATTAAGGAAATTTATATTGTCTGTCTCTGTCTGTTGGTATCATTCCTAAATGTCTCATTACAATAGTTGATACAAATGTGGTGTTATAAATACCTCTCAGAAAGCCCATGCATTACACTATTATCAAGCATTAGCTTTCATACCAATTTTTGGATCATGTGCTCATCATTCATTTTAGAAAAATAGAATATGGCTTTGTGATAATGGGAGAGTATGCAGCCAAATTGTGATAGAAAATGAGAGAGTCATTAAATTTAGACTGTAGGAAAATTTCTGGAGGTAACGAAATGTGTTTGAGGACAGGTGTGGTGGCTCACACGTGTAATCCCAACACTTTGAGAGGCCAAAGTGGGATTGTTAAGGCCAGGAGTTTGAGACCAGCCTAAGCAACATAGTGGTACTCCATCTCCACAAAAAATTGAAAACTAGCCAGGCATGGTGGCACGTGCTGTAGTTCCAGCTGCTTAGGAGGTTGACGAGAGGATCACTTGAGCTGAGGATGTCCGGGCTGCAGTGAGTCACCATGACCATGCCACTGCACTCTAGCCTGGGCAACAGAGCGAGACCTTATCTCTCAAAACAAAAACAAAAACAAAAACAAAACAAACAAACAAAAACAAGTATTTCCACACTTACATTTTCACTCCAACAAATAGTTTGAAGTCCCCACTTCCATTCTCACAGAAAGAGAATAAGTTAAATAAACTAAGAAACAAAATTACTCTTAGAATAATCATGAAATTGAAGTCATCGTGCAAACTGCTTCCCAGAAAACTGAAGAAAGAAGCAGAGATGCAGAGAACCATAGCTTACTGAGAGCAGAAGCAAGTCCTGAAGCCAGGGTCAGTAGGAATACCAAACTGATGAATTTCCAGCAGTTCAGCCTTAGTTTGAGAGCTAAAATCTACAGGGGAGAGGCAAATCTTAGTTTTCTCCCCAACCCCATGCTTTCAAGAGTTTTACCTCTAGGAGCCCCACCAGGTCTTTACTGTGAAAGTCTAAGGTAAATTTACTTGTATTTCTGACAGTAGGAGGTGAAAAGCAACTCTTTTAAAATAAGCCCAGAGCTCTCCATGCTATGCTCTCCATTCCATTCTTCTGTTCTCTGTAAAGGTCAGCCCACAAAAGGAACTGTTTAGCAAACCCTTGTATGAGATGGGAAAGGGCAAATAGCCAGCTGTAGCCCCTCCACACTTAACACAAGGAGATAAAAACGAAAGGGCCAGGAACGCTTTTGAAGGTCACGACTCAAAGACCCTGGTCCTCCAAAATAACAAGCAAGCAGGAAAACAAATAGAGCTTTAATCATAAGAGCACTTTCTGTACTTACCTTGCTACCACAAGATGTCTCCAGGATCACAAGAGTGTATTACAACTGAGAGTGCTGTGTAACACAGACTCCATTTAAGAAAAGATTCCCAGGGAAACCCAGAGATGACAGCGGTGAAAAATACAAGGAACCAGGGAAACTGAAGTCTCTAACACCTACAGATACAGGAAATATTTAACAGAGCCTAACTCTTAGCTGTCAGTTATGGACTGAAATGTGTCACTCCCAATGTGACTGTGTTTGGTGAAAGGGCCTATGTAGGTTATTAACGTTAAATGAGGACACAAAGCTGGACCCCTATTCCAATATGACTGCTGCCCTTATATGAAGAGGAGGAGACTCCCCGGATGTGCACTCAGAGAGGAAGGACCACATAAGGACTCAGTGAGAAGGTAGCTATCTGCAAGACAAAAAGGGAGGTCTCTGAAGAAACCAAACTTGTCAACACCTTGATCTTGGATGTCTAGCCTCTATTACTCCAAGAAAAATCGTTGGTTTCTGTTGCTGAAGCTGCTCAGTCTACAGCATATTGTTATGGGGTCCCTAGCAAATTAATATACAAGATAAACATAAAAATTGCACACCAAATGCCTATTTATGTCAGTTTGTACTACCTGATACATCATGTTTAGCTTTGGACAAAACATAACTAGTCATGGTTAAGAAAAATAGGAAAAAAGACATAATGTGAAGAGACAAAGAAAGCATTTTAAACATATTCAAATATGGTAGATAATTTTGGCGTCATCATACAGGGTATTTAAGATAACAATAATTAACATGCTCAGGGCTCTTATGGGGAAAAAGTGCATAAACACCAAGAACAGATGGATAATCCATGAACAGACATTGAAACTAAGATAGAATCAAAAAGAATTGCTAAAAATGAAAAACACTTGTAACAGAAGTGAAGAATGCCTTTGATGTGCTCACTACTGAACTGGACTTAGTCTAGAAAAGGATAAGTGAGTTTAAAAGTATGTTAATAAAAACCTTCCAAGACAAAATTCAAAGAGAAAAAAATATAAACGAGCAAATAGTCAAAACCTGTGTGGTGATTATAAAAGGTGCATCATATACATAATGACAGTGTCAGATGAAAAAAGAAAAAAAAAGGCAAAAAAATACTGAAGTAATAATGACTATTTTCTAAAATTAATGACAGCCAGACCAAGGATACCCAGAAAGAAACAAGCATGATAAATTTCAAAAATCAGCTCCTAGGCATCTCATATCCCAACTACAAAAAAAAAAAAAAAAAAAAAAAAAACAAAAACAAAAAAAAAAACCAACCAACCAACCAAACAACAACCAAAAAAAAAACAGAAAAAGATAAAATATTACCTACAGAGAAAGAAGATAAGAATCACATGGGATTTCTGCTTACAAACTGTGCAAATGAAAAGGAAGTGGAATGAAATATTTAAAGTATTAAAAGGAAAAAGTCAACCTAGAAGTCTGAATTCAGAAAATTTATCCTTCAGAATTGAAGAAACAATAAAGACTTTCTCAGACAGAAACTGAAGGAACATATTGTTAGACTTCACTTGTAAGAAATGTTAAAATAAGTTTTTCAGAGAGAAGATGATATAGTTTGGATATTTGTCCCCATCCAAATTTCACGTCGAATTAGAATCCTAAATGCTTAAGGTGGGGAATATAATGACCGAAACACCTCCCTGGTGTTTGAAGAGGAGAGATCCTGGTTGGAGGTGTTTGGGTGTTAGTGACAGATCCCTCAAGGCTTGGTGCTGTCTTCACGATAGTGAGTAAGTTTTTGCGAAATCTGGTCATTTACAAGGTGTGGCACCTCCGCCTCCTCTCTCTCTCATTCTTGCTTCTGTTCTTGCCATGTGATATGCCTGCTACCCCTTTGCCTTCCACCATGACTGGAAGCTTCCTGAGGCCTCCCCAAAAGCAAATGACATTGTGCTTCCTGTACATCCTGCAAAGCTATAAGCCAATAAAACCTATTTTCTTATACATTACCCAGTCTCAGGTATTTTTTATAACAATGCAAGAATGAACTAATATAGGAAGAAAATAATAGAGGTCAGAAACTTGGTTCTACATAAAGAAAGAAACAACATTTGAAAATAAATAAATAAAGGTGAAATAAAACCTTCTATTTTTCTTATTTTGTATTGAGTTAATAGATCACAGTCCAAAATAATAACAGTTGCAGTGTATTTAGTAAAATGAATACCAACAATATTATTAGGAATAAGAGAGAAGAAATGAGACTACCTTGGCATATGGTTCCTGCACTATTTGTGAAGTTGTATAGTAATGTTTGAAATTAGTTGTAGAAATATACTACAAATTCTAGAGCAAACACTTACGATTTTTAAAAGTGTAATTGATGCAAAAAGAGGAGAACAATGTAATGATATAAAGCCAGAGAAGATAGACAAAGAGGGGAAGATTCTTTTTTAAGAATGAAGTCAATAAAGTGAAAACAATAACAGATACATTAGGTATCAATATACCCTTTATCAATAAATACTTTAAATGTTATTATCCATTTAAAGTGATTATTTACATATGCCAGAAAAATGCCAATCTAAATATACCAACAAAATACAGAGACCAACAAGATAATTACTTTTAAAAACACAACCATAGGATGTCTATAAGAAATCCACTTTAAACATAGACACAGATTTAAAATAAATGAATGGAAAAAATATTTGATATGCTGTTACAAATCAAAAGAAAGCTAGAGAAACTGTATTAATCTCAGACAAAGGTGACTTCAGAGCAAAAACATTTACAAGGGATTAGAAAAGCATTACATAATGATAAGTGGGTTATCCAAAATCCATTAAAATTCTTAATGTGTATGCACGTAACAATAGAGCATCAAAATATATGAGGCAAAAGTGATCTAACTACTAAGAGAAAGACAGAAATCCATTATTACAGTTGGAGACTTCAACATAACTCTATCAATAATTGACAAGAATCAGTAAGGACATAGTTTAACTGAACAGCATTATACATTGACTGGATCTAATTAACATCTACAGAATACTTCTTTGAACAGCAGCAAAATACACATTGTTCTCATATGGAATATTCACTAAGATAGACCACATTCTGAGCTAATGAATTTAAAAGAAAAGAAATCATGCAAAGTATGTCCTCAGACCATAATAAAATTAAACTGGAAATGCATAACAGACAGATTGCTGGAAAACTTCAAAATACTTAGTGATTAAATACCACATTTCTAAATAATATGTGGATCAAGAATGAAGTCTCAAAATAAATTAAAAATATTTTAACTGAATGAACGAACACAAAATGCAACTTATAATAACTTACGAGATGCAGCAAATGCAATGCTAGTTAGAAATTTAAATAACTAACTACATATATTAGAAAAGAAGAAAGATCTAAAATCAATGGCCTAAATGCTCCTTTTAGGAAACTAAGGAAATAAAATCAATGTAAATTTAGGCAGAATTAAATAAATAAAAATTAGAGCAGACATTAATGAAAATGAAAATAGAAAACTAATAGAGAATATCAATAAAGCCAAGAGTTTGTTCTTTGAGATGATCAGTAAGATTAGTAAATTTCTAGCAAGGTTAACCAAGATAAAAAGAGAAGGAGAAAAGATATAAATAACTAATATCAGGAATAGAGAAGGAACTTCATTACTGATCTCATAAACATTAAAAGAATAATAAAGAAACAAAGTACCCTATGTCCACAAATCGTTTAACTTATGTAAAAATGACCAATTTTTACAAGAACAATGTCTTAATATTTAAACAAGGAGAAATAGATATTACAATATCTATTTTTTAAAAATAATCAAATAATAATCTTCCAAAGCAGAAAGCATCAGAGCCAGATGGCTTCACCTGCAAATCTGACAAACATTTAAGAAAGAAATTATACAAATTCTACACACTCAGTTCCAGAAAATAGAAACAAAGAGAATACTTCCTAACTCATTTTATGACACCAGCATTAAATTAATACACAAATTATAAAAAGTACAAGAAAGAAATATTATAAGTAAATATCTCTTATGAACATACATGCATAAATCTTTGACAAAATTAATATTTTGTCATTAATTGAATTACAAGTATAGTCAAGTGTGATTTGTCCCAGAAATTTTCAAAAAAACCTGATTCAACATTTGAAAATCAGTTAATGTAATCTATCATGTCAATAGGATGAAGAATCAATCATACAATATCAATACATGCAGAAAAAGAATCATTTGACAAATCCAACATCCATTTATGATCAAAGCTCCCAGCAACTTTGAGAGGCCAAGGCCAGCGGATCACAAAGTCAGGAGATCGAGACCCTCCTGGTGAACATGGTGAAACCCCATCTCTACTGAAAATGCAAAAATTAGCCGAGTGTGGTGGTGCATGCCTGCAGTCCCAGCTACCCGGAAGGGTGAGGCAGGAGAATCGCTTGAATTTGGGAGGCAGAGGCTACAGCAGTGAGCCGAGATCATGCCAGTGCACTCCAGCCAGGGCGACAGAGCGAGACACTGTCTCAAAAAAAAAAAAAAAAAAAAGAGAGAAAAAAAATAGAACTTGCTTAAATTGATAAAGATCATCTACAAAAAAACCCCTACAACTAGCATTATAGCTAATGGTGAGGAAAAAATGATGCTTTCCCTCTAAGACTGAGAAAAAGACAAAGGCATTTTCTCTCATGCTCTTATTGAATATTGTACTGGAGGCCCCACTTAAAGCAATAAGGCATAAAAAGGAATAAAAATACGCAGATTGGAAAAGAAGAACTAAAACAATTTTTATTCACAAGTGACATGATTGTTTATACAAAAATTCCCGCCGGGCGCGGTGGCTCAAGCCTGTAATCCCAGCACTTTGGGAGGCCGAGACGGGTGGATCACAAGGTCAGGAGATCGAGACCATCCTGGCTAGCATGGTGAAACCCCGTCTCTACTAAAAAAAAATACAAAAAACTAGCCGGGCGCCGTGGCGGGCGCCTGTAGTCCCAGCTACTCGGGAGGCTGAGGCAGGAGAATGGCGTGAACCCGGGAGGCGGAGCTTGCAGTGAGCTGAGATCCGGCCACAGCACTCCAACCTGGGCGACAGAGCGAGACTCCGTCTCAAAAAAAAAAAAAAAAAAAATTCCCAAATAATTGACCATAAAACTCCTATAACTAATCAATTGTTATAACAAAGTGCCAGGATACAAGATGAATATACATGGATGCTTATCACCTTCGTATATACTACCAAATAAACAATTGATATTTGAGGTTAAAAACGCAATGCAGTTAATTCTAACATGCAAAACAATGTGTGTGTTATCATGCAAATTGTTAGTAGATATCAATTTAATAAAGATGTACAAGATCTATATAAGAAAAAGTACAAAAGTCTGTTGAAAGAAATCAAAGAGTCTACATAAATGGAGAGATAGTCCATGTTCATGGACAGGAACACTCATTTTTAAGATGTCATTTCCTCCAACTTGATCTATAGAGTCAACACTATCCCAGTAAAAATTTAAGCAGGTAATTTTGCGGATATGGAAAAATGTATTCTAAAGCTTATATTAAAAATCGAAAGATCCAGAATAGCCAACACAATCCTGAAGAACAAAGCTCAATGTCTAATTAGTCTAGAAATGTCATTTAATGAATTATAATTATTACTCCTAAAGGTCACAGGAGAAGAGCAACAGGGTATGGAATGGAAAGGACATTACTGAATGCCCTGTGCTGCATGATATGGCTCCTCAAATAAATCTCTGGCCCTTCCATTAAATAAAATAAAATAAATTGTTATGAGTGAATAAATAGACACAGAAAAAAATACAAAAATGTAAAATATAAGACAAAATCTAAATGATCTTGAAACTGGCAATGAGTTTCAGGCATATAACACCAAAAGCATGATCTGTGAGAGAAAATAATAAGTTGGATTTTATTAGGATTTAAAACATCTGATCTTAAAAGACTCCATTAAGAAAATGAAAAGACAAGGCTCAAGCTGGGGGAAAATATTTGCAAAATAAATATCTAATAGAGGACTTATATCCAAATATACAAATAATTCATAAGACTTAATAAGAAAACAAACAACCCAATTTTAAAATGGTCAAAATATCTGAACAGAAATCTCACCAGAGAAGATACAGAGACATAAAATAATCATATGAAAAGGTGCTCAATATTAGAAAACTGAAAAATTCAAACAACAGTGTGATACCACTAGGCACATTTTGAAATGAAAAACCCTGTTGCAACTCTTAGCTTATTCCTGGTGGAAATAAAATTGCTATAGTAACCTTGTGAGGCATTTTGACAAGTGTTTACAAGGCTAAAATCTAGTTTTGCCAAATAATCCAACAATCTTGTTTTGGGTATTCACCCAAATGAGTTGAAAATTTATGTCCACTCAAAACCTTGCATGTTAGTATTTATAGGAACTTTATTCATAATGTCCAAAAATTGGAATCTACCAAGATGTCCTTAAATAGTCAAATAGAAAAACAAACTCTGAAGCATCCATATAATAAAATATTATTCAGTGCTAAAAAGAAATAAGCTACTAATCCACAAAAAGACATGGACAAAATTTAAGTGTATTTATTAGTGAAAGAAGTCAGTAATGAGTGTACACTCTACTACTCCAACTAGATGATGTTCTGGGGAAAAAAATCTATAGAGAAAATAAAAAGATGAGCAGTTTCCAGGGTTCAAGGGTAGTAAAGAAATGGGTGAACAGGTCAAACTATTCTGTCTGATACCATATGGTAGATAAATGACATTATGCATTGGTCAAAATTCAAAGAACTGTACAACACTAAGAGAAAACCTTGATACATACTATGGACTCTAGCTAATAATAAGTTATCAGTATTGGTTCATCAATTGCAACACATATGCTTCACATAGTGTTAATAATAGGGGAAACTGTCAGGGAGTGAGGGGAGAGTGAAAAGTGGGAAAGTATATACAAATTTTCTGTACTATCTGTCCTGTAAATCTAAAATTGCACTAACTAAATTTATTAAATTTAAAATAAAGAAAGCATTGAAGGCAGGAGGGCTAAAAGGACCTAGTGCATCCAAAGTTTAGAGTGAAGAAACAGGTTCCCAGAAGAGCAGGACCAAACATAGGGCAGAGGTAAGTAAGAATTCAGAGATCCTCAAAGACAAATATACCTTCCTCAAGAGAAGAGTGATTACAAATAAATACAACATCTATGTTTCATATATATCAGCTCATTTAATTCTCCCAACAATCCTCTGACATAGTATATTTCTGATTTCTTAGTTGATTAATCTAAGTTTAATACCAGTTCACTTAATCAACTGAAAAATAGCAGTGAAGAAAGAACTTATAGCTATGTCCTGGGACCTAGTAACTGTATAGAAATGAAGATAATAATCTAAGTAGATGAAAATGGGTTATTTTCTACTAAGAAGTATATGCATATGTTTATGTATGTGCATGTATATGTGCATGTATATGTGCATGTATATGTACATGTGTATGTGAATCTGTATGTGTGGATATATTGCACATCATTTTTTTTTTTTCCACAGGAGAACAAGCAATAATCCTGACTCTTTCTGGAAGCAGATTCCTTGATTGACTCTTATTTATGTATTTATTTATTTACTTTCTTATTTCTGAAGAGAATGATGTCCCCGAGTGGGCCTGGAGGTTCCTAAATAAAAAGAGTTTGGATAAAGTTAAAATAGTTTGTGTGAAAAAGTGTCAGGAATGATGTATTTTAAGTCAGGAATCCTGAGGTTAAATGCAGAGCATAATTGAGTAAGGCAGGTATGTGTGAATGAAAGATTCTTGGGTGTGGTCCAGAGTAGAGCAAACCGACAGTGAGTAGAAGATCAGGATCAAGAATTCAGCAGTTTCAGAGATCTTTATCAAGTGTGACTCCTTCCCCTACAACACACACTAGAATGCCAGTAGAATTTAGAGACAGAGTGGGGACCCGGAGCAAACTGTAGAACATAGTGTAGAAGCTGAGGATACTTTATTCTGACATGAAAGCAATGGTTATTCACCAAAGATAAAGGAACTAAGAATCATCCATGTGGTGTACTCCTGACTTCCAAATTTACTGAAAGTGTTTTAGTTTTATCTGCTTTAAGAGATCAACAGAAATATTTCCTTCAGTGATCTTTAAATAAACTCAATGGTTTCATTCACCTTTTACAAACAGCATTTAATAAACATCCCTGAGAAAACTCATACACAGAGAGTGAGTTTAAAGGTTTCAGTCATGTCCATATATAACCATGACAATATTTTTATCTGTCTTTTCTGTACTTTGCATAATACATTGAGAATGTAAACCTAATAGAGAAATCAATGGTTGTTTTGTTCACTCCTTTATTCATAATATCTAAAGAGTATGTGTTACAGAGATGATGTAAAATAAATATCCATTAAACGATGCTATATTTTATGTTGCTTCTCTACTCTTGAGTAAATATTCCAAACAAACACAATCTATTAGCAACGTTGCTTTTTCCCTCATTGAAGTCCTACTTTCTCATGCAGGGACTAGAAATCCAAACCATATCTTTTTAGCTCTTATAAATTGAAAAGGTCCAAATCAAAATGGAGTTGACATATTTGGTAACAAATCACAAGGCAGGGTGGAATTAATCCCAATCCCTCCAAAGCTGTATCATTTTACACTTTAGCACATATTCAAACATACTTTTGCTGAGAAGAGTCAAAAGAGAAATTACTTAAAAAATCAGAGATCAGGATTTTATAACCCAAAACACAATGAAACACATGTGCTGGCTAAAAGTTTCCATTTTGTCTCCTCACTTTGACTGCTACCATCACATTGAAAATGATAGAGTAAATTAAATACATCAGTATTTTGCTCGATAATTAACCTAATGGTGTCTCTAATTTTGATAATATCACCTTGAGAGGAAAATGGTTGCAAACACAAAGTGTCAAGTGTAAAAGTCATGTTCTTTTGCCTATTTTTGAAATTGTTGTTAAGTCATAATTCAGTTGAAGATTGGCAAGGTAATACCAGATGGTGGAGAAGCCAGAGGAGCTTCATAGTGATAATAGACTTCACCAACAATTATTTCCTAAGTACTAAAAATACTTTACACATGTGCCATGCTTTCTAGTTTCCAATGTCCTTTAGCATTTGATCCTTGTAACTCAGTAAGTGCAGCAGAGCACATTTTATCAACCAATATTACAAATGCAGAAATGTAGACTCAATGAAGTTAACTGATGGGCCCAATATTACAGTGAAAAGTGGCAAAGCCAGAGTCAGAACCCACCTCTTTGACTTCAGTGAAAAAGAATATTTATAGCTGAATTTCATTTCTCTGGAATTCTGTATTATTGTTATTTTATGTAAAATATTCTTATTTAAGATATATACCCTGATTACAATCTCAAGCAGGAGGCACTGAAACAGCCATGAACACTTGGAATGATAATAAAACTAACAAAAAAACAAGATTAACATTTATTAATGCTAGGCACAATACTAGACATTTTATGTGACTATGTAATGTAATTTTCTCAACATTATCATCAGGCAGATGCTATTTGATAGATAAAGACACTTAGGTTCAAAGACCTTAAATTCTTTAAGGAAGGTCATAAAACTTCTTTCAAGGTCAACCTTGGACTTGAATTTGGACCAGAGCCTAGGCCTTAGCCACCAGGTAGTTCTATCTCCTGAATCTGACTTTTCACTACATCACTCCTCTTTGTGATAATTTCATATCTATGAGTATGATTATAAACCCTACTAGCTGAGAAGAACATTAAGTTTTGAATAAGAAAATGAATATAAAATTTATTTACAAACTGTAAATATAGAAAAGTCAGTGATTGTTAGTTAAAATTCATTTCTTATGGTCTTTTCCATTAATGCTTTTTTTCTTTTCTCTTTTTCTCTCCCCTTTTTAGTCTCTAGTTGGTTTCTTTATCATACTAGTAACTGTAAGTGACGTAATTGGGTTTCATGAATTCCCATGCATTTTCCTCTTCCATGACCACAGTTCCCATCAGGCATCTTGTGTGTGGCTGATCACTGAAGAATAAGTGAGTTGTGAATTTATGAATGTAAATCCATCATCGCCAATTGAAAGAAATTTAGTGGTGTATGCTGTATTGGCAGTGGGCTGTTAACATTATATTTATGTATGAAGGATAGATATTATTCAATGTTTTATATTTTTCTATCAAGTTTTTCTTTAATAACTCTGAAACTTTAGTACTTGAGCATTGTACTCTGTGAAATGTGAAAATCTCCATCAGTGTTTTTTTCCCACAGATTTGTTAGAATAACCTACACATTCAAGTTAAATATGGTTAGCTGTCATCAGCTTCTAATTGTGGAACTGTAGTCTTCAGTAAAATTGGACAGTGGAACAAATCACATAAGGCATTTTACTCTTTTTTTTCCATTTTGGCTCTGAATCTATGTTGACAGGGTGACTTACATTAGTTTTATGCTCTCAGAAAAATGTAGCCCTATTTGCATTTGTTGCTATTTTCTTTTTTTCTTGCTAAAATTCAGAGGTTTACCTAGAAATAAAATGAAGACATCATAAAATGGCTCTTTTTCATAAAAATATTAACAACTATCATTGAGGGCTAAAACAAGTGACCTGGCAAAACCCAATCAACATATAACTAAACATGTTATCTTTTTGTCATCATGCATTAATTTATTTCCTTTTCTCTTTTTTTCCTGCAAGTTTAGTATTTGCTACCTTGTGGCAACACGTATGTTGATTATCAGCTAATTTACACCTCATGTTGCATATAGAATTTAGTGGCTGCCAATAATTATTATGGTAGCCAAACTAGATATTTTTCACTTCTCTTCTAAAAACTGATCATGGGTTCTTTAAAGCAATCTGGTTTTGTTTTATGAATTTTCTGCAAGAAAAAATAAAAAAGAAACTCAGAACTGTGATTTTTACCATTATTCATGAAAAATTATATGATGGAAAGAAAGTAGGATTTTTAAAAATTTGGCTTTAGCAGTAGAAAATGTGCACAGAGAAGAGAATGGTAGAGTCCCAAGATCTCATCTTTACGTCACATTTTAAATAGGCAATGGTTCAATACTTGGCCGATGGGAATCTTATAGACTGAAACTCCTCTGGATTTCTTATTCAGATTGTTTACTTATAGGTGAAATTAATAATTTCAAGTTTATTTAAAATTTGAAAACCTATGAAGAGCTCATGGAAGCTTGTCAGTTTACTTGAACACATCACTATTTCAAACATGCAGTAAAAAATAAAATAGTATTCAGATATTCAATAACATAAAAACACATTTTCAAAGTAATGGACATTTATTTCTGAAAATCAGTTTGACTTATGCCTGCTTTCATGCATATTCAGCATAGGTTTCTTTAATAGCTATAAATTTGTTCATTTGTTGAGGTACAGTGGGTTTTATCCCCCTCTGGATTACACGGGAGTAATTTTCTGCTTATATTGGAGAAAAGATGATAAAGGATCTTAGGTGTATATGAAATAATTTTTGTTAAAATAAGTTTTATTTGAACTATTTCTGGTCACATAACAATTTTATATTATCTTCTCTTATTGCTGAAGTTTCAAAATTACATATCCTTTAGCTCTTTGGTTTTTTTTTTTTCTAATTAGACTCTATTTCCTCCATATTTTCATTTTTTTCTTTCCTTTTCATTTCTGACTTTCTTTTAAGGCAACCTATACTTGCAGTGTAGACAAAGCTTTAGCATTATGCAAACAGGGAATTCAGCAACTTTCAAGATATTTGTATTATTTTATACCATGTACACTAAATATTTGTAAAGTTTTTATTCATTCATTTATTTATTTTTATTTTGAGACAGAGTCTTGCTCTGTTGTGCAGGCTAGAGTAAGGTGGCATGATCTTGTCTCATTACAACCTCCACCTCCTGGGTTCAAGTGATTCTCCTGCCTCAGTCTCTAGAGTAGCTGGGATTATAGACATGCACCACCACACTCAACTAATTTTTGTATTTTTTAATAGAGCCAGGGTTTTGCTATGTTGGCCAGGCTGGTCTTGAACTCCTGGCCTCAAGAGATCCGCCTGCCTCGGGTTCCCAAAGTGATGGGATTACAGATGTGAGCCACCACACTTGGCCAATATTCGTAAAGATTTTTGTCCACTATTAATAACATTTGAATACTCTATTAGGTTGAACATAAGTTAAGCTACTGTAACAAGGACATTCCAGAATACTGTGCTCACATATGACAGAAAGATATTTCACTCTAATATAATAGTCTAAATTGAGCAAGCCTGTCTGAGGGAACAATTGTGCCATCTTCACTACCAGATTTCCAGTGTTGCTTTGGGCCTTGCCATTCTGCAAGCAGTGGGAAGGGAAAAGAGCAATCCAGTGAGAACAGCTTTGTTTTTAAACTGGTAACACATTGAAGTTGCTCACAACATTTTTTCCTGACATTATCAGCCTAAACATACACACAAAGGCCACATCTGCCTACAAGTCAGATTAGAAAATATAGCTCCTCATTGGATCAACATATGTCCAGCAAAAATTGAAGAGTTTCACTACAAAGAGGAAAATGAAGAGAATGAGTACAAAGAAACAGTTAGCAGTCTTCACCCACTGATGACTGTTGGGTTTCTTCAGAGTTTAATAAAATGACCACTTATTTGTTTGTAACACTCCAATACTCAAAGTGCTACCATCTAATGTGTATAAAGAATATTTGTAAATTAAAGACATGATTCTTTACAATTGTTTCCACAGTGAGAAAGAGGAATGAAAGCTCATTCTTGTTTCTTTCTTTCTCTGTCTTTTATTTCTGTTATGCTTTACATTCTTAAAATATAAGCAGTCTGGTATTCTCAAAAGTGCTAATGGTATTGCTGCATAAATTTTAATCTATTTCCCAGGGAACCAGCATTAAATTCACAGGCAGCCTGGAAAGAATTAAGGCCTACTAGTTTTGAGTTTATTTCTGAATACAGATCTACTAGAGAAGCTATAAGAACTGTTATCAAAATATCATTTGGAGAAATGTAGTATTTTATATGGTTTTATTAATATTATAAAATTATATTACATTATTTATAATTATGTTAGAGCAGAGATAAATGACAGATTTAAACCTGATCTATAGGCAAAACAAAAATTGTCAAAGACAAACTATAACTATTGGCTAATTTTTCAACAAAAGAAGATAAAATTCATATTTACAAAACCATAAAAAACTTCACTTCTTTTTAGAGTATAAGCATCTCTTCAATGTTTGTTCATAATTATATTCCAATTACATGCTATAAGTTTTCCAAATAAATGTACTAATGTTTCAAATGTGAATATTTTTAATATTTTATTATATATATCCACCACTATACTCACTTGCCATTTTTGTTCACCTCATTTCTTTTATTATTATTATTTTTATTTATTTTGGGGGTGGGGGACAGTGTTTTGCTCTTGTTGCCCAGGCTGGAGTGCAATGGCGTGGTCTCGGCTCACTGTAACCTCCACATCCTGGGTTCAAGCCATTCTCTTGTCTCAGCCTCCCAAGTATCTGGGATTACAGGCACCTGCCTCCATGCCTGACTAACTTTTGTATTTTTAGTAGAGATGGGATTTCACCATGTTGGTCAGACTGGTTTCCAACACCTGACCTCAGGTGATCCACCCACCTCAGCCTCCCAAAATACTGGGATTACAGGCATGAGCCACCACACCCAGCCCACTTCATTGTTTTTTAAACTATAACTCATGCTAGAATTCACCAAAGAAAGCAGCTGCATAAAGTTGTCAATGATATTTATACTCATTCACTCAAAACACTGTTTAGCAGTTGCAAAATTTATACTTTTTTCTATTATTGATGACTAGCGAAGTAAGACACTTCATCAATACTTTTTCCAAACAACTGTGTCTGAAATTCTGATGTATAAGGTATGTCTCAGATTTACATACAATTATCAAGAAAAAGAAATAGAATCTTGAGATTTTCTGTGACTATCTTAGATAAAAAATGAGAGTTATCTTTCATGTGTAAATTACTTAGAATAATAAATTAATAAACCACCTATTTTATTACTCAGAGTAATAAACCTTTCAACAGGGATGATTTTATTTACACCTGCACCCACAAAGCACAATTCTTGGCACGTAGTAGGCAATTAATGACTGCTTGTTAAATCAATATTACTCAAAATAATAAAATAATATTATTCAAAATAATAGACCCCTATATAATTAATAGAGGGGTTTATCATTTTTTAAAATTATAATTATAATTATAGGGGTTTATAATTAATAGCAATTATATCTAAATGTTGATTATTACTATTACTATTTTTTTTTTAGATGGAGTCTTGCTCTGTCACCCAGGCTGGAGTGCAGTGGTGCAATTTCAGCTCACCGCAACCTCTGCCTCCTGGGTTCAAGTGATCTTCCTGCCTCAGCCTCCCAAGTTGCTGGAATTATAAGCAAACACCACCATGCCTGGCTAATTTTTGTATTTTTAGTAGAGACAGGGTTTCACCATGTTGGTCAGGATGGTCTTGATCTCCTGACCTCATGGATCTGCCCGCCTCGGCCCCCCAAAGTGCTGGGATTACAGGCGTGAGCTACCGCACCTGGCCGAAATGTTGATTTTTTATAAGGAAAACATTTGAAAATAAATATTAAAATATGTGATATTTCTTATTGAACTAACGTCAATAGCATAGTAAAAAATAAAGCATTTTTTTCCCAATTATTATTTTTTTGGAAAAGAAAAATGAAAAGGAAATGTAGATAGTCTTGCCATTGGAAGTATTGAAGGGTTTTTTGTTGTTGTTGTTTTTGTTTTTATACAAACATGGCATCTCTTGCAGAGAACAGAGAAGGAATTCCCCATATTTTCTCAATATTATCACCGTGCCTCCATTGAGTCTGATGCTCCAGTGATATCAAACATCTTGCAGGTACTAGTGCATACTTCATCCCTACTGACATGTACTAAAGCATCCTGAATTTAACAGGTCAAGAGAAACCTAATTTCTCAGTAGCAATCCTATCATCTGAGTAAATGGAAATACCATATTTCCATTGCTCAGGACCTAAAATTTAGAATCAGTTTTGAATTCTGTCTTTCTTTCTTTCTCTAGGTTAATTACCCAATTCTGTAGATACTACCTTCAAAACACATTCAGAATCTGATGGACTCTCACTTTTAAATGCTACGACCCCGGTTCTATGCATCAACATCCATCATGTAGATCACTGTGAAAACTCCACGTCTTGTTTCCCTGTGTCCATTCCTGCCTTCTACAATCATATCATACATCATCTAGATTTCTTTAAAACTTAAAAGTTTATCTTTTTTCAAAATCCTCTAGTCAACATAAAATCTAAAGTTCTTACCATGCCCTGAAAGGCCATATGTAGTTTTTTCCACCTCCCTTCATTCTGATTTCGGGCCTTAACTCTCTCCCTCTAAACCACCGCATATCAACCATACTGGCCTTTTTGCTGTTTCTCAAACGAATTAGTTCCTGCCTCAGAGTCTTTGCCCTTGCTGTTTCTTCTACTTGAAAAGTTATTCGACCCTACTTGGTTTCTCACTTCTCCCAGGTCTTTACTCAAATGTTATTAATCGACTGGCTTTCTAAAAAGGTTCCGCTTCTCCAGCCCCTCTCTATCCTTATACTCTGCTTTGTTGTTTTAAACAGAATTAATCACTACTTGAGATATTATGCTTATTAGTTTATTTATTTTCTTTTTCTAACATACAAATTTTACGAAAATTGTTATGTTTTCTGTTTTGTTCAGTACAACATCTGCAAGTTCTGGCATTCAAAAACCATTTGCTGAATGAACGAAGAGATAAAGGAATGCATCATGCCCAGAGGCTGTTTCAGATCTTTGTGTCTCTCTGCCAGCTTTTCCTGCTGCCTGGAAGCCTTATAGTCTCCTGGGTCCTGGCTATCTAGTGAACAAACCTTCAGTTACCTTACTGGAGAGTTTAGAATATTGTCCTCTTTCCTAGAGCTTTTCTGTCACACTCTTCAGATCAAACTACCCATCCTTTCCTCGGCTCATCTACTGTAACCTCTGCATGCCTCTTTCGTATCTCCTGGGACACTTAGGTGTCTGCAGTACTTTCTGTGTCCAAAAGCATCCTGTGGACAGGGGACGACTTTATTCACACAATTCTTGGCACACACTAGGCACTTATTGACTATTTTTTAAATCAATGCATAAATAGAAATAAGCAACATATGTCTAATATTCTCCTCTTGATATATGAATGAAAACCTAAAGCTAAAGATTTCTACGAGTTAACTTCATTTTTATGACTCTAATAACTTATTTAAGAATAATAATAATGCCAATGACCTATTGCACATTTGCTTTTTGCTGGCATTATTGTAATTTAATAAGTAGTAGTAACTCATTTATTCAATCTTCTGAGTTTATGAACTCTTACTATTTGAATTTTAGACAGGAGTGACCAAGGCACTAACATGTTGAGCAGCTTGTCTCACTCACGAATAAGAACAGACTCAGGTCATCTGCCTCCAGAGCCTCTGCTCTGTGTCGTTAGTTCATTATATAGTCTTCCTCACTATAAGACCAATTTCTTTTTCTCCCCCTACATATATTAGGAGAAAAGTTTTTGACAGGGGTCAGTGTTGATTGATTACCAAAGTAAATATCAGACAAACTTCCGTGAGCATCATATGATATAAATTTATTTCTGAGGCTACAGTTTTTCATCAAAATTATTGTCCTTTATTGGTTCCAGTATGCATTTGTATCTTATCAAGGCACATTCTGTATAGGTGATTTTCTAACTAATTTTAAGCACATTATTTTGTGTAATTATATATATATAAATTATACATATATACGTAATTTCATAGTTAATTTTTACTTACATCCTAAAACAAGAGTTAACAGATGTGATTGACAGTGCCTCTCACAGGTAAGACTTAGGTTTTATTTCCCATGAAATGTTTAAGAAGCATGTGTACTAACCTAAAGGAAAACTCCTCGACATATTCATGAGTAAGCATAACCTGGCTTATTGTATTAACTTGCACTAAATTGGATAAAACTGGGGAGTGACTATCAAAATAATTTTCTTAAATTTAGAAAGAGGAACCCTATTATGTTAAATCTCTTATTAATCTCTTATTATTACCATCTTAAACAAGCATTTAAAGATCTTAATGACTAGCACCACTATTTTAGAGGACAGTTGCAAACAGAGATCACGACAGGTTTTATTAAGGGAAAACCTAAAATGAATTTAGAGACAAATTATTAGATTTAGAGGGTAAGTTTAGTAAGCTGGTTATATATATACACACACACACATATAAACATATATACATATATAAATACATATAGTTAATCTGAAAATGATTAATTATGCTTTTATACTGAGCAATAAATATTTAGTAAATATAATTTCTGGGACTGCTATCTTTTCAATTGCTTTATATGGAAAATTTTAAATATATACAAATATAGAAATTATAATAATAAAAAAACCCATGTACCATCTGTCCTTATCAATTCATGACTAATTTGCATATAGCTCTTGCTAATTCCTGCTGCTTCTGGCTTGTTTTGAAAATTACATTATTTTATTTTTAATATTTCAGTGTGTCTCTCTAAATAATCAGTGTTCATCTTGAAACATAACCATATTTCTATGATAATATTTAACTTAAGAATAATGCTTAATATTATGATGTAATCAAATAGTGTTCAAATTCCCTGAGGGCCTCAAATATTTTTATAGAATGTTTATTCGAATCAAGATACAAATAAGATCCATATATTACAGTGGGTTAAAATGAAAATTTTCCTATAATTTCTAAACCTCCCTCCTCTAAACTTTTCTTAATGTTTATTTGCTGAGGAACCAGGCCATTTGTCCTATATAATTTCCCAGAATGTGAAATTTTCTAATTGTATCCCTTTGGTAACATTTAACTTGTATTCTGCTTTCTATATTTCTTATAAATTGGTAGTTAGCTCTGAAGGCTTGATCTCATTCTGGTTTGGAATTTGGCAATAATAATTTATAGGTGGAATTATATACTTCCATTCTGTACATAATATGGTGAGTTTCAGAAAGTAGAATGACTCCTCTACCTATATTTTCTTGCTTTCCTGATTATTCTGAGATTGCATTGAATCCATTTATTGTTGCCTTAGTTCAAATACGAAATTTGTATTTTGTTTTCTTAAAAATTTATTGATATATAGTAAATTATGTAAATTTACTAGAATATTGTCAAATATAAATGATTAGGAGGACTTTTTTCCTTAATTCACCTATTATATTTCATTTTAAAATATTTTTTATTATACTGTAAGTTCTAGGGAACATGTGTACAATGTGTAGGTTTGTTACATATGTATACATGTGCCATGCTGGTGTGCTGCACCCATTAACTCGCCATTTACATCAGGTATATCTACTAATACTATCCCTCCCCTCTCTCCCTACCCCACAACAAAAAAATAAGGAATGCTTCACGAATCTGTGTGTCATCCTTGCGCAGGGGTCACACTAATCTCTGTATCATTCTAATTTTAGCATATGTGCTGCCGAAGCGAGCACTATATTTCATTTTTAATTGACTTTTTCTTATTTCATTAGTCGTCAACAAATCTTTACAACAGCAGAAACATATTAAAAGTGGCTTTGATTCTTAATTTAATGACTTCACTTACCATAAGAAAACTGTTGACACACCTGGGACCTAGAGAATACACTGACTGTGATTGTTTACCATTTAGTTTTCTTTACAGTTTCTGTTCAAAGTAATCATGAATATTGAGATGAATGTGTCTTGAGTTTTCAATATGTTCAGGACATAGTTCATCTCTATTCTTGAAATTGATTTACTCTCCTTTCAGATTAATTATGAAAGGCTTAATTTAGTATGAAATTCAAAGAAAAATGCTTTATATACTCTTGTCAATAATTCTACTCTGATAAATCCAAAACCATATGTGATCACCAAACTCTATTAAAGAATTATGTATCATCATTTTAGAGTTTTTCATAAGTGCTATTAATTGCCACTTCCAAATGGACTTTGGTGATTTTCGTGGTTTATTCAGGGTGGCACTTGGAATCAAGCTAAATACTCTTTTTATCTTTTAGTTCATATTTACCAATATGAAATTCTATTTAGAATACACTCTATCTAACAATGCAAAGTGGTACATCAGATATTGGGCAAAGATAAACAGAACTGGTCTTTGAAAGCCTAAAAATCAAAGACAGAAACAGAGAGACAGACAACATATACTAGGATAGAATGTAGAGGTACCTACACAGGATGAAAAGAAAGGGACCGCAAAATATCCCATTTACATGTGAAAGGAGCTTAAGAAATGCAGCCTATACACCATAAAATTAAAGAGAAGTTTGAAGCACAGAAATACATTAATATCAAAAGATAAAAATAAAAAAATTAAAACTGGGATGAAATCGGAAGAAAATGAAAATTAGGTCAATCTGCTTTACAGACGGCCTGACACAGTCAGCCCTTCCCTGGATTGTTTAGCTTGCTGGCTTGAGCATCCTCGGCCCTTTGTTTTCTCAATCCTGAAATGTGCTCCCAAGAACAGATTTAGTCTCTGAAGTCTCTGGCACCCACCTTGATCTTATATATTAAGTAAAGGAGTTCTAATTTTTCAGAAAAAAAAGTTATCTGACTCTAATTTTTTGACTCAGTTCTGCAAAGAGATTTCTACTATATTCCTAGTCCTTGTATTTTCCCCATGGTGTGGTAGGCACTCTCTATTTCTTTGTCTAATGTCAATTATTTTATATATCTGGGTCACCAGGACTTTGCCTGTCCCTGTAATTGACACCTGCTAATCAGCAAATACTAATATAAGAAACCTGCCTGTTTCTTCTCTCCCTCTTCTCTTCTCTGTATAATTTTAATATCACATAGTCCTAAATCTCTAGTCAACACTGTGAAAAATCCCTTGTTCATGCCTCTCTGATGCCACATTCTGCTGCCAGTTATATTAAATGCTCTATCCTGACTGCCAGATCAATTTCTACCTGAAATTACATCTGTCTTCAAAGACTTGTTCCATTTGAGTATTCATCTGGGTCCAGTCTGAGAATGTCATCCCTTCTGAAGATGTACAATTTTAGGCCACTTAGAGCATATGCATACCTGAGGTCATTTTCCCATTGCCCCCAAGGAGCCACCATGTTCCGCTGACATCACTGGGATTATGAATTGGAAATTCTGCAGCTAAAGGAGCTGCCCTCCCACAACACCACAGGAGGAAGCTCTGCGTAGACAGTCACTGTGGAGAGCTATCGTTCCTGCCCCTCTTCCACAGCTTTCCCAATCCACTCTGTCTCCCAAGACACTGTCATCATAGATAATCCTCTATCAGGTTGCTCCTCCCAGATTATTATCTGCAGGCCTCTGGAGGGACTGAGGAGATAGAAATCCCTATACCTTATGTCTTCTTCCACTGATGTCTAGAAAGAGATAGAATATTGATCCAGCTGCTAGGATTGGAGAGATGAAAGGATGTATGGAGGATACAAGCGTCTGAAGGTAATTATGACCTGAATCAGAATTTTAAACATGTTTCCACAGAAGCAATGTTGTAAACACATTTGTTAATTTACCTACCATTCAATGTATATTTCTTGTGTAGCAGACATGAGCCAGTCACCATAATGAAATAAACGATGATTTGTCTCTTAATTAAAATAATAATTATTTCTCTACTTAGGTTAAGCTATAGATTAAGATTTAATTAACCTTGGTGAATAAGAACTCTGATCACCTAGTACAGTTTTTAAGAGAAAATTCAAGTTTCAACAATCAGGCCATAGACTTGCTAGAAAGCATTTGCAAGAATACTCCAACCCACAAGTGTGAATTGTAGTAGAGTTATGACGTGCAGTTACTTTCTTGTGCCCGTTTGTTGATACCACCAACTGTCATGAGTAGTTTTACATTAGAGAAATCATGTTAAAGAAACATACAATGCAGTTTTGAAGAGAAAAACACAACCCTGCCTAGTGGGGCTGCGCGTATGTCTCTGCAGCTTGTGCACACCAAGATTCTGAGGGCACTATTCCGAGAGGCTGCAATGCAAATTTGTTACTTAGGGTTTTGAAGGGCACCACCTGCACAACCACAGAAGAGAGTCTTGCTGCCTACCTGACTCTTATCTTTACTGGAATGATGAAAGTAATGGGTCTAGAGTGTAGATAGTTATAAAAGTCCCAGGGTTTGTTGTTTGTTATTTGTTTGCTTTATTAGCACATCAGCTAATAAAGCTTTTCTGCATAGGTTCCTCTCTCTTTTTTTTTTTTTTTTTTTTTTCCTGAGACAGAGTCTTGCTCTGTCACCCAGGCTGGAGTACAGTGGTGCAATCTCCGCTCACCGCAACCTTCGCCTTCAGGTTCAAGCAATTCTCCTACCGCAGCCTTCCAAGTATCTGGGACTACAGGTGCACACAATCACACCTGGGTAATTATTTTGTATTTTTAGTAGAGACAGGGTTTCACCATGTTGGCCAGGCTGGTCTCGACCTCCTGAACTCAGGTGATCTGCCCACCTCGGGATCCCCTCAAAGTGCTGGGATTATAGACATGAGCCACTGTGCCTGGCCCATAGGCTCCTTTT
This sequence comes from Chlorocebus sabaeus, assembly GCF_047675955.1. Taxonomy (NCBI): domain Eukaryota; kingdom Metazoa; phylum Chordata; class Mammalia; order Primates; family Cercopithecidae; genus Chlorocebus; species Chlorocebus sabaeus. Next base: position 77,063,401 of record NC_132910.1, on the reverse strand, counting down.
CTGAGTAACCTGATTTCAGATATAAGAAAGAAAATGCAGACACTAGGTCAGTTAGGTAGAACTTAAAGATTGGTTTTGCTAGTGTAGACTCAGTTTTCAAACATGATGAGGCAACATTTCCAGCATTTAGGAAATTTAGTGATTTAGTTTTAAAGGAGGGACCTGGAATGGGAACCATAGTATTCTGTGCAGTATTAAAATTGACCAAGAGACAGGGAATAAATATAGTGAAGACAATCAAAAAAGGGAGCACATCTCAAATGTGTGGTCATGGGCTTCAGATTCTTATTTACACTGGTGCTGGAAAGAGAGGGCCAGAGACAGAGAGAGAGGTATGACTAGATGTCAATGTGGGTTGAATGCATGAATCTCAGAAAAGGGAGTGATCAGCATAAAGTGAAGATGTTGGATAACTGCAGATAGTTTTCCAAATATATGAACATCACTTGTATCTGTGGATCAGAATGAGCAGCTAAAATTAGGAAAGTATGCCAAAATGAGATTATTTAGTGACTTTTTTGGGATATCTCTGATGATAAGGTATGCAATGCCATTAAAGAAAAAAAAATTAGAATTTAAGAATAGAGGTGGAAAGAAATTACTTAGGCCTCAGATTTACTCCAGGATGTATAGTTAAGTGGACAACATAATTTAATGATGAGAGTAAACCACTCTCTGAGTGGTCTCAGACAGGCAGGCTGGGATGAGCTGCACCACTGACTACTCCTCAGCCCATAGTACTTGGTGGAGTCAGTAGCCAGGCTCGAGGCAGTGGTATTATCACCCATCTCCAAAGAGAGCAGCTGAGTTCCTCATCTTCCCTCTAAGCAATTTCTCCGGAGATAATTCTACCTAAACAAGCCTCAATGAAGATGATAGCATCTGATGTTAGTATGACCAACGATACCGTGCAGACCAATCGAAAGAGCAGTAAGAGATCCATGACTTCCAAAGAAAGCATTCCTTAGTTTCTATTTCCTAGAGGTGAAAGTACAATGGTGTAACCTCTTGGGTTGAGTAACTTCTAGCAATATTTAGAGTTTTCCCAGGAGGCAAAATTGCCAGGTAAAAAATAAAGACAGATATTTACATTATGTGAACAATATGAATGAAGTAACCTTATTAAGGATTAAAAGGAATATGACTTCATTTTTTACCTCATGCTAATAAATGGGTTTTATATGAAGATTTTAGCTCTCATGTATCTCTGCTTGGATGAATTTTTTATTTTTTATTTTTTAATTTCACTGCAGGGAGCTGAAACAACAGAGAGAGGGAACAATGGAGAGGGAGAAAGAAGACTGATTGAGGATATAATGTAAGTTATTGGCTAAGGGCTGAATGATATGTGTATGAAAATAAACTATATAGTGATTATCTTGAGAGAAACTGCTGTGGGGTTAAGAACAGATATAAGACACCAGAGGTAGAACTACACTGGGAGACTTTTCAGTCCACAGACTTCTAAATACCAGAAGCATCCATCTACACTCCAGAAAAGTCATGTCTTTGGATTTAGGACTCTACCATAGAGTAAAATCCACTCAAAGTGCAGCCTTCTAAAGCTGAAAACCAAGCCTCAATGATACCTTTAAATGAAAGTCAGGGTTTGGAGGTTGAATTCCAACAAATAAAGGAGTCTTGGAAAATAGTGTTTCCACAGAGGCATGTTAACAAAGGGAAAACAAAAACTTTAAGGTTATCAGTTAGGAATTGCACTCCCTACTAGAATTAAAAGAAAAACTCTTCAGAAGTATGTACCAGAATTAGGAGTGTATATAACATAACATCCACAAAGTTCAGTGTTAAATCTAAATTTACTAGACATTTTTTAAAAAGAAAATATGACCCACAGTTAAGAAAAAAAATGCAATGAGTAGAAACTGACCTCAAGATGGCCCACATACTGGATTTAGCAGATCAAGACTTTTTAGTGCTAATATAAATATTTTCATGGATTTGAAGGAAAATGGGGTTTATCTAAAGATATAGAGAAACTTGGTAGAGAAATGAAAACTGTGGGGAAAAAAGAAGCAGAACCATGTGGAAATTCTGAAACTAAAAATTGCAATGTCTAAAATGAAAAAAAAAAAAATCTGATGGGATTAATAGCAGATTGAGGATGACAGGAAAAACAGGTCAGCAAACTAAATAATAGAAATTATTCAATACAAACAAAGAGAAAAAATGTAAGAAAAATTATCAGAGCCTCAGAGAACTAAGAGTCACTATCAAGCAATCTTATGTGTGTAATTAGGATCCCAGAAAAAGAAGACAATGAGAATATGACCAGTAAACATTTGAAGACATAATGGCAATAATTTTTCTAGATTTAATAATAAATATTCACTATCCACTGATAGATTCAAGAAAGCTCAGCTTCAGGCTAAAAATCAAAATCAAGAGAAAGTGAAGACATTAGCTCAAGGAAAAAAAAAAATAGATGTAGTACTTACACAGAAAACATAATATAGATTATGGCTAATTTCTCATCTGAAGCCATGGAGGCCAAGAGCTATAGAAAGATTTACTTAAAATGCTTAAGAACCCATCTTCCAGCCAGGCGCGGTGGCTCATGCCTGTAATCCCAGCACTTTGGGAGGCAAAGCTGGTGGATCTCGAGGTCAGGAGATCGAGAACATCCTTGCTAACATGGTGAAACACTGTCTTTACTAAAAATACAAAAAAAAGTCAGGTGTGGTGGCGGGTGCCTGTAGTCCCAGCTACTCGGGAGGTTGAGGCAGGAGAATGGCGTGAACCCGGGAGGTGGAGCTTGCAGTGAGCCGAGATCACACCAGGGCACTCCAGCACGGGCTACAGAGCAAGATTCCATCTACAAAAAACAAAAACAAAAACAAAAACAAAACAAAATCCCAATCTTCTATTTCCAGTGAAAGTATTTTTTAGAAACAAGAATGAAATGAAAACATTTTCAGATAAGTAATAACTGAAAATATCACAAGTAGACTTGTGCTAAAAGAAATGCTAAAGAATGTTCATTACACTGATAGTAAATGACATCAGATGGAAATTTGGCTCTATTATTAGGAATGAAGATACTAGAAATGGTTAAAAACAAGGGGCAGAAGAGGGGACAGTAAACATAAAAGGGTTTTCTTAAGTGTCCCAATTTCCCTTAAAAAAATAAAACAGACTGTTTAAAACAAATAAGAAAAATAAAACAAATACAAATTGTTAAATATAGTTATATAGTTATAATAAAACTTAAAATATTACAACAGTAGCACAAAAGATGAAAAATAGTGTTTCAGTTAGCTCAAGCTGTCATAACAAAACACCATAAATTGGTGTAACAGAAATTCATTTTATCCTACTTCTGGAGGCTGAGAAGTTTAAGTTAAGGCACCAAATGCTGGCCATTTTTGTTCTGATGCAGGCTCTCATCCTGGCTTTTAGACAGATGTCTTCCCTCTGTGTCCTTACATGGCAGACAGAGAGAATAAAAAGAGACAGCAAGAGTAAGGGTGAGAGAGCCCACCTTCTCTGTTCTCTCTTCCTATAAGGACACTAATCCTATGCGACCAGGGCCCTATCCTTATTACCTTATTTAATCTTAACTACCTTTGTGTAGGCCCAATCTTTAAATAGTCACTTTTAGGGTAGGGCTTCAGCATATGAATATTTGGGTGGATGCAATTTAGTCTGTAGTAGATGGTGAGGGTATTGGTGAAATTGTATTGTTGTAAGGCTATTACAATTGTGAAGTGTGAAGTGTCAGATATCAAGTTGCAAGTTTACAGTGGAAAATGGTATAATATTGACTCTACATAATAAAGGAAGAAAATATTTTTTAAGAATTGATAATACAAATATGGTACTTTGTCACAATATTAAGGACTACACAAAATCTCTTAATTACACTGATAATCAAAATAGTATGAACAACCAAGAGAAAAGAAATTCATTATGGACCAATGAATATATTGGTACCCTAATCATTTTTTCTCTTTCTAATATTAATGAATTCCTGAATATTGCAGTTGTTACTTTATGTTCTGCAAGATTACCTTTTTATATATACACAATTGAAAACTAAAATAGAATGGGCTTAAATTATCTTTTTCCAGCTAAAATCAGTATTTGATGAGATTTTAACTAGCGCAGTAAAGCAGCGTAGTCATTATTCAAATCTATATGGACTCATCCTTACAAAACAGCCTCCAGTTTAACCCTAAGCATTCTTTAAAAAGCCTATTTGTTGGTAGACAGAAGGAAGGCTAAAATTCATGTATGACAGGATTGTAAATACTTCTACTCAGAAAATGAAATCAAGACTCAACTCTATTTGAGGAAAACATGCCAACTTTAAGAGAAGTTGAAATTTTGCACGGCCTACTTATTGCTGGTTTCCTAAATGACCTAGAGTAAATAGAAACAGCCTTTTCATGTGGCTGCTGATTAAAGCAAGGTCTGTAAGTTGGCAGTATATCATCTGAAATTTCAAAGTGTAAGTGGAAGCGGGGTTTCTTTTCCTTTCAAAAAATCCCCCTACTCTTTATACGTGGTCTGAGTAACTGGCATACAGATATAAAATCGCTGGGCAGTAATCAGGAGTGTACTGGTCCTTATGGCAGGCAGCAAGTGGGTTACTGCCAGGTCTTTGAACTACAAAAATAAATAGAGAATAGAAGTGCATTGTATCGGCCAAGCCTGAGGCTCAGTCATCTGTCTTGGAGCATGCTCTGGTGAGAGTGTTTAACTTGGATTCTTTCCATCACATGTGGTAGCTGCAAGAGTGAAAAGAGAGAGGAAAAGAACAATGTTAGGTGGTATATTTAATAGTGTGTTGGCTTAACAATTCTCAGGAAACTGTTACTTATATTTTTCTCTTAGCAGCCAGAGTTTATCCTCTTTGTTGAGGTTCTGAATGAATGCATGTGTACTGTAGAAAATGTGATTCTACCATCTCCACCACTTTCCATTGTTTTACGAAAGGCTTAAATAGCAAGCATGGAGATTCCCCCCAAACGCTATCTATTAAAGGAAACTAAGTATGGCAGCTCAAAGGACAGTATATTTTTGTATTTAATTTCACCAGCAGCTTTATATCCCTGAGTTAACTGGTCTCCTTTACCCTGAACCTGAGAAGCTGGAATTTGTGGTAACTGGATGTTTGTTGTTTTTGGCTAAATTATCCTCTTTCCTTTCTTTTCAAGGACAATATAACATAAACTAAAACAATTTTAGGCTCCATCTTTTCATTTTTCCAATTTTTCTTCTATAAGAAAGGAGAACCTTTACTCTACCACATTGTACCCATAATAGAAACTTCATTTTAAAAAATACCTGTGACTAGAGAAGGAATGGATTCTTTGTAAAGACAGTGATGCACTCAGCTGTTGTATATTAGAAAAAATTTTGCTTGTTTTCACAGCTGAATTATTTTCCTTTCTATATTATCAGGAAGAGTACTAACAAATCATATGAGATTTTTAAGAGATTTTAAAGAAAAAGGCAAAACTTTTCACAGTTAAGTTTTTAGTTGCTAGCATGATTTTTTTTTCTAGATCATGGAACACACATTTTGTAGCTCTGTGAAACATCAGTAAGAATAAACTAATGAAAATCTGAATTATTTATGAAAATACAACTAAAAAAAATTAAGTTATAAAATTTTGTTGTATTGCTTTGGACTACACATTTTTCATGATTTCTACAATTTTTAAATTTAAGATCTTGTTCAGAAACTAAATATGTCAACATAATAGTCCATTTAAAAATTCTTGAAGTACATACCTGGTAATATGAGCTTTATTCCAACCAGCTTTATTCAATCTAATTCTTCATAGGAACAATATAATGTATGAGGAGCTACATTTCTGTAAAATCTAAATGGCTTCTTCTACTGTTAAATAATGAAAAGATTAAAATAAATCTTGATGTTAATAAGTATTCCTCATGAAAATTATTCAATAGCTTATGAGGCTGATATTTTAAAGCTAAGCTCAACATCGATCATATTTTTTCTTGGCTAACAGCCTTTTTAGAACAGCAAATTTAACTTTTTAAAATATAAAAAGTCAAAGACTGTACAGAAAAGATATTTCAGTACAATTTAACATTAAGAAGTTATCAAAGGAAAAACATATATAGCTATAGTTCTTATGCTTTTTGAAACATTTTCATATACTATTTTCAAATCATATGATATTATAGCAGACTGTATCATATGCTATCATATTGCATAATTTTAGTAATCTTTTAATAATGAATTAATTTCTATCACATATTACTTCAAAAATTTAAGATTTTCTTCTATTATCTACATTTGAAACCCATATTTTTTATTTCCCCCAATGAGGTTTGCAGACATTCTTTTCCCTTATTGTCACATAAGCAGTTATAGAAACAGAGAATGAAAATTAGTGTAATAATGGCAACAATGCCTCTATATTTATGTCTTATAAAAACGAGGAAATTATTAGATGCTCCTGAGTCAAAACCCTAATGTAAAAACATTTCCAAAAGCATTGCTTTTGAGGGCTTAACAGACTTATTAAATTGTTCAGGGACACTCGAGATCAACTGACTCATAAATCGCGTATTATCTGCTTTTTCAATGTGTTTAAACAGCCAGATATAATGCTTCCATGTACGCACTGAAAATGTGTGAGTACTTTAAATGTTCTTGACCTCAAACAGGCATTTAAACAAACTGTAGGTTGAAACTATTCTAGATAGTAGAAACTTCAGAAGTTGTTGTTCTCCAAGTAAATAAAGCTTCCCACTCAGACATTTTCTTTTTTATTTTCTCTGTCATAGAAGTTGAGCAACTGACTCATGGACTTCCTTTTAAAAATATGATAAGACTAACTCAGGTCAAATAGATTCTGCAAGTGAGTGACGTAGAAAGTAGAGAAGAGAAATTATTTGAGAGTGTCTTAATAATCACGGCATACTGCTGTGAATAAAAGATGTCTCAAACTTCAAACTAGGCCAAAGAGATGAATTACTAGGTCATTTTCCAGGGCAGCCATGGGCTTGCCCCTTTGATTAACATTTGATTGACTGGGCTATTCTACAGATCTGTAGGGGCAGAGGCCAACATATTCTTCTTCTGGCAGGTTTGCAATAGTTTCTTTCCTGTGGAAAAGATAATCTCAAATGTCATGGTTCATGGCCCTGTTGGACATTAACTGATTTTGTATTTAACCCAGCAATCTTGCCTAGACACTGCTTTATGTTGCTTAAAAATGCTTGCACTAGTATTCTTCTTTGAACTAGTTTTATCATCTCACTGATTTATCAATTAATGAGTTAAGTAAAGATCATTTAAAGATATTCACTTTATGTTTACCTAAGTCATGACTTAACCTTTTGGAAGAGTATAATAAAGCATTGGTAAGAGTATAAAAAAATGATTCAGATGTTACAAACTTTAAAGGGCTCAGTGAGGAAAACAATACTTTTCATCTATTGTGTTAGTAGTGAATTCTCCCAAGGATTTATGACAATAAAAATTAATTTCATTGTTAAAATATGCAAAGTATTAAATTTAAAACTCCAATTTATTTAGCTAATAAAAATAATCCAACTATCAAGTATTTATTGAACATTTGCTTTCTTGTGATATTCCTCCTTTAATAACCTGTGCATTGTGGAGACAATGTGCTGTCGTATGAGAGTGCACTATTCTCTAGACCAAACCTTTGACGTTTTTGTTTTTGTATTCTCGGTGTTTTCTGTAATGCTTGACTTAGTAGGTGTCTGGCAAATGATACATTTTAGATTTTTAATGTTTATGAGGCATGTCTTTCAGTCTTTGTTAAATAAAATTAAGTTTCTCAAAAGTATTCCATTTATGAGATGTCCCTGGGACCCAAATATGCTAATTTTTTTTTCAAGTTCGGTGTATTTAAAATATAAAAATTTTATTCAGTGTACCTATATACATCTTATTTGTAATAATTATTGTGTTTATTTTTTTAACAATTAAAAAAAAACCAAATGGCATTAGACTACATCAGGAGCTAGAGGTGCTATTTGCATGTTGTGTGAACAGTTCACTTCTCTTTGTCTCAGTTTATTGAACTCCAAAATGAGACATGGGAGAGAAAGTATCCTAAAGTATCTTCACTGCCTAAGAGTCTATTATCATATGTCAACATCTGTAGCAATTTGATCCTACCAGTTGACAACTACTGTGGTTGTCAACTTTACAATATTGCAGATAAAGTTTAGGAAGAACTTTAAGAAATCACATTGGCCAAGTCAAAGATCTCCTGAGTGTATGTGATTAAGAGGATGCCTTTTGAAATAAAAAGTTACTTCAAAAAATCACTTTACTTGCAGCATGCTTTATATAATTGAGAAATTGATGTGGAGGGTAGATGGAGCACAGTTTCATAATCTTTTAGCCTTCAGATACTAAAGACCACCTTTGGTGTTCTTGGAGAAAGCACGGGGAAACAGAGCAAGGCAAGTGCCTTGTTTTTTTGTTTTGCTTTGTTTTATGGCTGTATCTGAGTACATGTGTGTGCATGTGTGTGAACATGCTCCCCTGCCAATGATTTTATGAGGCTTCATTCAACATGAAAAGTTTGTGACATGAAGGAAAAATTGTCAAACCTAATATGAAACCTGAGTTGTAGGTCACCTAAATCATAACCAGTGCTAAATCATAAATAGGCCAATCAAAAATATTTCACAGACTGACCAAGTGTAAATATAAGCCTCTGGTTGCTGGCATATGTGAGCTATGTAGCTGTAAGTCCTACAAAACAACTCTTCTATGGAGAGGTTAGGATTCAGTATAGCAATATTCTAAGACTTATTTAGCTCTTAGTATGTAAGTTTTGCCGCCAGAACATTTTTTCTAGCTTTATAATGCTGAAAAAATATATATTATTTTATACAGTAACAGTAATATGTAGTAATATAAGATGTGTTATTTACTTATGTTTTTCTTTTTAACTTTTTTTCTCTCCTCTCGTGAAGCTTATTTTTACTGAGTTCCTTGGAAATTCTTCTGATTTAATTTTCAACATTTTTTAGCATTACCTTTTAAAATTAATTCTATTTAATTATTTCACAAAGAATGGGGGCTCATTTAACTCTCTTTATTTTCCTTTCAAACTTAATGCCAGTAGTCCTATAAGAAACGCTATACTCACTCTTCCCTGTCAGAGCTTTATTCCTCTAGGTAAAGATTATCTGCCTTTTGTTGTTCTTGAACCATTAAACATAACCAATTTGCCTAAAGGGACCATATACTTCTCCTTCTTCTGTACAGCGAATAAGGGAATTGTTTATGTAAATGATATACATATGGACAAATCCTACATACACTTCATACCCCAAAGCTATCTAAAATTCAGAAATTTGAATTCAACAAATCCATAAACTGAAGGGGAACACCTAACCAGGCTCAAACAACTAGGCTTTCATTGTTTTAGCTCCAATATATACATGGAATATTTTTTCCCCAAATATGGCCCAAGTTTTCTATAAACTTACTGAAGAAATTCTTGTTGAACCAGTATATAGAGAGCTATGTGAGCTCCTTAACTCCCAATAAGTAATTTGATTCTCATTTATATATCCCTAGGTAAGTATTATGTAGGGAACAATAAGAGATGAGCCTTTTCATATCACCCCTCCCATAAATATTCCCTTTAATCATTTTTATACCTCATGCACATTTCTCCTGCATAATAAATTTTAATTGATTTTCAAAGTCTTAGAACACATTTATATTTTGCATCTAGAGAACAATAAAAAGATAAATTATTATCAATATCCATGGAGTTGTTCAGATAATTATTTTAAACTTGAGACCACATTGCTGTTATTCTCAGACACCTGGGAAAAATGCATTTCCACTAGCCAATTTGCTTAATCCAGAACAAGATAAAACACTGCTTTGAAGCTAATTTTAATAACTTTCTTTTAAAAATAAACTTAGTTATGGAATTTGTAGAATATTTATAGTATAGTTTGCTCATTTTCTTAAATGAGTCTTGATATTTGTGATAGTTAATATTAGATGTGAACGTGACTGGAATTGAGGAATGCCTAAACGGCTGGTGAGCCAATTTTTCTGGGCGTGGCTGTGAGGTTGTTGCTAGAGGAGTCTGGACTGGGACCACACCCTCAATGTGGGTGGGCTCCATCCAGTGGTTGCCAGTGGGGCTAGAACACAGCAGGCAAAAGAAGGGAGATAAACAGTTGGTTCAGGTTTCTGATTTTCTCCTTCTTCCTGTGCCAGATGCTTGCTTCCTCTGCTCCTGCCCTTGGACATCAGATTCTAGGTTCTTTGGGCTTTGGACTCCAGGGCTTGTACCAGCAACCACCTGGAGGCTTTCAGGCCTTTGGGCTCTGACTGAGTGCTGCACCATTGGCTTCCCTGGTTTTGAGGCTTTTGAACTTGTACTGAACTACACTACAGGCTATCCCCAGTTTGCCGACAGACTATCAGGAGATTTCACATTGTAATCATGTGAGCAAATTCTCCCTAATAAAATCCCTTGTATATATGCATATATCCTATTGGTTCTGCCCCTCTGGAGAACCCTAATACAGGTTTTGGAATCAGGAGTGATTTTACAGGAATGGAATTTTTTTTTTAATTTATTTTTTATTATTATTATACGTTAAGTTCTAGGGTACATGTGCATAACCTGCAGGTTTGTTACATATGTATACTTGTACCATGTTGGTGTGCTGCACCCATCAACTCGTCAGCACCCATCAACTCGTCATTTACATCAGGTATAACTCCCAATGCCATCCCTCCCCCTTCCCCCCTCCCCATGATAGGCCCCCGTGTGTGATGTTCCCCTTCCCAAGTCCAAGTGATCTCATTGTTCTCACATTTATTTGCCAATTCAGACAAGAAAAATAATGATAACTGTGATACTTTTCATCTGTCCTGATGGAAATAATTTTTCATTAAAATAAAATAATATCTTGGAATGGAAGGTTGCAAGGGAGAAAAATACTTTTGAGAACATGCCAAGGATTTCTAAAATTTGAAGGTGTTGTAATGGACAAACATAAACAAAACTGTTAAGGGCTATACTTCAAACTGTATTAAAACTGGTAGTTTTTCTTTTACTACTCAAATTAATTGATTCAGTTGTCATTAGTCTGTTAAAATATTAAAATTGTTATATCTATGCAAAGATGTACAGAGCATTGGATGAGATGAAAATGCTTTCCAGGTATGAAAAAATTAAAGTAAATGAGTCATAGCAGCTAGATGTAGATCATTTTCAGGATGCAACAAGTAGGAGAGAAACTGGGATGTAGCTTATGGTAAAGAAGAATAGGGCTTGCATGGGGCTTTTGAATATTTCCAGTCATGTATATCTGAAGGATAAAAAGAAACCAAATTGTCTTTTGAGGAACTTGGCAAGCATAAGGGGAAATACAGGTGAGGCACAAAAATTAGATTCAGAAAGCTACACAGGGGTAAGCAGAAAGAGGTGCTACTCAGTACACTTTGATAGTGACACAGCCTATCCAAGAATTCAAACCAGGTGGCCCTCTGCCAGAAGCCTGTTATAATATCTCTTTCTTAAAAGGTATCAGGAGCACTACTGCTATTAGTTTCATTGGAGTGGGAGAATCCTCACACTTTGACAAAGCTGTAATATGACGGTTAGGTTAGCCATCAGTTCTTTCAGCCTTTGATTTTGTGAGCTGGAGTATCTTCAGAGTGCTTAGGTGCAAACCTGAAGAAATGCTTTTTGTAATTGCTATGACCCAGGGCAAGTGAGACTATGAAAATATTTATTTATTTTTAATTATATTGCTAATAAGTAATATATGCAGAAAGTATGATAAACATTAACATTGTAGAAATCTGAATATTTCATTTAACTCATAATTGGTGACTCATATTTTAGCTTTACTTCATCATTTAAAATGGGCTATTTAACATCTATTGTATGCTATGTATTGTGCTAGGCCTTAGCTACAGAGAATAAAAAATGATGTCCCTGTCCTTTAAGCTTATTTTGTTGTTTTACCCAATTTTGTTTTGTTATAGTTTTTTGTTTTATTTATTTATTTATTTATTTATTTTACTTTTGCCTCTAAAAAGATGAAAATAAAGACAGAAAGAAAAGGAAGATGGAGGAAAAGAAGAAAGGGTTTCGGACACAGCTCAAAATAGAACTGTGGGAGACTCACTAGTTAAAAAAAATTGTTACCAGAAAATTTTGTATAAAGCTGTTATACTTTCCTCCACCTAGGAAAATAGTAAATAAAAAACAATATGATGGCATTATGCTGATTGGACCTGGTGAGAGAGAAGTAGCAAGCACTCTTGACTTACTGGTGCAAGATTTGAATGTCAGGGGTGGGAAATAAATTGGAACTAAATTCAGAGGCCTTCTACCTCAGTGAAATTTCTGGGTCTCCAGTGGTACAGGGCCTGTCTAGATATTTCTTCTAAGATGAAATATAAGTTGTCTACACCAGACCATTTATCCAGTGACCCATCAAGCTGCTAGTTTTGAATGGGGCCCAAAACAAGAGAAGGCTCTGCAACAGGTCCAGTCTGCTGTGCAAGCTGCCCTGCCACTTGGTTGATATGATCCAGCAGATCCAATAATGTTTAAGGTATCAGTGCCAGATGGGAATGCTGATTGGAGCCTTTGCTAGACCCCCATAGGTTAATCACAGTGAGGGTCTTTAGGATTTTCAATCAAGGCCTGACAATCTTCTGCAGGTAGCTACTCTTGTTTTGAGAGATAGCCCTTGGCCTGCTACTGGGCCTTGGTGAAAACTGAATGTTTGGCTATGGGTCACCAAGTTACCATGTGACCTGAGCTGCCTATCAAAACTGGGTGTTTTCTGACCCATCTAGCCATAAAGTTGGGCATGCACAGCAACATTTCATCATCAGATAAAAGTGGTATATACCCTATCAGTCTTGAGCATGTCATAAAGGCATGAGTAAGTTACATGAGGAAATGGCCCAAATGCCCATAGTCCCAACTCCTTCTGCCCTGCCTTCTCTCTTCTGAACTGCACCTCTGGCCTCTTGGTGAGTTACTTATCATCATTTGACAGGAAAAGAGAAGACTAGGGCCTGGTTTACAGATGGTTCTGCATGATGGGCAGGCACCCCCACAAAGTGGACAACTGCAGCACTACAGACCATTTCTGGGACATCCCTGAAGGACAGTAGTAGAGGGAAATCTTTCCAGTGTGCAGAACTGCAAGCAGTGTACCTGGTTGTGCACTTTGCTTGGAAGGAGATATAGCCAGATGTGCAATTATATACTGACTTATGGGTGGTAGCCAATGGTTTGGTTGGATGGTCAGGGATTTGGAAAGAGCATGATTAGAAAATTGGTGACAAATTTAGGGAAGAGGTATGTGGATGAACCTAAGTGTTTAAAAAAATGTAAATATATTTGTGTCCCTTATGAATGTTCACCAAAGGTGACCTCAGTAGTGAAGATTTTTAATAATCAAGTGGATAGGATTACCCATTCTGTGGACACCACTCAGCCTCTTTCCCCAGCCACCCATGTCATCACTCAATGGACTCATGAAAAAAGTGGCCATGGTGTCAGGGATGGAGCTTATGCATGGGGCTCAGTAAAACGGACTTCCACTCACCAAGGCTGACTTGGCTACAGCCATTGCTGACTTTCCAATCTGTCAACAACAACCAACACTGAGCCTCAATATGGCACCATTCCTCATTGTGATCAGCTAACCACCTGGTGGCAGATTTATTACTGTGGGCTTCTTCCATCATGGAAAGGGCAGTGGTTTGTACTTACTGGAGTAGACATTTTCTCCAGATATGCATTTGCCTTTCCTACACGCAATACATCTTCCAAGACTGCCATCTGTGGACTCACAGAATGCCTTATCTACTGTCATGGTATCCCACACAGTATTGCTTCTGACCAAAGAACTCACTTCACAACCAAGGAAGCATGGCAGTGGGCTCATGCCCGTGGCATTCACTTGTCGAACCATGTTCCCTGTCAACCTGAAGCAGCTGGTTTCATAAAACAATTGAATGGCCTTTTGAAGTCACAATTACACCACCAACTAGGTGATAACAGTTTTCAGGTCTGGGGCCAAGTTCTCCAGATGACTGTATGTGCTCCAAATCAGCACCCAAAATATGGTACTATTTTCTCTCATTGCCAGGATTCATAGATCTGGGAATCAAGGGGTGGAAGTGGAAGTGGTATCACTTATCACTCACCATCACCTCTAGTGACCCAGTAGCAAAATTTTTTCTTCCTATTCCCACAACATTATGTTCTGCTGGCCTAGAGGTCTGAGTTCCAGAAGGAAGAATGCAGCCTCCAGGAGACACAACAGTGATTCCATTGAACTGGAAGTTAAGATTACCACCTGGCCACTTTGGACTCCTGTCTCTAAGTCAACAGGGTAAGAATGGAGTTACAATGTTGGCTGGACTGACTGACCTGATTTCAAAATAAAATCAGACTACTGCTCCACAATGAAGGTAAGGAATCATATGTTTGGAATACAAGGGATCACTTAGGGCTTCCCTTAGTATTACCTGGCCCTGTAATTAAAGTCAATGGGAAACTACAACAACCCAATTCAGGCTCAGAATACAAATGGCCCAGATCCTTCAGGAATTGAGGGTTGGGTCACTCCATCAGGTAAAACAAAGCAAAACAAAAACAAAAATAACAAAATGACCAACTAAGATGCTTGCTGAAGGCAAATGAGTAGTAGAAGAAGGTAGTTATCAATACCAGCTGTGACTATGTGACCAGTTACTGACATGACGACTGTACTTGTCATTAGTATTTCCTCCTTATTTTGTTAAGAATATACTTGCCCATATATACCACTGTATTAAGCAAAGTCTTTGTTTTATTTTATTTCTTATTTTTTTATCAGGTAACCTAAGATTTATTGACTTTATATCAGCACTTAAGTGTTCTTAATTTTATATAATAGTATTTAGGTTAAGGATTGTTACATTTTCAGTTGTACAAATGATAGTTGTATTATGTTAGATGGAATTATGACTTTGTTATTGTCTTTACTTGGAAATTAAGTATGATTTGAGGGCATGTGTATGGATGCCCAGTTGACAAGAGGTCAACTTTTCATGGTTAATATTAGGTGTTAACTGGACTGGATTAAAGGATGCCTAGATGACTGGGGAAATACTGTTTCTGGGTGTGTCTGTAAAGGTGTTGCCAGAAGAGATTGAACTCATCCCACAAACATTCAGGGCTGGGCATTACAACAGCTCTGGTGCTCTTGCAGTAATGGGCTCAACATGAAATCCTGGGCTCTTTCCAGTTCCACCCCAGTAGGCTGCTGCACTCTGCTACAGCAACCCTAACTGGAGTCTTCCTTCTCCCCTGTCACAAAAATGTGGGCAATCTTGCATCTTGAATTATGTTGTGTTGTTGTTGTTGTTGTTGTTTTATTAAATCAGGTTCAGAGCTAGCTCAGTTTGCCAAGGCCTTACATGCCTTGGTTGCTAATCTTAATCTACACACTAGCCCTGAAGGTTCAGTGAGTGGCTCTTCAATTTTAGGGTATGTAAAATCTGCTGGGCTGATAATGCAGATCCTATACTCATCACCAGGATCAGAGGTAAGGCCCAAGAATATGTGTTTTATCTAAGTCTCAGGTGATTCTGATACAGATGGGCTTTTAGAAGGCCATACTTTGAAAAAAACTTTCATAAATGCTATCCATCCCATTTCACAGATTAGAGAGCTACAGAGCAAATTTTTTTTTTTTTTTTCTAGACCAGTAAAGAACACAGATTACCTGGCTTTGAAATGTATACCTTAAAAAATATGTAAAAGACCTTCCTAAATTTCTGGACTTTTTTCCCCCCATGCTTTGCTCTTCTGTTTTCAAATATGCTTCATTCATAGGGGACCAGCAATCTGATTATTCACACAGAACTACTGTAATCAAATAAATTTGCTTAAGCTTTTGACTGAATAAAAAATGTGATTGACTGAATTGGTCAATTGTTGAATATAAAAGTTTGTTGACATAGTGTGAAGCTGGCAATAGGGAAGGTGTGACTGAGGTTTTTGATTGAACTCAATACTATAATTTTAGTTCATTTGATTTAAATAGAACACATATATACAAACATACATGCACAAGCACACACAGAGGGAAGCAAAGCATAATGTTGCCACAGGTAAAGCAATGTCAAAGAACAATAACAATGCAGGTCAGGAAAGTTTAACAAACCCCATTTTTTCTATCCCCCAAGTTTTATTTAACAGTGGACATTTTTACCACTCTGGGATTATGAAATTCAGAGCTTATGCTCTGGGAATATCATTTCAAACAATTTCTATCCCTCTAGATCTTTGAGAGGATAATATCAAGAGTACTTTAGCCACAAACCAAAAAAAGGGGAATAATTTTGGTAAAAGTTTGTCTTAGAATATAATAGCAATCATGATCTTATAAATAAAAAATGCATTTATTCAGGTCCAGGCTTACCTTCATGCTCTAGGTTTCTTGGGTAAACAAATTGACTGAATCAGATTTCCATGCCTGGTTGTGGATTGCAGTGCCTGACCTTTATGAAGCTCCTAAGTATTTGATAATCTCTCCTAAGCTGAAATAAATTTATTTATTTGGTTATAGTCAGTTACATATAGTATATACCATTGTGTTTTTTAAATATCTGAACTAAAGATAAATTCCGTTTTATAGTAGAATTCTATTTGAACAAAAGAAGTTATAGAAATGTTAAAATGCTACTCCCTACACCTTAGAACACACATACACACCCCTAAACATGCAAAAATGAATCAGTGTTCTACTTTACAAAGCAATTTGTTTGGCAGTTTGGGTTTAATTATTATTTTTGGACTAATAAACTAAGCACCTTAAAAAATCTATTTCCATTTTATTAATAAAATTTTCCCTGGGAAACACAATAGTTCATTTTTGAAAATAATTTTATTTATAATCACCCATGTTGACTATTAACACTCATAATATTTACTTCTATCAATTTGACATAAATTTAGTCTGAGTCTAACTTGATTCTTGTTCCTTTTAACCCTGGGCTGTACATGATCTGAGATCATGAGTTGGGTTTAACAAGAATGTTTTGGAGAAATTTTAAACGCATACTCCTTTTCCCTTACTTGCTTGTGCTGCCAAAATATGTCATTGTTTCACCAACAGTCTGCAAGATGGATGTACTCATTTGTGATGTCATTCTTTAGGCCACTGTAATACACTTCTTATCTGATGCTTTCTGCAGGAAAGTTCCAAAATGAATATATGAATTTATCTATCATTTAGTACTCTGACTTTTAATAAATCGAAGAGTACTTAATTTCAAGTTATAACTTTCTTAAAACATTATATTAAATTCATCTTGATAATTTTTAGGTTTATTGTGTTTATTCTTTGTGTTCATTCTTTTGGATTTGGGTTTCTTAGGTAAGTTTTCCTTTTTTTCTTTTTTTTTTTCGTCTGAATCTCTTCCATTTTAATCTAAAACATTTGATCATTGGCCCTGGTCTCAGAGTGTGTACATTGCCTTTCAGATGATAATCTGGTTAAAAGTTAAAGTGGTTTTATGTATGGTGTGATTGTACCAATGTTTATAATCATACATTTTATTGTACTGTAAATGTTCTTTTAGCATTTTGTAATTTTCTTTAACATTAGACATTTTCTGCATAAAATTGGATTGGATTTAAGTGTAAACTGTATTCTATCAGATCAAAGAAAAGAATGGAATACATGATAAGTATTCCATCTGGTGAGCATTGAGAGAGAATTACAAGTAATTTGCAAGCAGTCTCAGTGGAATTAAGCAACAAACAAGACTGAAGACATGCACTTGTATAGGTCATATAGAAACTACCACTCAGCGATTTCCAGTTACTTTTGCTGTCAGTATGGTTGTTCTCTACACGTTTTACCCATGCGAGAATATTGTTTCTTCTCTTAGACACTATTATACTTTATTCTCCCATTTCATACAATCTCTTTTTTAAATGATTTTTGTTGTCAAAATTATATTGAATTTTCTCAAACTCATATGTCACTTAAAGTGTCAAGCCTTTCTTTAGGAAAAGTGTTAGTCTCTTAGCCCCTCTTCAAAAATAGCTTTATCATTCACTACTTCCCAGAGTCAATTACTTTTAATTATGTAACTTCTTGCAGTTGTTATTTATCTCTATATCTTAGGAATTCAACTTCCTTCCTCACCACATCCAAAAAATACACTTCCTTTCTATCCATTACTAAATGTACTTCCAGTTCTGGTTAGGTCAATAGTCTGTATTTACATTATCATGACAAGATATTATCCACATCTGAGCCTTGTAGAATATTGTTATTTTTTTCTTGAACAACTTCTTATTTCCCTTGGAGTTACTAATTGTCTTTTTTCTTTGCTTAGTTTTTATTTAAATATATTAGCCACCAGTTTTTCTATAAGTTTTTCTCCAGCAATAAAATATTTCTCTAAATATTGATACATTCATATGCATAAAATGTCCAACAAATGTCATCTTGTTAGGGAAATATCTCCCAGTGATTTCTCACTTGTTCTGATCTGGATTGTTTGCTTTCTAGATCTTAGGAAATCTGAAACTCCTCTAGTTTTAATTAGTTAATTACATAATTTTCTTTTAAGCCTATCCACAGTATCTTTTTGAGAATGACTGCATAAAGATAAATAGTTTTTCAACGCTTTGCATGTCAAAGCATCTATAATCACACTTAGTTTGATAGTTCTTTTAGGAATAGAATACTACATTCAAACAGATTTTCTTGATATTTTAAGGCTCCATTATTGTCTAGTTCCAAATGTAATTTGTGATTCTTTGCTTAAAGAAAAATTCTTTTATTTTTTTCTCCCTGAAAATCATGCTGTTCTTGATAACAATATGTAGAAATTTTAGTAAAATATGTACATTTAGATCTATCTTCACCAATTTTTCTAGGCATTCGATGAATCTATTCACTGAAGAAATTAATTTCCTTATTCCAGGAATAATTTGCTGATTTTTTTTTTTTTAATTTTCTCACCCCCTTTTCCTCTGTTCTGTCTTGCAGGAACTCCTTTTATTCAGATGTTGAGACTCCAGACCTGATCCTCTGATTTTCTGAACTTTCCTCCCATGTTTCCATAAATTTGTATTTTTCTTGATTTGGGGGAAAAATTATTTAAATTTCTAATTAATATATCAAATTTTCATTTCTGCTATATAGTTTACATTTCAAGTTATTTTTTGTTTCCTGAATTTCTCTTTTTCATTACGTTGGTCTTCTAACAGAGGGATACTTATTTCTTTCATCTCTCTGAGAATATTAATGATAGTTATTATTTCTTCCTGTCTAGTGTCTTTTCTTCAAGTTTCTTTTTTTTTTTTTCCTGCTTATTTGTTATGATCCGTTTATTTTGTATTGGAGGCCTCCTGAGGTATGTCTTTATTATGGCTGTCTTCTTGTCTTTAAAATTAGGACATGTAAATCTGATTTGAAATTTTGTCTATATAAGAAATGTGAACTGTGGCCCTCTCTGGTTGATAAGTTTTGGTTAAATTTTTACAGTGCTCTGGCTTGACTGGCTTGATTGCTATCATGTCAGCTTCTGTAAGTCTCTTCAATTGGCTGGCTGAACGTTCCATAGATTTTTTTTCAGTCTCCTGATTACAGAGTATAATATTGAATACCTTCATTTTGGGAACTGGTATGAAAGAGGTTGTGGGGAGGGGGGTGGTTTCAGTATCAACAGGGTAAACTTTCACTTAATCCCACATTTTCTGTATTGCATTCTCAATTTGCCTGTTGTACTCAAGTCCAGAGACACCTTGTTCTGTTCTTTCCATGGAGTAAATCTCCAACTTCTGCTGAGATATAACAGGATCAGTCCCAGCTTTAAGGGGTAGGAGAAAAACATGAGTAGATCTAAATATTTCTAAATTTAAATTTCAAATTGTTCTCTTTTTAGCCACATAGTCACATGACCTCAGAACTCTGTGGGTCAACTCTGAACTAAAGTAGTAGGTGGTTCCATTTCTGTATGTTTCTTCCCTATTAGATGTATATACTGTAAAACCAATATATATACAAGTTTTCATGTTTAAAAAAGTTAATGTATATTATCAACATTACATTTTTAAGAGTTACTCATATTGAAACATGCTCCTCTTTTATTTTATTAAATTTTTAAATTTTTATTTTGAAATTATTTAATGTATAGAATACTGAAAAGATTTAGGTTTAGTATTCAGCTATTGAACCTATACTGATTTAAATTAAAAGCAATTTTTTAAAGCATGGGTTAAATGATTATACAAGAGAATGAGTAGTATTCTTTACATATAAAGCTTTTCTCTTAGTCGGTAGTATACATTATGTTAAGTTTTTATGGCTGTCTTTTCTTGAGTAGCTTATATTTTATATAAAATAAGAAAATCAAAAAAAGGGTTAACAAATTTTAAGTTGCTTTAATAAGAATTAATAAGGCACAAAAGAAGGACTGGTGAAGTCTTCACAGAAAGGGATCAAGGCTTCTTTATACACGAAGGATTTGGTCTGAATCTCAAAAAATAACTATTAAGTATTTGAAAAAACAATTTTTCCAAATACTAGTTGTTAAACAGTGTACAGTATTGGGAGTTTTCAAGACCCCACTGAATAAATTTCTACAGAGTTGTACACAACTAGTAAGACTTTTACACAAACTACAAATATTATATTTCTACCTATTCACCAAAGCTCTTTGATAAAAACATTTAATATATATATGATTGTATTAGAGAATTATTCAAACTACAATTCAAACATACTTGCTGTAATACAAATAAAAGTGAAAAATGTTATTACTGATCTGAATAATGCAATGAAACACACATCTAGAAAGTTTTTCATTTCTGTTTGATATTTTCACTTGTGAGGCTGGTTGCTTTGATCAAAATATAGAATATGTATCTGTAATATGTATGTATTTTTAGCAATTTATTGCATCACTTTACCTTATTCTGCAAATGTAAACTGTATTCACAAACTTTGCTGAATACTTCATAAATATTTATTATTTATCAAAATGAGACTAGACCCAGAATTTGTGATGTGTTACTATTAGCCTTTTCCATCTTATGTAGCCTACATTTTTTTGGTTTTAATTACTTTTTTAGAACGTCATTTGGATACCTTCCAATCTAAACCACCAAAAAATGGGTTTTGGCTACATTAACGATCTATTATAACCTAAGATGTTATTCAAAATATTGAACAACAGATATGACCTGGGAACAGATAATGCAGAGGGAAAAGTCATCCAATTAGGAATGAAACCATTTCTTCAACCACTGTGGCCTTTCCAGTATGAACTTGTTGACAATCTGGCCTGATTTTAATAGCCTCATGAGATTATATGTTATAAAGAGACATAGAAAGGGACATTACATTGAGAAGAAAACAGAAAAAAACTAACAATCTTTTGTTTTATTTTTAGATACAAGATTTTAGAAATAAAGTGGCTAAGAAACAACCAACTCATTTTTTATGGTTAATAGAAACCCTATTTTCTATCGGAATTCCTGTTTTAATTATATATTTATTTACTTTTTACAAAGTGGATCATTATCATAAAAATACCACCTACTAGGATGCAATTAAAAGTACATTTAAAGCTTCATTAAAATCTTTCTGATATGAATTAAGCAGTTAACAATAGGCAACCTACAGAAACAAGAGCTATTAATGCGGTCATGAAAATAAAGTTCCAACAACTATCCACTAGAGAGCATGAGCCCGGACTGTAGATTGTTTATTGTCAAAGACTTGACTGCCTAATAAATGCTGGCAATGTCTTGAGTGTGCTGGAATGCAGTGCAGCTGCTGCATTAGTCAGACTTTCCCTTTTCTGAATGCTATAATCCCTCCAATACTGCATTAAATATGTTTTCAATATTTATCTGGATAAAAATGTGCTGAATGTTACAACAGTTTAATTCCGATGTTACACAGGAAATCTGGAAAAAAGAGAAGGTAACTTTATCTTTATTGTTAAAACCTAATGCTATTTATTCTCTTATAATACATGAGAGTGCTCAAAAAGACTCGTGATCACTCTAAGGCAGACAAACACCAACAGCATTGCAAGCATATATGAGGACTTAGTACTTGGCTGTAGGGAATTAACCAACCTCTTGCCATCCATGAAGATTTAAATTCAGGCAGGCCTCCATGACTGAATGTCATGTAGTAGGTAATAAACGGCTTTAAGACTTGTTATACTCTATACAATCCAAATCTTGACAAGCCAGAAATAGAAATCATGTATTACCATGTCACATATTTTTATTAGATTTCTTGAATGATTGTCTAAACTATTGTTAGCCAATCTATTCAGTGGTAACTAAATAAATTAAATTTCCTCAGTAGACTCTGAGCCACTTGAGGTCTATGATTATCCTTTTTAAAAAATGTAACATCTCTATTGAGATATGATTCATATATTCATGGACCATACATTTCACACATTTAAAGTGTAAAATTCAATGCTTGTGTTATATCCTCAGAGTTGTGCAACCATCACTGCAATCAGTTTTACAATTTAGTTATTTTCCCGCTAGAAATCCTTATAGCCATTAACATTCATTCTTATTTCTCTCCCAACACTCCCAGTGCTATGCAAACACTAATCTACTCTCTATCATTTGCCTATTCTGGTCATTTTAAATAAATGAAATCATACAGTATATGACCTCTTGTGAGTGGCTTCTTTCAGCACAATGTTTTCAAGGTTCATTCATGTTGTAGTATGTAGCAATACCTCATTTCTTTCTATTGTCAAAATAAATTCCATTTTATGGATATACAACATTTTATTTTTCTATTTATCACTTGATGGACATTTTGGCCATTTCCACTTTTGGACTATTATATGTAATGCTTCTGTGAATTTTTTTGTGCAAGGCTTTTTGTCGATATGTGGTTTTAATTCTTTTTATTCTATACATAGGAGTGGAATTGTTAGGTCATAAGATAACTGCAAATTTAAACCTTTGAGGAATGGCTAGACCATATCTAAAGTGCCTGTACCAAATTACATTCCCAACAAACATATGTAAGGGCTCCAGACTTTCCACATCTCCCTAACATGTCTGTCATTTTAGTAACAATCATACTGGTGGGTGTATGTGGTATTGCATTATGGTTCAAATTTAGATTTCTCTGATGGCTAAAAATATTGAGCATTTTTATGTGCTTAATGACTATTTGTATACCTTCTTTTGAGAAATGCCTGTTCAATTTTAATTTTAATTTTATTTCAATTTCAATTTTAATTTAATTACTTTTCATTTTAATTTCTTTTAAGAAATTCCTGTTCAATTACAAGAAAAAAACAAACAACCCCATCAAAAAGTGGGCAAAGGATATGAACAGACACTTCTCAAAAGAACACATTCATACAGCCAACAGACACATGAAAAAATGCTCATCATCACTCACCATCAGAGAAATGCAAATCAAAACCACAATGAGATACTTTGTACTATTTCAGTCATTAAAAAATCAGGAAACAATAGGTGTTGGAGAGGATGTGGAGAAATAGGAACACTTTTACACTGTTGGTGAGACTATAAACTAGTTCAACCATTGTGGAAAACAGTGTGGCGATTCCTCAAGGATCTAGAACTAGAAATACCATTTGACTCAGCCATCCCATTATTGAGTATATACCCAAAGGATTATAAAGCAGGCTGCTATAAAGACACATGCACACGTATGTTTATTGCAGTACTATTCACAATATCAAAGACTTGGAATCAACCCAAATGTCCATCAGTAACAGACTGGATTAAGAAAATGTGGCACATATACCCCATGGAATACTATGCAGCCATAAAAAGGATGAGTTCGTGTCCTTTGTAGGGACATGGATGCAGCTGGAAACCATTATTCTCAACAAACTATCACAAGAACAGAAAACCAAACACCGCATGTTCTCACTCATAGGTGGGAATTGAACA
Organism: Chlorocebus sabaeus; assembly: GCF_047675955.1. NCBI lineage: Eukaryota > Metazoa > Chordata > Mammalia > Primates > Cercopithecidae > Chlorocebus > Chlorocebus sabaeus. The sequence goes on along the minus strand of NC_132910.1, from coordinate 77,039,420 downwards.
ATTAGATCACGTGGACGCAGGAAGGGGAACATCACACATGGGGGCCTATTGTGGGGACAAGGGGGAGGGATAGCATTAGGAGATATACCTAATGTAAATGATGATTAATGGGTGCAGCACATCAACATGGCACATGTAAACATATGTAACAAACCTGCGCGTTGTGCACATGCACCCTAGAACTTAAAGTATAATAATAATATAAATAAATAAATAAATAAATAAATAATAAAAATAAAAAAATTAAAATAAAGAAATTCCTGTTCAAGATTTTGCCTATTACTGAGTTATTTTTTTGAGTTTTAAAAATTTTCCTATATTCTAGAGAGAAGTCCATATCAAAATATTTAATTTACAAATCTTTTCTCCCATTCTGTGAGTTTTCTTTTCATTGTCTTGATGGTAACCTTTGCAGCACAAAAGCTTTTAATTTTCAAGTTCAAATTATCCTTTCTTTTTTATTGATTTATTTGTTTGCTTTATTTTGTCTCTTGTGTTGTTAGTGTCACATCTAAGAAGGCTTTGTCTAACCCAAAGCCATAAAATTTGTTCCTGTATTTTCTTCTCAGAGTTTTACAGCTTTAGTTCTCACATTTAAGTGATGTGATTTATTTTTGAGTTTATTTTTGCATAATGGATAAGAAAGGAGTTCATTTTTACTCTTTTGTCTGTGTTTATGCAGTTGTCCAAACTATTGAAATCAATAGAGTGGGGTACTGGCCTAGAGACAGACATACAGATCAATGGAATAAAATTAAAACTTCAAAAAAAAAAAAAAAAGCCCTCTCATTAAAGTCAGTAAGTTTTCAACAAGGGTGCTAAGGTAATTCAATGGGGGAAAGATTGAACAGTGTTTTCACAAACTGGGGCTGGGATGACTGGATGGCCACATTTAAACCCTTGGTTTTGCTAACATTATCTCTCATCTATTCCTCATTTTCTTAATTTCACTGTATATAGTTATCCTTTTTTCTTTTCTGCTTGTTAATAGTTATCCTTTTTTCCTTTCTGCTTGTTTCAGGTTTAATTTGCTCTTTTTTCTAATGTCTTAAGTGGAAAGTTATATTATTATTTAAGATAAATATATATTTAATATAGGCAGTAACAACCATGAATTCCTCCATGAACTGCTTTAATAGCATCCATAAGCTTGAGTATATTGTGTATTTATTTTCAGTAATCTAAAAGTTTCTAATTTCTTGTGATTTCTTCTTCACTAATTGATTATTAGTAGGTTATTCAATTTAAACCCATCTGGAAATTCTCTAAATTTGTTTCTGTTATTTTCATTTCAATGAGGTCAGAGAAAATACTTTGTACTATTTCAATCCATTTAAATGTATTGAAACTTGTTTTATGATCTAGCATAAAATCTATCCTGGAGAATGCTCCATGTACTAACTTACATTCCCACGAACAGTGTATGAGGGTTCCCCTTCCTTCACAACCTCATCAGCATTTATTGTTGCCTGTTTTTAAATAAAAGACATTTTAACCGGAGTGAGGTCATATCTTGTAGTTTGGATTTGCATTTCTCTGATGATTAGTGATGTTGAGAATTTTTTACAAACTTGTTGGGCGTTTGTATGTCTTCTTTTGAGAAACGTATATTCAGATCTTTTGCCCATTTTTAACCAGATTATTTGTTTTTTGTTTTTTCTATTCTGTTGTTTAAGCTTTTTATATAGTTAGGTTATTAATCCCTTGTCAGAGTGATAGTTTTTCTCTCATTCTGTATATTGTCTCTTCACTTGGTTGATTGATGTGCAGAAGTTTTACCTTTATGTAATCCCATTTGTCCATTTTTGCTTTGATTGTCTGAGCTTTTGAGGTCTTACTCGAGAAATCTTTGTCGAAACCAATGTCCTGGAATGTTTCCTCAATGTTTTCTTCTAGTAATTTAATAGTTTCAGGTCTTATATGTAAGTTTTCAATCTATTTTGATTTATTTATTTATTTATTTATTTGTATATGGTGAGAGATAGGGGCCTAGTTTAATTCATCTGTATATGGACATACAGTTTTCCCAGTCAACTCATTCTCAACAAAGTTGCCAAGAATGTATACTGGGAAAGAACAGTCTCTTCAATAAATGACCTTCATTATTTTTGATGCAATATCAGTTACTTTTATTGTAATTTTCTTGTCTGTTATGAGTAACTTTCTTTTGGTACTTTAAATATTTTCTCATTGTTCTTTCTTTCACTGTTTTTAACATGATGTGCCTGGATTTGAATCTTTCTAGCCTGAATACTAGTTGGAGTTCCTTGAGTTTCTTGGATGTGTAGGTTAGTGTTTTTCATTAAATATGGTATGTTTTCAGGCATTAATTCTTCAAATATATTTCTATCCTTTTCTCATTCTCCCCTCCACGTCTGGTACTCTAAGGTGCATGTTGATGTTCCACATTTATATGAAGCTTTGTTTATTTTTCCTAATGATTTTTCTCTTGTTAGTTGTGTTGCACAATTGCTATGAACTTACTTTCAAGTTTACTAGCTTCTGCCTGTTCAAGTCTACTGCTGTGCTCCTATAGTGAAAGTTTTATTTCAGTTATTTTACCTTTCAATTTCAGAATTTCCTTCTAGTTCTTTTATCAAATTATATTTATGTATTTATTATTTCAAAATAGTTTTTGGGAACAGGTGGCATTTGGTTACATGGATAAGTTCTTTCATGGTGATTTCTGAGACTTTGGTGTACCCATCACCCAAGCAGTGTACACCATGCCCAGTGTGTACTCTTTTATCCCTCACCTGCCTCCCACCCAATCCCCAAGTCCCCAGAGTCCATTATATCATTTTGATGAATTTGCATCCTACTAGCTTAGCTCTCACATATAAGTGAGAACATATGATGTTTGGTTTTCCATTCCTTAGTTACTTCACTTAGAAAAATGCTCTCCAACTCCATACAGGTTGCTGCAAATGCCATTATTCCATTCCTTTCATATATATATGTGTGTGTGTGTGTGTGTATATATATATATATATTTTTCTTTATCCACTCGTTGGTTGATGGATATTTAGGCTGGTTCCATATTGCAATTGTGCTTCTATAAACGTGTGTGCAAGTGTCTTATTCATATAATGACTTTATTCTACACGGTGCTGGTATAAAAAAAGGCACATAGACCAGTGGAACAGAATAGATAACCCAGAAATAAAGCCAAATGATTTCCAGCCAACTGATTTTCAACAAAGCAAACAAAAACATAAAGTGGGGCAAGGACACCCTATTCAACAAATGGTGCTGGGATAATTGGCTAACCACATGTAGGAGACTGAAACTGGATCCTCATCTCTCACCTTAAACAAAAATCAACTCAAGATAGATTAAAGACTTAAATCTAATACCTGAATCCATACAAATTCTAGAATATAACATCAGAAAAACTATTCTAGATATTGCCTTAAGCAAGCGTTCATGACCAAGAACCCAAATACAAATGCAACCAAAACAAAGATAAATAGATGGGACTTCGTTAAACTAAAAGCTTCCAAACTGTGAAAGAAATAATCAGCAGAGTAAACAGACAACCTATGGAATAGGAGAAAATATTCACAAACTACTCATCTGACAAAGGACTAATACCCAGAATCTACAAGGAATTCAAACAAATCAGCAAGATAAAAACAAATAATCCCACAAAAAAGTGGGAAAGACACGAATACACAAGTCTCAAAAGAAGATACATAAATGGCCAACAAACATGAAAAACCCTCAACCCCATCTAGTTCTTCTTTGTCATTTCTATTAATTTATAGATATGATTTATTTTGTGAGACATTGTCATGATATCGTTCTTTACTTCTTTCAGCATGATCTCCTTTATTTCTTTGAACATATTTGTAAAGGTGTTACAAGTTTTTGTCTGTTAATTGTAACATCTGAGCCCTCTCATAGGAAGTTTCTGTTGACTAATTTTATTTTTTTTCTGTGTATGGGTCACACCTTCCTGTTTCTTTTCATGCATTATAAACTTTTGTTGAAAACTGGACTTTTCGATAATATGTTTTAGCAAGTTTAGGTATTAATTAAGTTTAGATATTAATTAAGCTTCTCCAGGGGTTGTTACTGTCATGTTATTTTGTTTGTTTGCTTGCATGCTTATTTGTTTAGAGACTCTGTTGGACTGTGTTAACAATCTTTATCCTATATTGTGAGACCTCTGACGTCAGCCCTCAGAGGGTATATCCAGGCTTGGGCATGTTTACAGGTATCCTGAGATGGCAGTGATGTTAGCAGGGCTGTCTTTAACTGTCTCACTTAACTCTGTGTTAGGTTCTCTGCCTATGTTTGTATCACACAGAGCACTTAAGCTCCACTAGTTGCCAGTTGATTGTGCTGTTATTTTTTACTGCACTATGGGATGTAAATGGATTCCTTGTCTAATCCAACTAAATCTTAGGCCTTTTGCAGGGGTAGTTTTTTAGGTCAGTCTTCAAGACTTGCTCTGACCACAGGAAGACTCTTCTCTTCTTAGCTGTCTTTTGCCCTAGTTCTCTCTGATAGACTAGCTGGGCAGTGATTTAGTTTCTTGCTATTTTGGTTCTATGTGCCTCTATTTAATTGCTTACCATGCAAATCTCCATTGATTTTCCAGATTAACTTTAGGCTTTAGTTTTTCTATAAGCTGTTCTAAATATAGTCATTTTCTTTGGGGGAGCTTTGGAGCTTTTTGTTCTTATAATCTGTCTTTATGCTCCAAAGGGAGATTCCTCTGGGAGGAATCTCTGAGTCACTGCTCCTGAGCTGGGACAGCAGCCCACTTCTCATGGAGACAACCCTGTTTTGTGAGCAAGGTGCTTTGTGAGCTAGTTGCCTCTGGTCTTCTCAATTTGCCTTTCTCTGCAGAAAATCTCTGCCCAACAAATCATCTGGGCACGGTACTGTGTTTTCTTCTCCTCGAATAAGACCACCGCTGGTGGAACTGGTACTTTTATACTTTCTATCTGTATTTCTGAAGCCAGAACTCAGATGCATGCCCCACCTAAATATAAGGTGAGCTGGAAAACGTATTTACATGTAGACTACATTTAGTTAACTAAATGTGTGTGTATATATATGTGTGTGTGTACGTATATGTGTGTCTATATATGTACATACTACTTTTCCATTTTTTATATATATATATATATGCTCACTCTCTCTAGAGAGAGAAAGATGTTTATTTAAATTAAAAGAAACTTTGATATTCTTATGTTTTGATTTTTCCCCATACTTAGTTATTCCCAATTTTTAGAATAATTTTTGAGTGAGATATTCTCCCAATGCCTACTGTGTTACCACAACCTCATTTATTTAAAAATCCATACCTTCCACTGTATACAGGGAGAAGGAATTAAAAGAGAGAGAGAGAGATTTATTAGGAGAGATTGGCTCATGTAATTCTTGAGGCTGAGGAGTCCCGTGATCTGTTGTCTGCAAGCTGGAGGCCCAGGAGAGCTCGTGGGGTAGTTCCAGTCTAAGTCTGAAAGCCTGAGAACCAATTAAGCCAAAGGTGTAAGTCCCAGTCTGAGTCTGAAAGGCCTAAGAACTAGAAACACTGCTGTCCACAGGCAGGAGAACATGAATGTCCTACCGCAATGAAAGGGAGCAGATTCAGACTTCCTCCATCTTTTTGCTCTATTTAGGTTCTCAGGGACTGGATGATACCTACTTACAATGATGAAGGCATGTTCTTTACTCGGTGTACCAATTCAGGCAGTAACCTCTTCTGGAAACACCCTCACAGACACACCCAGAAATAACATCCTACCAGCTACTTGGGCATCTCTTAATCTAGTCCAGTTGGCATATAAAGTTAATCATCACGGTATTCAACTAACAGTCTCTGCTTTTCTGATCACTATACATCCATTTCGCCCTTTCTGCAAATGCGTTACTTTGTTAAGGCTACTGTGACAAAGTACCACGAACTTGGTGGCTTAAACAACTGAAATATATTCTTTCAGCTCTGAGAATCTGAGATCGAGCATTAGCACAATTGCTCCCTTCTGATGCTGAGAGGAAGAATCCGTTCTGTGCCTCCCTCCTAGATTCTGGTAGTTTTCTAACAATCTTTGGTGTTTCTTGGCTTGTAGCAGTATCACCCCAATGCCTCCCTTTGTATTCACATCACCTTCTCTCTGTATATAGTGGAAAGTCTGTTTTTTTGTTTTTTTTTTTTTTTTTAGTAAGTGTATTTCATTTCATTTTATTTTTATTTATTTATTTATTTATTTATTTATTTATTATTTTATTATTTATTTATTTTTTGAGACGGAGTCTGGTTCTGTCGCCCAGGCTGGAGTGCAGTGGCCAGATCTCGGCTCACTGCAAGCTCCGCCTCCTGGGTTCACGCCATTCTCCTGCCTCAGCCTTCCAAGTAGCTGGGACTACAGGCGCCTGCCACTTTACCCGGCTAGTGTTTTGTACTTTTTAGTAGCGACGGGGTTTCACCATGTTAGCCAGGATGGTCTCGATCTTCTGACCTCGTGATCCGCCCGTCTCGGCCTCCCAAAGTGCTGGGATTACAGGCTTGGGCCATCTCACCCGGCCTATTTCATTTTATTAAAAAATAATATACATTGATGGATAGAAATGGATATGAAAAAAATATTATCTGCTTGAAATTCTAAGTACTTAAAATTTTCTTTTGACTTCGCTTTTTCTGTAATTATATGTTGTAATAACTTAGGATATCTCACTCAAAAATTATTCTAAAAAACTGGGAGTAACTAAGTATGGGGAAAATCATAGTTATAAGAATATAAAAGTTTCTTTAAATTTAAATATTTCTATATTAGAGCTAGGAATTTCTTAGACCATATTTTAAAAACCCCTAGAATTCCTATTCAAGGAAAGACTGATACTATTTTATGGTTAAAAAAAAAAAAAAAATTGCAAAGGTTAAATATGCCATAAACAACATCAAAATATAAACCAAGACAGAGGAGCATAGCTGCAACTCATATCGTGCTGTCTAATATAGCAAAAGTTGCTATCAATTTAGAGGAAAAAAAGAATGAAGAAACAAAAAATGGGCTAAATGAATGAACAGAAAGTTCACAGTAAAATAAATGAAACATCTTTTAAATATATGGAAAATGTACTCCATATTACCATTAATAAGATTAATACAAATTAAATCCACATGAAATTGTAATTTCTCCACTATCAGATTGGAAAAAAGTTCAAAAGTCTTCTAATATGTTATTTTAAAGAGTTGTTGGAAAATAGACTCTGAATACATTGCAGATGTTAAAGCAAAATTATACAACCTCTATGGAGACAGTTTATCATTATCTAATAAAATTATAAATATATGTATACTTATCCCATATAATACTGTCACTGTAATTTATTCTATAGATATGCAATTATTTGTTTGAAATGATGTTTACAATGCTAATTATTATGCAACTATTTATGATAGTAAAAGATTACAAATAGTCCACATTTCCCTCAATGGTGAACTGGTTAAATAAAATATGCTGTATCTACATGATAAAATACAATACAGAAAATGTACTGTAAAAAAAAGAATAAAGAAGTTTCTAAGTTCTAACATGAAAAGACATCCAGGATAGATTGTTAAATGAAAAAGAGTAAGGTGAATAATTGTGTATTTATAAATGTAGTTTATAACAAATGAGATAGAATTATATAAAAATTTTCTTGGATAAATTTAAAAATTGCTGGGAAGGCAAACAAAAACTCAGCTGATCTAATAAGAAACAAAAATATAGGTCATGAATAAAAGCAAAACTTCTTAGTAAATATGTTATACTTTATTAATATATTAATGTTTTGTTAATTATGTAAATTTATTATTTTTTTACAAAACTGTAATGGCATTTTATTTTTTGATCAGAAATTCTGAAACGATAATGAAATTATTAAAACTTTTGAAGAAATAGAGGTTGTTATACACTGTTGTGGTGTAATGAATTAAAACCTCTATGAAAGACAATTGCATACTGTGTTAAAAGTGTGTATACCCTTGAACCCAACAGTTTTACTTCTATGAGTTTACCCTGCTTATGTTCCTGCAAAGGTGAAAAAACTATGTGTATACAAGGATGTTTTTATTGCAGCTGTGATTATAATATTGAAATATAGAAAACAATGTAGATATTGTTTAATTGAAGCCAGTATAATAGGTACATTCATAAATAAAATTCTATGTAGTTATTAGAATGAAAGATTGTTCTCTGTGTGATTTTCAAGGTACATATTTAGGAAAAAACAAGCAGAGTACTGTGTGTAGTTTGTTGAAATTTTTGAAGAAGTATAGTTGGAATAGATGTATATGTGCATAAACATCATCTCTAGAAGAATACATAAGAAACTAGCTGTGGTTATCTCTGCAAAGGGAATTCTGTGGTTCAAGAACACCGGTTTGGATGAAGAAGTAATTTTTTGCATATCCTTTTTTTTCTTTAGGAATACTTACACTATGCATATATACCTTTCCAAAGTAATAAATAAAATGTACTTGTTAAAATCAGATAATAATGGACAGTGTAAATTTCTTATAGGAGAGCCAATAATGTGAAGACAGATAACTGACCATTAGCTTTTGCTATTAAAAGTCATCAGAGACAGGGCACGGTGGCTCACACTTGTAACCCCAGCACTTTGCGAGACTGAGGCAGGAAGATCATTTGAGCCCAGGAGTTCAAGACCAGCTTGTGCAACATAGTGAGACCCTGTCCCTATAATAAATAAATACATACATACATACATACATACATAAACTGTTTTTTAAAAAAGAAAAGTCACTGGAGACATTGAGAAGAGGAACTTTAATTGAAATGGGGCTAAAATCTTGTTTCAAAGAGATACAAGAGAAATGTGAGGGAAGAAAGTGAGGAAAGACATGTAAATAACTCATTTAAGGCAATTTGCCCTTTATGCTTCATAACTGATAGCAGAAACACAGAGTAGTAACTGGAGAGGGTAAAAAGAGTCTAAAGAGAGTTTTTGTTTCTTTGTTTGCTGTAAAATGGGACATGTTTCCGAATGTGTGACATCAACAAAAATAATTCAGTACATAAGGAATATTGGCCTAGGAGAGAAAGGATATAATTGCAGGAGCATCATTCTCTGTGAGTGGGGGATTTGGGATCTAGTACACAGTAAGGGTTTAACCTCTGGAGCACCACATGTCTGTTTTATGAGGAGGGAAGTCATAGTGTGTGAAATATTATTCCATCAATCTGAAGTCATTCAACAAATATATAGTTTTTATTCTTAATGTTAAAAAAGCACAACTATTTTAAGTTCCACAACAATAAACAAATGTGCTAAAGTAGCTATAGATGTGAGGACCATAAGCAAATGAATAAAATGAAGCTTGTTTGAAAATGTTTTATATTGCATTTAGTTATTATATACATCATTTGAAAATATCATATTACTGAACATGTATATATCCAAATTTATTTGCATATACTTTGAGTAACAAAATAATCACAGCTTTGTGACATACCTAAATTAAAGGAGCTCAGCCTAAGAATCTGTGAGTAGAAAATGTATAATTGCATCTGTGTTGTATAAATAATTTCAGTGTTGTTTATTACATCTAAAATTTTCTGAACATCTTACATTTTAGTTTATATAGCAGAATTTGACTATCCAAATAGAAAGCCTGCACAATCATAAACTGATTCGCTTATAACAGACAAACTGTAAGTGTAAATTTAACTTTTGGTCACTCTTGCTGTGCAACAAATTACCCTCATAACTTGACATTTTAAAACAATAAAAATGACTCTGAGAATATATAGAATCTGTCACAGAGTAACCACATCAAGAATTATATTTTTTCTTCTAAATGTATGTGAAAAGAAGGAAAGGTATTTTTTCTTGATTCCCCAAAAGAGAACAAGGAAGTCATTTTGATTGTTTGCTTCTGAAGGTCGCAGATACCCTGCACTGCGGGTCACATCTTCAAAGAAAATTCTAGCTTTTCAAATTCTAGGGTCTTTTAAAGAGTTGGGAGTAGCTATACACTAAGAAAGTATAGGATAATTCTATATTGAATGTATTAGGATTCTCTAAGGGGACAGAACTAGTGGAATAGCTAGATCTATATAAAGGGGAGTTTATTAAGTATTAACTCACATGATCACCATGTCCCACAATAGGCCGTCTGCTGGCCGAAGAGCAAGGAAAGTCAGTCTGAGTTCCAAAACTAAAGAACTTGGAGTGCAATGTTCAAGAGCAGGAAGCATCCAGCACGGGAGAAAGAGGTAGCCTGGGAGGCTAGGCCAGTCTCCCTTTTCACATTTTTCTTCCTGCTTGTATTCTAATCATGCTGGCAGCCGATTTGATTGTGCCCACGAAGATTAAGGGTGGGTCTGCCTTTCCCAGATCAAATGTTAATCTCCTTTGGCAACATCCTCAAAGACACACCCAGGATCAATACCTTGTATCCTTCAATCCAATCAAGTTGACACTCAATATTAACCATCACACTGAAAAACTCAAGTGCAACAAATATGGTGAGTAACTTAGCAGTATAGGATTAACTCAGGATGCGTGGGTTGTCCATACTTTGCACATTTTTAATAAAAGGTTTGGCCCTTGAAGGACTCCTGGAAGGTACCCTCTAAGCCTTTAGATTGTGCTACCTGATAAGGGTGTCTTTGCTTTACTGAGGTCTTTGGCGGCATTTTATCAGTTTGTCCTTTTTAGGTTCTGGAGACTGAGTGACTAAGATAAGCCAAGCAGATATTCAGCCGTGCCTACCTAATAATACCCAGTAAAATCCCTGGACACTGGCCAGGTACAGTGGCTCACGCCTGTAATCCCAGCACTTTGGAAGGCCGAGGTGGGCGGATCACCTGAGGTCAGGAGTTCTAGACCTGTCTGACCACTATGGAGAAACCCCTTCTCTACTAAAAATACAAAAAATTAGCCAAGCATGGTGGTGCACGCCTGTAATTCCAGCTGCTTGGGAGGCTGAGGTAGGAAAATCTCTTGAACCAGCAGGGAGGAGGTTGTGGTGAACTGAGATGGAGACAATGCACTGCAGCCTGGGCAACAAGAGAGAAACTCCATCTCAAAAAAAAAAAAAAAAAAAATCCCTGGACACCAAGGTTCAGGTGAGCTTCCTGGAACGACAATACTTTGTAAGTATCACTACACATCGTTTTTGGTAGAATTAAGCACTGTCTTTAAGATTCTACCAGGAGAAGACATGTGCAAACTTGTGCCTGGTCTTACTAGGGACTCTGCCCTTAGCCCACTTACTTCTGCTGATTTTAATTTGCATCCTTTTTGCTGTAATAAACTGTGACTGTAAGTATAATGGTTTTCTGATTCCTGTGAGTCCTTCTAGTGAATTATTAAATCTAAGAGAGGTCTTGAGGATCCGTGATACAGTTATGTAGTTAAATCCAACATTTCAGAAGATGGTTAGACTCGACTGAGGAAGACCTGCATACATTAGAGGGGCCTAATTGTAATTGTTGTGACCTTAGAGACTTAGGTATACAGTTAGTTGAATTTAGCAAATCAGAAAGAGTCAAGTTGATGTAGATAATGAGCAATTCAGTGGAGACCATAATAGACTAAAGACCAGAGATACTTACCCTGAATTACTGGACTGTATAAAGCTATAGAAAGCTAGAGAGAGGAAATGTCCTTAAAATAAAACTAAACTGAAATTTTTCATCAGCCAGGTAAATAGGAACTTAAAGTTATTATGAAAAAAAAAAAACACATATGGCTTACTGAAAACATAAAACAAATTCAAATTGATTAAGACTGGCTACTCAATATTACTATTTGACCTATTGTTCATGTAAATATTCAAGACCTGATTGAGCATATCATTAATATTTTGCTAAATATGCAAGGCTAAATTTAAGACAACTTAGCTGTATATCTCAAGTCATATAGTTCAACACAGTAATTTTATTTTCAGGAATGGCTTCAAAGGTAATAATTTAAAATTGGGAAAATCCAGATATAAAAACATATTATCATAGCATTATAGAAAATACTCAAAATTAAAGTACATTAAATGTTAGATTGGTTGTGATTAAGTATGTAATAACACATTTTCTTGACTTAATATTATTCAGCCATGTTTGTATATAAACATGTTAATTTAAAAAGTAGAATGTGCGATTACATGTCTATTTCATAATTTATAATATTTTATATTATTAGAATACTTTAAAATGTTGAAGCTATGCAAGAAATGGACTTGACAGAATTGTTTGCAGCAATTAAATTATTTAAATTAATTTGAGATAGGACAATAATAGGGGAAGCAAAAAGCACATATTTCTTAGACATCTATCTAAGCCTTGCAGTTTCTTGTAAATGGTAGTATTAACACACACATTCAAAACACTAAAAACACCCACTCAGCAACAGAGTATCACAGATATTCCTGCAAGAGAGGGAGAAAGTCACTTGTCAGTGAGAAAGATGGCTCACTCCCACTTATCGCAGTAGGAGAACGGGTGGCACTGGAGCCCAGGAGCAAAGAGCATTGCCATTTTTTCCCTCCTTGGCGTGACTCTATCTTAATGTGTTCTGTATGTAGTGATTGAATAACAATAGTCGCTTTTCTCAAACTATCCTGTCTTAATCATTAAATAGCATTCAGACTTAATGAAAACATTTGTCCAGAAGACAGAGTAATATAAACAATTTATCATCATTCCCACTGGTCAAACATAAATGTTTTCTGAATTAGATATGGAGTTCTGCTGTGGCTTAGTGGAAAGCACTATATGGCAAAGGCTCTGCAGTTTTAAGGCTGAATAATTTGTTTTGTGGCACAGTAGAAATATTTACTTTGGATGGAGAGTAGTGTTCAGGAAAAGAAAAAAATGCTGACCAAGGGAAATAAGTGCTGGTTTCAGAAACTGGATGTTAGCAGCATTTTCTAGCCCTGTATCTTTATTAGGAAGTATTATCTTACACTGTTTTCTTTGTTTTAGGGTTTTATTTATTCTTTTGAAAAAATAACTCTGAAAATATGGTAGCATTAATATAAAAAGCATGAAGTCAAACCCTCCTAATGTCCACTTTGCAACCATCTGTCTTAGGTTGGTGATTATTCTTCCAGGTGTATTTCTTACTGATATGCAGAAATATATTTGGCTATTATTATGTACAGAAAATAGAGCAGCCTTGTACAAATTATTCATCTTTTTTTGGTCTTACAAATTAACATATAATGCACATCTTTCTACGGCATTCAATATATTCTCTTTCTTTTTCATGGCTGCACTGTATTCACTTTTATGGGTCTATCATTTTATAGCTGCTCTTTTATTACTAGAAAAGTAAGTCATGTTCATTGCTGTACTCTTAGTAGCAGTGCTGCTGCAAACATCTGTATCACAATTTCTGTAAAAAAGCTTCCTGTGCATAATTAAAACTTAATGTACACTGATAAATTTTTCCCAGGAAAGACTGTTGTTAGCAAATATTACACTCACCAGGAGGATGTGAGTGCCCTGTTCCCTTCATCTCTGCACAGAATGTTAAAAAAAAAAATTAAATTGCTTGCCATTCTGATGGATGAAAATAATATCAATGTAACATATTAATTGGAAATTCTGTATTGCTGGAACAGAAGTGTATCAAAGATGCAGTGATATCTAGATGATTTTTAATTTTAACCACTCAGATATATAATGGATAGATATTGTCTATATCTGTATCAATACTTACATTTTACCAACAAGTGTGTGTGAAATTAGCTACATTTTAAAACATGATAGCACAAAATACTGGTATGTAGATTGTGTCAGTCTGACAATATGAAGTTATAATAAGCTGATATAACAATGAAAAATGTTTTTAATTTGAACTGCTTCAATTTAAACTATAATTTGAACTATTTAGCAGATTAACTTGGTCATAGTGCTTATCTATGACTGAAGATGGTTTAAGGGACAGACATAAGGCTAAAATACTGCAGTTCGGCTTAGCATCATTACATCATGTAGTCCAGACACGCAAAAATACAATGGGATTTAAGTGGCAATGGGACTTAAGTGGAGTCTGCAATAAGTTGTTTTTCAACTAAGTTCAGTTATTGTTTTCCTAAATCTTGAATTGTTTGGCTTCAACGTAACCAACAACTCATCTTTCAAGCCAATATTATGTTCTGGCAGACATCAAAATCTGTGAATGGAATGGTAAACAAAGTTTAAATATGTATTTATTTACCAAGCATTTTATTTTTTTGCCCTAATTTATATTTTATTACAAACCAGGATAATAACATGAGCAATATTTCAAAATTCCCATCTGCAGAAGTTTCAAACAAAAATCAAATCTTTTGTTCAAATTTATTTGTACTTGGAAAATAGGCCTGTGTTTAAGAAAAAATGCAGTTAAAATGATTATTGAAATTGTGGAAAATGATTTTGCATAACAAATCGAGACAAAGAAAGCACGATTTTAATGATTTAAGTGCAAAATAATCAGAAACAGATGCATTATATATTCCATTAAACTCTTTATTTTGTTTTTTAAAATCAAGAGCGCAGTATTCAGCAAAATATATTTTAGATTCTAGTGAATGTTAAAAAATATAGGGCCTTTTTAAAAATTTACCTTAAAGCAACTTACAAGCAGAAGTAATCTTAATGAGTTTTATTTTTCTTGCTCCTTCCTTCCCTCCTTACTTCCTCCTTCGTTCCTTCCTTCTTTCCTTCCTTCTCTCCTTCCTTCCTTGCTTCCTCCCTTCCTTTCTTCCTTTATTACTCCCTTCTTCCCTTCATAGACATTACCGCCTACCCTATTCTTTGGTGAACTGGAGCTTCCCCACACACACATTTACAAAATAATTTTGGAGTGTACACTTTCTGGGAAACTAGCCCCAAGCAGTTTTATTTAAGAAATGTATTAGTAAACGTTAGGCTAAATAGCCTGGATCATCCAAAATAAATAATATGAAAATATTATATTTTTAATAAATGTCTTAAAACTACAGTTTCTGGTTTATATTTCCTGTCTTGCTAAAAACATAGTTTTGACCCATATTACTATTATTTTTTAATATTCACCAAGACTTTGTTTTTTCTGAACTCCTTTTCTGTTCATTTTATTCTTTCTTTGAGGTTTTGCTTTTATTGTGAAAAACTCCGTATTAATCTATTCATTTTTAAATAATATTTTTCATAGCTCTGGGTTTACTGAAGCAGTAGAGAAAGGACATATTAGGGAGCAACACATAATTGTTCCTTTGTTTATATCCTCACTCCTCAAACTATTTAAGAGAATAGTAAGTCTAGGATATTCATTAAGCTATAAATATTACAGGTTGCTGATAGGGAATGAAGTCACCTAAAAGCAAATCTTTCAAAATATGCTTTATTTTATTAAGCATTTTATCTGAAAATAATATAAAAATTACATATAGGGAACTAGAAGTGTGTGATCAGTCATTTATATTTAACACAAAGTATTAATGGCCTCAAGGTTTTTAAGCCTTTCACTAATGTAGCTCATTGAAAAATGTGTTTATTTAATATTTCTATTTTTAAAATATAAGCCTAATTTTAAAAATCACAATTTTGCATAAAACAAGATACCATTTTCTGAAATTAAAGAAGTTTTATTTTTATGTGGCCCCCAAATTATCTTTTTCCATTTTTTTTCCACTTTGTTTTACATTAATAAATGGGAAAGATAAAAAGAAAAAATAGCGGAAGTATTTTGCCTTCAAATCAATTGATGAGGTTAACAACTAGAACTTGGATCCCTGGGGCAATATAATCGCTTGTTTAAGTATAGGTACAGACTTTAATTTTGATCATTCTCTTCAATTTATTTCATTTCATAGATGCCAATGTGCTCTTAAGATAGCCAATGCTGGTCCATCATTCCACGTTTGGAAATCTCAGCTATGCATTTTAATCTAAGCACAACAATTGACTGGGAACTGTGGGTCTTCCAAAATAAGCACAGCTGTGATCTTCATATCTTTAACAGTTCCCTTCCAGTCATGCACAGCTGTCAGAGATGCTCAGTTATTCCAAATGTAAAGTTTGAAAGATCAGCCTTCTGAGAAGCCACAGGAATTGCTTCCTAAGTCTAAAAGTTATAACAAGCCATGACTTTCTGTGTGGAGAAACAGATTCAGAGCTGAACAACTTATCTGAAGCGTTTCACTAAAGCATACACACCACGTTGGGCTGATTCCAAGGGTTTCACCTTAGATTGGTCAACTAAAGTAGACAGCATACATCTTCCCCTAAAGTGTTTAACATTAATGCTTACAGTCAAGGAACTCTGGGCTCCTCTCTGTTACAGTGTAAAGTCTGTTGTGCTAAATGACCTTAAATGCAATCATCAGGGTTGTAATGTAAACCATGAGTGCTTAGAAATTAATTAGAACATTATGCTCTAACACAAAATTGTATTTTATGAAAATGGTGTAAACCATGCATTGTTCTAGCTAGAAATTATTTTTGACTAGTCAGAGACATAGAATAACCTAAAATTACATACAAACCTATGCTTCTATTTTTCTACTTTGAACTTGGTCAGCATGTATTTCAATACTGAATTATCTATTGTGGAATTCTGAGAATCACAAAGTCAGATAAATAGGATACTTTCAAAAACACTTCCCTAATCTTTTAGTGTACAAAGAAAGATATGTATTATAACAAATTTTTTTATTCTACTTTTACCTCTAGAATTTCTCTAACTCTCCTATGTTTAGCATTCCAAGAACAAACAATATATACACCCATTTAGAAAAAAATTGATCTATATCTCTTTATACCTTTATCTATGTATTCATAAAGTATTAACATCTATGCATATATAAAATGTATCTATTCACATTTTTTAAATGTTACTTATCTATAGCCCCACTGCCTCTAACTCCTGCCTACAACTGATATCAGACAGATAACTAGGAAACATTATTCCTTGAAGAGCTTTGATTTTACCAGTTAGTAAATTAAAACTCATTCCATATCCTCTCCTTTTTGAATTCTACTAGCTCTCTGCCCCCTCATACTATTTCAAGAGGAAGTAGGTAGAATATAAGGAATAAACTATTTACCTCCCTTTACTCTCCCGTACAGCAAATATCACTCTAATGACAGTATTGTAATTGCAAGATGATAGTATCGGTTTTGTTGATTGTGAAGTATTCTTTCACGGCCCTTAATATTATTATATGGTTACAATTGGCGTTTTTTTTTTTTTTTTTTCAAATTAACTTTGAGGTTGTAGAAATATATTAATTGTTTTATTTATTTATTTTTAATGGCAGATGCTGTCCTCATCAAGCTGAGAGGGGGAAATGCCTTGGCTTATAGCTGAAGCATTTGGGCAAAGTTCTTTATGATATTTAAAAACTATGTTTGCTAGACAAAATAGCATCATGTGACAGGACCATAGCAATCATAACACCTTAGGTGCCAGAAAACACTCAATCTGGGTGGCTCAGATGACTCCAATTTCTTAAGAACACTTTTTTTTTTTTTTTTTTACAGTAGAAATTCCCTACAGTGCATTAATTTCTATATGGAGCTAATAGCAACTCTGTTTCTAAAGCAAATGGTTTTCAGTTTATTAGTCTGCAAAGCAGAAGAATAACAGATACGTATCACTGACATTTAACAAAGCTATCTTTCTTTTCTTTTTTGCCCTTTTACCAGAGTCTTTTGTAGAAAAACACCTCTACAAATGATGTACTAAATTATTTCTGAAGAAGCATTTTCTCCTTCAAATTATCTCAAGTTTTAAAAAGGCCTTGATACTATTTTAGCAATTGTTAAAGACTTATTTTCCCCTCTTCTGTGTGTGCATACCAAATGATGTCTATAATAGTCATTCTTGCATCTGATATCTGAGACACCGAATCACAATTAATTCCATAACCTTGGCAATATTTGTTATGGAGAATAGACAGATTTTATTATTTGTAATCTTTTACAAGGATATATATGGTAATGTTACTATCTGACAGATTGTGAATCTGCCTCTGAAAAATAAGATGTTTAGTGATTTTTCTAGATTACTTTCACTATGAATTGCCATATGGAGAAGAAAAGTTATCATAGATGGCCATAATTGTCCAGGTTCCTAAGTTTTACCAGAATGAAATACCACAGCTTTACCAAATCTCCTTTCCTCTTGGCAGATGAATTTTATGGCTGGTACCACAATCAGTTTCTAAAAGAACTTCCCTTCTTCAGATGTCTTGGCTTAGGTGGACCAACATTCCAAACCAAGTTTATTAAGAAAAGGAAAATGAAGAAATAATAAAATATAAAATCTAGACACAGATGTGTTTACATACAGATTCCCTTCTCTGAAGGTAGCTGAAGCCTAAACCACAGATTAATTCATCTCACCAGCTTTTATAGACTTGGCATTTGATTTTTTCCTGTCATCTCTGTCTGGTATTGTTTCACACCAGGAAGGCCAACTTCAGATGGGCAGTCTGAGTAGGTAGTAAAGTTCCCAAGCAATACTACAATATTGTTCTTTCCCACCTCCTTTGCTGTCTGTTGTGTTGTAACTTAGTTCAGACCAAGTCTTGATCTCTAGTTCAGAAATGAAAAATAGAATCCTACTCTCATCCAAAAAAACTTCTCTCTCTTCAGACTAACCAGTAACTTCTCAGACATTGTCCATGTTTGCATTGGAGGTCTCTCTCCTAAAATGATTATTATGAATCCCAAGTATTTTTCTCTATAATGTTTATTTTATATATATATATAAAATGAACAGATAATTCAAATACCATTAGAGATCAAAAAGGTAAAATGAATATGTAAGGCAGTGCTGGGGACAGAGGCAAAATAATTATTCTATCTCAATGAATGTCAAAATGTGATCCCCAGACCAATCATCATCATTATTATCTAGAGACTTCTTAGAAATACAAATTCTCAGCCCTTCCCCAGAACTATTCAGAAACTCTGGAAGTGATACCCAATAATCTGTTTTTAAACAAGCTCCCCAATGTCAGATACATGCTAAAATTGATGAAGATCTGTTTAACTCTAAGGCATTCATTTTTGATTTATTACAAACATAGCAATGGATTATTTTATTTATTTTTATTTTTGCTAGATTTACCTCTGGGTCATTGCTATGGTTTGAATGTTGGTACCTGTACTAGTTTGTTTTCACACTGCTATAAAGAAATACCTGAGACTGGGTAATTTATACATAAAAGAGATTTAATTGGCTCATGGTTCCACAAACTGTATAGGAAGTATGGCTGAGAAGGCCTCAGGAAACTTACAGTTATGGCAAAAGGTGAAGGGGAAGCAGGCTCATCTGACATGGTCAGAGCAGGAGAAGGAGAAAAGGCGGGGAGTACTACACATTGTTAAACAAGCAGAACTCAGGTGAACTCATTCACTCTCATGGGAACAGCAAGGGGGAAAGCCATCCCCATGATCCAATCACCTCCCACCAGGCCCTTCCTCCAAAATTGGAGATTACAAGTCAACATGAAATTTGGATGGGGAAACAAATCCAAACCATATTATTCTGCCCCTGGCCCATCCCGAATTTCATATCCTATTCACATTGCAAAACACAATCATCCCTTTTCAACAGTCCCCCAAGTCTTAACTCATTTCAGTATTCACTCAAAATTCCACAGTCCAGAGTCTCAACTGAGACAAGTCCCTTCAGCCTATGAGCCTGTAAAATCAAAAACAAGTTAGTAACTTCCAAGATACAATGGGGGTATAATTATTGGGTAAATATTCCCTTTCCATAAGAGAGAAATCAGACAAAAGAGAGGGACTACAGACCCCATACAATTCTAAAACCCAGCAGGTTTGGAATTATAATATATTAAATCTTAAAACAACAAACTAATCTCATTTAACTCCATGTCTCACATCTGGGGCATGCTAATGCAAGAAGTGGGCTTCCAAGACCTTAGGTAGCTCCACCCCTCTGACTCTTTAAGGCACAGCCCCTGTGGCTGCTTTCACGGGCTGGCATTGAGTGCTATGGCTTTTCCAGGTGCAGGATGCAAGCGATTGGTGGATCTACCATTCTGGGGTCTGGAAAATGGTGGCCCTCTTCTCACAAGTCCACTAGGCAGTGCTCCAGTGGGACCTCTCGATGGGGACTCCAACCCTACATTTCCCCTCCAAATTGTCCTGGTAAAGGTTCTTCATGAGGGCTCTGTCGCTGCAGCAGACTTCTGAATGTATATATTCAGAGGATGTATAGAAACATCCAGGCATTTCCATACATCCTCTGAAATCTAGGCGGAGGCGCCCAAGCCTCAATTCTTGTCCTCTCCACAACCATAGGACCAATGCCATGTGGAACCCACCAACACTTGTGTTGGCACCCTCTGAATCAAGGGTCGGATCTGTGCCTTGGACCCATAGGCATGGCTGGAGTTGGAATGGCTGGGACACAGGGTACCATGTCCTGAGGCTGCACAGAGTGATGGGGCCCTGGGCCTGGCCCATGAAACCATTTTTCTTTGCTAGGCCTTTAGGTCTGTAATGGGAGGGGCTGCTTCGCAGATATCTGACGTGTCCTGCAGGCATTTTCCCCATTGTTTTGCCTATTGACGTTTGGCTCTTCTTTATGCATATTTTGGCAGCTTTGAATTCCTCCCAAGAAAATGTTTTGTTTTGTTTTTTTCTACCACATGGTCAGGTTGAAAATTTTCCAAACTTATTGGGAACTGGAGTAAAGGTCACACTTGTTATAATACATTTGAACTAAATAATATATAATGATTACATAAAACATCTGTTTATGTAGTCATCATATGTGGTTTAATATAACTGAAAAAAATGTTTCTTGGACTGATACTGCAAAGCAATCTTTAAATAAAAGTAGAACAACTGTCAATAATCCAGTTGTTAAACTGAGTTGACAATGGTTGAAACTAAACATGTATAATAACAAGCAAAATCAACCAGGATTTTACCCAAATTTAAATAAACCAAAAGCAGAATTGAAATATGGAATGATTCTTTTGGGTAAATTGAACTAGTAAGGTAACCTGAAAAGGTTTATTACTCTGTGGAAACTGATGAGAGCGAGCAGGAATATGGGCACAAAGATGACATTTATCTTCATGTTTATAACTTCCTCCAAAAGGAAAGTTCATTGGTTGCATAAGTGAAGGAAATCTTAAAGAAAGATGTGTCTAAGAAAATAGTTTGGTCTTGGAATTACAGATCTCAGCTAACAAATACATTTTTCAGGATTATTTAGGTATTGACTAATTCTAACACAACATTCTAAATATTTACATTTTCATTCGAGAAATATTTATTGAAATCCTACAAAGTATGTAGTACTCCTTTAGCTGATACATTGAAAGGAAACAAACTTAAGCTAGATTTGGATATTTGCATTCAAAAATGTCAAAGTTGAATTGGGTTGTGTGTGTGTGTGTATGCATGTGTGCACCTTTGGTCATGTTTACTTGCATATTTATAAGTATATAAGGTGGATTCTAGTGTAGCAAGAAAAGTATAATTTAAGTAGGCCTGAGAATATTTAAAATGTCCCCAAACTGAGCTCATAAGCTATATTGCCAGTGATATCTCGACTTCACCACAGGGAATCATTAGCAGAAATATCCATTTTTTGGCCTTTGTAACATAGACAGTGAAACACATATCAGTGTACTAGTGTTATGGATTGGGTTGTGTCCCAACTTCATGTATTGAAGTCCTAACCCCCAATAACACAGAAAGTGCCTTTATTTGCATAAGCACACAAGGAGATTGCCATATGAAGACAAAGGCGAAGATTATGATGATGCATCTATAAGCCAAGGAAACCTGAAGACTACCATTAAACCACCAGGAGCCAGAGGAGAGGCATGGAACAGATTCTTCCTCACAACGCTCAGAAGGAACAAACCCTGCCAACAATGTAATCTTGCACTTCTCCTTGGTATGAATTATAAAAATTGTACAAATGCATTATCCAAACATAGGAAGAGTGTTCAAAAGGTGTCAAACATTCAAACCATCAACAATTTTTGTACAATAAATATACATTTATCTATGAATGTAAGTTTGTGTTTTTATGGCTCTATTTCTCCCCTACTCTATTTTTTTTTTCTTGAATGCCAGAATGGTTGTCTCAGTAGTTTGTAGTTCGTCACCTCTGTGAGATTGCTGTAAGTTCTAAAGACTAATGTAATATATTGGCATTTTGGGAAGCAACAGAAGGCTATGGAACCTTAATTCTGCATTCTGATCCAGTCTCCTCGCTGCTGTCCTTACCTCATTATTCCCAAATACAATTCCCATTATTCCACTGGGTCCCTGTGATATATTGCAGTTTAAAGAAAAAAAGATATATACCACTTTAAGTCCTATATTATGCATAACATAGATTTATCATGCATTTATTTTATTTTATTTTATTTTATTTATTTATTTATTTATTTTATTTTATTTTTGAGATGGAGTCTCCCTCTGTTGTCCAGGCTGGTGTGTAGTGGCACAATCTCGGCTCACTGCAACCTCCGCCCCTCCAGGTTTAAGCAATTCTCTGCCTCAGCCTCCGGAGCAGTTGGGATTACAGGCACGTGCCACCGTGCCAGAAGAATTTTTTTGTATTTTTAGTAGAGACGGGGTTTCACCATCATGCATTATTTTTAATCTAAATACTGGGCACAGGGATTCACCAACCCCTCATTTGAGAAATAAGACATAGTCTTATCTGCCCTCATGTACATAAGCTTATCTGGGGTTTAACATTCTTCTCTCCTAGTCTAAGCTCTCACTCTCACAACCAGGATCACACTCTATACATGTTTCTTGAGTTCCTCATGGTCGTAGATCCGCATCTAACCATCTTGTTACATTACTATTCTACCTTTCTAATTTGTGGCCACTGGGTTATAAAAAGAGTCCCTAACTGGTCATCTATTTAAAAATAATTTTGGCATAAACTTTACACTATTTCGTTCTAGGTTAGTCTTTGAAAACACAAGAGCTAAGAACTTACACTAACTTTGCTTTTCTGCTAAAACATACATTATCTCAACAACTGTACGTCCATGCCCCAATTGTAGGACTGTGCTTAGAAACTAGTGCAAGTTTTAAGTGGTAGGGAATAAACACCTCTGACTCTGACGTATTTTTTCCATATAAAGAGATGTACAGTGGTATGAAACCCTTGACCTTTTGCTGTCCCCCACCATCAGTTTCTTCCAAGATTAAAGGCTTGACATAATAAATTTGGGGAGAACAAACTAATCATTTGAGCCTGGCTCAATTATTTCCTTTACTTCTTGGTAGCAAATCTGCCTGCTGAAATATGTGTTCTTCTCTACTTTCCAGTTTGAATTAAAAATGGTTTTCTTCCAAAGGAGAGGCCTGGGATCATTCAGCACAGACTGGTACAGGGAAGAGAGGTTTATCAAACCTGTGGTTTATTACAAATAGTGTGAATAAACGCCCACGTTTGTTAGGACAGTCCTGGTTTACACTTATTTTCACAATGAAATTATTAACATTGCTACTTTTTGTTTTCTTTCAAAAGTGTTCTGGTTTAGATACTAAATAATGTAGTTATTCTGAAATTGAGTTAAATTAGCAGAGAAAACTCAGCCCACAGGCAGCTTGCATTCCAGGGTGAAGGGCATATAAAAACAGAATACAAACAATCAAGTTTTGACAGTCCAGTGTTTTCAAACTTTTCTACTACTTCCCTAAAGAATGCAACATATTCAATCATATTTAAACCACACATCTACAAATATTAACTTATTTAAGGTATGATGGCCATTTAACAGTAGATAGAGTAGGTCATGACCTTGGTCTAATAACTGGGAATTTTATAAGGTTTCCTGAAAATGACTTCGTGTCAGTAAGGTCTTTAAACTCTCCCATGTGGGGGGGAAAAAAAAGTTTCTATTAAATAAATGAGAAATAAAGAGATAATTTTGCCATTTTACTTGGTATATTGGATATACGCAGAAAACAAAATAGTATAGACTTCAGAGAGCTATGCAGTGAATCGCTACTTTGCTACTCTCTCATACAAAGTTGAAAGAGAGTTATAGTATACCAGACATGTCCTTTTTCTAGAAGGAATTTTTTGATGCTGTCTAAATTTATATGGTGGTTGCTAAAACTCAGTAACAAGGCACCAAAATAATGGCAAAAACAATTTTCATTAGCAATGCTAGAATCACTAAATGTGAGAACATACTTTTCTATGTAACCAGCTCCTGGGAGACTAAAGAGGCCAAAATAGAAAATGATTTACAAACATTTAACGAAAAAGTCAAAGGATAGTTTTTTTTCTTAAAACTCTGTTAGGTAAAACTTTTCTGGCAATGGTTTGTCTGACATTGAATCTCAGAATGGATGATTGTGTTAGGTGGTTCATATCCTCTTCCAGGAAAAAAACAGTATTTGTGTCTGTAAAACACTTATTCTCTTATCCATGACTGTATTTACTGATTAAAAAAAAAAAAAAAAAAAAACTCTACCAAACGTGCAGGGAATGTTTATCTTCCCATTTTTAATGATGAGGGGATTTTTCAGTTAGTACTGTATATGTAGGAGCCAATCCAAAAGAACTAGCTTTGAAATTTATATCTGCTTTCTGTGGCAAGGAAAACCAGTCCACAGTTATCATTTGTTCTGGTGGAATGTAATGCATTAGCTTGCATGGCAATAGATCTAATAAACCTAGTTCCTCATAGAAACAGAAATACAACTGTGGGGAGAATGGTTCATGATCTTAATAATAATTTAAATATTTGCTTTTCAAATCCTACCATTCATTCTTGGAATTCAATATTTTACTTTCACTAATTTACTTACAGTATTTTGGGTGAGTATTTTCATTAAAAAATGAATTTAGTACATAATAAAACTACTAAGTTGACCATTTCTACAAATAAATATCTGAAAAGTAAAAAATAGCAATAACACAGTGTCCTCTGTATTATAATAACACAACTTTTAACCTATTCCTACTTGTTGCTGATATAAATATTGAGTAGTTGAAATATTTTGGTTTTAAAATAATTATAATTTTAAAGATGCAGCATTTGTTCATGTAGGAGTTTTACTTGGAAAAATACTCAGATTAACACTTCAGTTGGCATTGTCTCTACAAAGCATATCTGGAAAACCACTCTTCAAAATAGTCTAAAACGTCCCATTTTCATACACACGATGAAATTTTGTAAGTGCATTTTATTAACTGAGAAATGGAGATATTCATATGCACATGAACATTCTTATACATACATTCCACAATTCAAATATTACATACGAGAAGTATTATACCTGCTAAATCCCAAGTTTCAAAATGTTTAGCCATAAGCATCAAGAATTGTGAAGAGTCTGAAATTTTACACAAATTACAAGTGAACAAGTTAGTCTGCTAAAGTTCCATGGATATTGGTAGAAGACAAAAGACTCTGAGGTCAAAAGCAAAAGAAATATATGGAGTCCTTCACACTGTAACCAGATATAGTCTAGAATATGTTGCATATTCACTATAATGATGGTTTCTGACAGTAATGGTATTAATCTGGGCAGTGTATCCTTGAGAAACATCTTATTTTCTGTTTGACTTACCATAGAACTGGCTCTTACTCTGAGTATCTACTTAAGTTGCCTAGATGTTTTGATAAGCAGCCAATATTTGTTTCCATAGTTAATAATTCCAAAAAGGGGTATCTAATCTGCCAGTCTGAAGTTTTCAAAGTGGCAGATGAAACACCTAAGGCAGTGGCAACAGACCAAGAGTCAGTAAAATATGGCAAGGACCATCAAGGGATTGGCCAGAGCTGTGAGAATGGCTTTTAGTTCTGCTCAGTAGGCAGAGTGACCGTATTTGCTTTTGATTATACTTAGTTCAATTCTGAACAACTCACTAGTCCAATGACAATAATGGCTTTTAATTTAGCTGAATCATCACTGAATCAAGCCCAGGCACTAAGGGTGCCTTGGTGGATTGAGGGCCCTAATGAGCCAGAAGCTTTGCTCCAGGTGGCAGAGTGGAAGATTACTGCAATTTTTTCATGTAATGCCAAAATGCTATTAGGGTTAAGATGAGCTTATTTTTGAATAGATCATTTCCAATAGGCAAATAAGGCTTATTGGGTTCTTACTAGTTTGTTAGTTATTTAGCACAAATGTGCCTACTCTGACATGAGAATATCTGGCAAGAGAATCATCACATCCCTTGGTTAGGCATTCAGTTTTGATGACAACCTCATAGCAATCTGATGGCTGCCTGCAAAAGGAGTATATGTGAGAGCCATGTCAGGAAAGCAGTAAGTCCAAAATCCTAGGGAGTACCTTTGGGTGGGGAAGCTGCCTCTCTTTGCTCAAGACTCTAGTCAGCAAGATTATCAATCACAGAGACTCATAGCCGAAAATGGTAATTTTTGTTGGGGCACCACAAAAATAAATAACTTGCCACGACTGGATGGACAATTTCTGAAACAGTATATTAATTTTAGGCACCACTGAAAGAATGCTTCTTTGTAGGACAGCCAATATAAAAGATCAAAAAAATGCATAAATTCACCATGTACTATCTTCAATACTTAAAGACTCCAATAAAGTCCTAATCCCCCCGCCCCCGCCTTTTTTTTTTTTTTTTTTTTTTTTTTAACAAGCAATAGGTGATGTATTCCCTCCACTTTCAAGAGAAGGAAAGTACTCAAAGTGACCCATCATACTGGTGAATTTTATTTTGTTCTCATTCAGCTTAGGCACATGCTTTTCTGACTATTGTCTGAAAGAGAGAGTGACCTCTTGTATATCGAGGACATATCTTAGGACTAGTTGTTGCAATGAAATGGAACAAGGCTGACCACCAGTTCTTTAAGAAAGCCTCCTGCCTAAAGGATAGTAAACAATAAGGATATTGTTCAGGAAATTGTCTCTGAAACTATTTCAAGTACTCATAACTACTGTCCTGTTTTTTTCTCACTGACAGGCAATAAAGAAGAGGACTATTTTGCCCAATTTACCATGCAGTTTTGTCAATGCATTTGCTATTTATTCTGATGGTGTCCCTTCAAATTAGGTTAATTGGCCTACCACGCCCTTATGTTTTCTTTCAGAAAGCTGTATTTCTATCAGCATCCCATCTTCATTCCCAAAACTGTGCAGAAGTATGAAAGGTTTGAGATGTTACCTAAGTTGACATCTAACAAGCTCTGTGGATACTACTATAAGGTAGACAATTTCTGGGTCAGTATACAACAAGCAGCAGGAACATGCACACATTTGCATCAGTTTCCCTTACCCCTCCATCCCATGGGATGGTGCAGAAGAGACTAGATGGATGCTAGCACATGCAGTGTGGTTGAATTAAACAAAAGGAACCTTGAGTTAAAAGAATCTGCATTTTTATAATGGGAAGAAAGCATGCCTATCTTTTGCTGTAGAAGGAGACGTTGTTCAAACTTGTTCCTTATACAAATATCCTTGAAAAGACAATCTACAACAAAATGCCCTTAGTACCTCTTCTCACAAGACGTGCAGAAATGATAGGGCCCTGTGAAGAAATGTTTTCCAATTTTGGTGCTTGGGTCTCTAATGAGGCTGGCCTCAGAATTAAGAGATTCATTCTTGCCATTTCATGATGTCAATGCAATTTTGATGTAGCCTTATTTTTGTGTTCTGCTCCTTTAATTACACAAATTAAGTCTTCACGATCAGCACATTCTTATAAACAGTATAGTATGATTTGACAGTGGATTATTCTTCTCAGGAGACTACATTCAAACAAGTTGACCTAGAAAGAAAATGCTTAAGTGAATATAACCAAATGTGTAATAGTATCTCTTTAAGCTGTTATTATAAAGTCCCCTATTGTGTTTCTTCCTCTGTTTTTAAGTTTTCCTTAATATCCAAATCATTTGTAAATCTGTCTGCTTCATTGGCATGTCTGTTATGCTAATCTCCAAATATATTATATTAGTTTACCATTTGGACTTATATAAATATATTTATTTCAGTTGCTTAATTATCTCCTCTAGTTTAGAAACAAGAAAGGGAATTTACTCATTTTATTCTCTGTTTCTTTCCCATACTACCTTCCAGTGAGAGGCCTTTAGTAGATGATTAATAAATGTTATTTAATTTCATGTTCACTTAAGTTTAGTCTATAGGCTGTGTAGATTAAAAAAAAAAGAAAAAAGAAAAGTAAATGGCTTGTTTTTAAATTATTTTTTTTCATTTTCCCTCATAATTCTGTGTGTGAGAGAATGTGTATGTATGCTCAATCGATCATTTCCCTTGTGACATAAAATTGAAATTAATTTGAGAAAAAATATGAAAAAATACATCAATTTAAAATATTAGTCTTATGTTTAATTTTCCCATCATCTAAGATTATAATGAATAAAGCATTTTGTTATTGCTCACAGATGTTAAAATTCAAATTTCCATATTTAAGTTTGGTTACATAATATCTTCTGAGAAAATACTATAAAATAAAAAGTGAAAAAATTTTGCTGTTTTGAAAATTTTTTTCTCATGTATTAAAGTGCTTTGAATAATCCTAATTGCCGTGAATGACTTTGGTTAACATATTTCATAAATTATAATGCCCAATTCTGAAATTTTAGATTTTTTTAAAAGGGTCATATTCTTTAAATATTTAAATTATATGATACTGAGTCTCTGGCATGCTTGTTGGGAAAATATTCTGTATATCATTTTTTGTAGCAAATAAAATCAGATATATTGTTTAGGTAGAGAGTTGTTTTCCATTGATCTCTCCATCCAAATATTTTAGTATCTAATATGTGACTGATGCTGTAATAGAAAATGAGAGTCTAAGAGTGAGCCAGAGCAATATGGAACCTTACCTCTTAAAATTTAGTCTGGTGGAGGAGGTGCCTCTTCATCAAATAATCAAGTAACAAAATACAATTACAACTATAACAAGTGTTACAAATAAGAAATTGGTGGAACTATGAAAGCACAGCATAAGGTGATTTCGCCTAGGCAGAGGTGTCAGGAAAGACTTCTCCTAGGAAGTCATGACAGCACTGTGAAAAAAATATAGGAGTTAACTATGTTAAGAGCACTCTATGTGGAGGAAAATACGTATTTGAAAACATTGCTGAAAGAAGGGCCAAAGTATATTTAAATCCCTGATACAAGTCCCTGGAACAAGGGACTATGGCTGGAGAAGATAGAGAAGAGTTGGTATAAGCCTCAAGCTGAAGAATGAGAACTGAGACCTTCCCATCCAGGTAGTTTAATTATTAAGGACTAAGAACTGAAGCCACCAGGGACAACTATGAATCAGTGATTCAACAGATTTTTCTAGTGGTTTAAAGGAATTCTTGCCTTGGAAATTAGTCTGTAAGCCAATAGATGCCATCTCTGGTTCTTCTGTGAAGTTCCTACATGTCGATCTATCTGAATAATCAGTTACTCCTCTGGGAAAGTAGTTCATTGATCAGAAGAATGCATTGCTATCTTGGACAACCGGCACATTTATCAAACAACAATTTACTTAACAAAGTTCACTTCTAACCTGAGTCACTAAATACTAAGCTTTTATTATGATACAAAATATGCCCAATCCTGGTAGTTTTCCTAACTTGAAATACTGTCTTTACACCATTTAAGTTCAGATTTCAAAACTTGATAAATATCGTCTCCTAACTTTTTTCTTCTGAGATACTACTAAGACTGTCAAGGTGGTATCTTCCCTTAGATCTATTGTTCAAGTGGTACCTTTCCAATACATCTAATAAACTTAACTTTCATCAACAGGTTGTATTAGTGACTATTTTAGTAGGAGGCAGTAAATGCAGCCACTTGTAGGCCACATGAGGGTTTTTTACTAATTTTTTAGTCCAACCTCCTAACCTATATACAACATAAAACTTGTGAAATGTTTTCAGTTAGAAGATGGAGGGTAGCACTGGAATAGCAATATGACTAGAACTGCATTTTTAAATAACCACCCTAGCTTCAGTGTAATAAACTGATTGGAGTCAGGATAAATTATGGAAGTCTAGAGACAATTACATCAATGAGGTTTATAGATGATGGCAGCTTAGTTTAAGATGATGAAAGTTGATATTATTAGAAACAGACAGTTTCAAAACAATAAATAATCCATAAGATAAATAGGGTATTGTGATCAAATAAGATAGGTAAAAGAAAGTAGGGTGTCCAAGATGTATCCTTGATTTCTAACTTACATAATCCTAAAATGTATCTATCACTTTTGAAACATGATGACAAAACAGAAATGATATCCCAGGGTAGCCCCCCGTTCGGCAGTCTGTTTTAAATTGTGAGTATATCCTTTTAGTAGAAAACTTGACTTTATACTTATCGTCTTTCGGAGGAAATTGTCACAATGAAGGCTCTTCCAACAAAAGAAGAATCAGAATAATGTTTAAGGCATTTTGATTCATATGACCATGCATTGCACAATTCTGGACTTCACATGAACAAATGTGTGGCTCAGTCCCAATCTTCATGCAGCATGTCGAGTTAAGAAATGCACAGTCATTTCTCCAGGATACCCTGGCAGATTCAGATTGACTGGTCCAAAGTTGTCCCTGGGTCTCCACTCTATCTCTGCCTCTGGATCTAATCTGCAATGTAAAAACTAAATCCTACAGATTTTGTGGTATAGATACTTCAGCTCTTTCGAGCTCAACAAGTGATTATTTTGGGATTTTCATTAGGCACATGGCTTATGCGGTGGAAATGTCTCATCACTTGGTGGGGAGGATCATGACAGAGTTACTACATCCTGTGTTAGGCAGAGGATCTGTTCTTTCTTTCTTTCTTTCTTTCTTTCTTTCTTTCTTTCTTTCTTTCTTTCTTTCTTTCTTTCTTTAAAAAATGTTTTAGGAACTGTGAATTGAGGGATAAGCAGTTGCCAGGGTGATGATTGGAGGTAGTCCAGCTGGTTCAGTCACCTCTTAATATTTAATAAGCCCTGAGAGAGATAACTGGCCTCAGTTACTGGCAGGTCACTTTAGAATACCAAGTAATTAAGACCTTTTTGTTTTTGGAGTTTGACTGCTCACTATTATTAAAGTAGGAGGAAAAATACAGAAAAAAATGCCTTAGTATATCATTAAAAAATTTAATTTTTTAATAATATTACTTTATTTTATTATTTACTTTAACCCCTCACCACACATTGGCAAGCTTTCAATATGTTAGATATATATCCTTGTAATTGCATGTTACCTTATAAATACACAGCACTGATTAGGTCCTGTATATTTGTAGAAACATGTTCCATAAAAATTCATAAAACTTTTCTTGTTAGTGGCAACATTTTCTTTCCATAATATTAAAATTTGTCTACAGTTCTGTGTCTACATCTTGTTTGATGCGTCCAATGGCTGCATAATATTCTTTACTGTATATCACCATATTTTGTTACCTATGTCTGCATTAACAGACATATAAGTTATCTTGAATTTTTCCTTACCCCAAAATGCATGGAAATTAATATCTGTATGTATGTCCTCTAATGGAATAGTGTGTGAATGATACTGTGCTATGTACAAAGAAGAAGAATTGCAAGATCATAGGTTCTGTGAGTGTGCGTGTTTGTGATGGGTATGGGTATGGGTACATACATGTATATAAGTTAAATTTGACCAAGCGCTGTAAGAGTGCTCTCTAGGAAGGCTGTACTAATATGCTTGCCTATAAAATACAAATCCATCAGGCATTTTGTTTCTGCACATCTCTAAACTCTTATTGAAGTTTGCATTTTTAATATTTTCAGACTTGGTAGGTAGTTTTATTTTGCTCTTGTACCTGATTCCCAGTGAAGTTCCTTATCTCCCCACATACTTGTTACCCCTTTGAGTATTGTATTCTATGAACTATCTGTTAATATTCTGCTTATGTACCTACAGATTACTTATTTCTATATATTACAATAATTTTTGTAAAATATATTAACTTCTGTCAGATTAAGAGAGTGTAAGAATAATCTTACAATGTCAGCTGAATCTTAACATCTACAATGGCCATATTAAAAAATATGCTTATTTCTTAGTTTAACTGTTTTTTAGATAATTGCAGATTCATTTGTCTTATTAAGAAATAATACAAGCCAGGTACAGTGGCTCAGGCCTGTAATCCTAGCACTTTGGGAGGCCGTGGTGGGTGGATCACGAGGTCAGGATTTCAAGACCATCCTGGCTAACACAGTGAAACCCTGTCTCTACTAAAAATACAAAAAATTAGCCAGCATGGTGGCATGCGTCTGTAATCCCAGCTACTCAGGAGGCTGAGGCATGAGAATTGCTTGAACCCGGGAGGTGGAGGTTGCAATGAGTCGAGATCACACCACTGCCCTCCAACATGGGCAACAGAGTGAGACCCCATCTCAAAAAAAAAAGAAAAAAGAAAAAGCAAAGAAAAAAAAAGAAAGAAAGAGATAATGCAAACTGTATATAGTGGCTCATGCCTGTAATGTCAGCACATTGGGAGGCTGACACAGGAGGATCACTTGAGGTCAGGAGTTTAAGACCAGACTGGGCAACATAGAAGACCCCATCTCTACAGAAATCTTTAAAAACTAGCCAGGAGTGGAGGTATGCACCTATAGTCCTAGCCACTCCTAGACTGAGGCAAAAGGATCACTTGCGTCCAGAAGGTCAAAGCTTCAGTTAACTATGATTATGCCAGTGCACTTCAGCCAGGGCAATAAAGTGAAATCCTGTCTCAAATTAAAAAAAAAAAAAAAAAAAAAAAAAAAAAAACAGAAAAAGAAAAAGAAACAATACAAAGTAATCTAGTTTCACTTGACAATAAAATCTTGCATAACTATCTTACAAAATTATCACCAGAATATTGGCATAAAAACATTTTATCTACAAAAGAGTTTCATCATCAGAAGGATCCAGTCTGTTACCCTTTTAGGGCTGCACCCATTTCCACAATCTTAACCCTTGGAGTTACTAGTCTTTTTCCATTTCTGTAATTTTCTCATTTTAAGAATGCTATATAGATGAATTCCCTCAGCTTTTGCTTATCTGGGAAAGAATTTATTCCTTGCTCATTTCTAAAGAACTTCATTACTGAAGTTTTGCTGAGTATAGTATTCCTGGCTAATTTTTATTTTTAGTACATTGAATATGTCATCCCATTCTCTACAGGCCTGTAAGGTTTCAGCAGAGACATGCGTTATAAGTCTAGTGAGGATTCCCTTATTTGAGACTGGGCATTTTCTTCTTGCTGTTTTCTCTTTATCTTTGATTTTGACAATTTCACTGTAATGTTTCTTGAGTTGGACCTTTTTGGGTAAAACATATTTGGAAACTTTTGCAATTACTGCATCTGGAATTCAATATCTCACCTCAGACTTGGAAAGTTTTCAGCTTTTATCTTATTAAATGTGTGTTATGCCTTTTCCCTTATCTTCTTCTTCTGTAATTCTCATAATATGCGTAGTTGTTTGTGCTGTCTCATAAAACTTGTAGGCTTTCTTCATACAATTTTATCCTTTCTCTCAGTGGGTAATTTCAAATGGTCTATCTTCAAATTCACAGCTTCTTTCTTCTGCTTGATCAAGTCTGCTGTTGAAACTCTCTATTGTGTTTTTTTATTTCATTCATTAAATTTTTTGACTGCAGGATTGGGTGAGCATTGAAAGCAGGGAGATCAAGAAGAATAGCTAATTGATGCTGGGCTTAATACCTGGGTGATGGGATGATCTGTGTAGCAAACCACTATGGCACACATTCACCTATGTGACAAACCTGCACACCCTACACATGTATCCCTGAATCTAAAATAAAAGTTGGAATTAAAAAAAAAAATCTTAAAATTCATATGGTAATGGTAAAGATCCAAGATAGTCAATGAAATCTTGAGCAAAAATAACAAAGCTAGAGTCATCATATAATCTGACTTCAAAATTATACTATAGAGCTATAGTAACCAAAACAGCATGCTACAGGCCTAAAAACAGACATGTAGACAATGAAACAAAATAGGAAACTCAGAAATAAATCTACATGTTTGTGTGTATATAATCTATTATCGTCAACTGATTTTCAACAATGGTGCCAAGAACTTTCACTGAGAAAGAAACAATATCTTCAACAAATGGTGCTGAAAAAAACAAATAACCATATGCGTACAAATGAAACTAGACCCATATCTGTCCCCATGTACAAAAATCAAATCAAATGGATTGAAGATGTAAATGTAAGGTCTGAAACTACTAAAAAAATCATAGGGGAAATGATTCAGGATATTGATCTGGGCAAATATTTTACAGAGAAGACCTGAAGCAACAAAAACACAAAAGTACAAGCAACAAAAGCAAAAATACACAAATGAGAGAGATTATATCAAACTAAAGAGCTTCTGCACAGCAAGGGAAATAATCAACAGAGTGAAAAGACAACCTATAATAGGGGAAAATATTTGTAATTTATTCAAGCAGCAAAGGACTAATATGCAAAATACACAAGGAACTCAAAGAGCTAAACAGCAAAAAAGCAAATAATCAAATTAAAAAGTGGGCAAAGTATTTGAACAGATATTTCTCAAAAAGACTTAAAAGTGGACAACAGGTCTATGAAGAAATGCTCAACATCACTAATTCTGAGAGAAATTCAAATAAAAACCATGAGATATCTTCTCACTTCAGTTAGAATGGTTATTATCAAAATGATGAAAAATAACAAATGCTGATGTGGATGCAGAGAAAAGGAAAGCCTTATACACTGTTGATGGGTATGTAAATTAGTAATCAAGAACAAAGAAAATCAGCATATTAGACAGTTAAGATATTTTCACTTCCATATTTACTGTAGCACTCTTCACAATAACAAATACATGAAATTCTGGTATTTTATTGCGCTATAGTGTGGCTGCATTTAACAACAATTTATTGTACATTTTCAAATGGCTAGAAGCACAGATTTTGAATGTTCCCAGTGCAAATAAATTATAAATGCTTGAGGTGACGGTTATGCTAATACTCTCAATTTCATCATTGCCCATTGTATACCTATATTGAAATATCACTCAGTACTCCATAAATATGTATAATTATTATATATCAAAATTATAATAAAAGCAAAACAAAAAATTAAACATGATGTTACTACAAAATCCAGAAATTCCACTTCTGGATATATTCCCAAAGCACTTGAAAGACTGGACTCAAAAAAATACGTCGATATCAATGTTCATAGCAGTGTTAGTCACAGTAGCCAAAAGACAGAAACAACCCAAATATTCACCACCACCACCATCAAAAACAAATGTTATATTAGTGGAATCATGGTATGTAACTTTGTAGGATTGTGTTTTTTCACTCAGCGTAATGGTCAAGAGATTCATGCAATTTGCTACATATATCAATAGTTTGTTCCTATTTATTGCTGGGTAGTATTCCATAATATGGATGTACCACAATTTATTTAACTATTCATCCACTGAAGAACATTTGGGTTATCTCCAGTTTGGATTATTACAAATGAAGCTACTGCCCAAGAGTGCAATTTTTAAGTTATATATTTACATGTTTACTCTTATAAGAAACAGGCAAGCTTTTATCCAGAATGACTGTACGATTTCACATACCAACCAGCAATGTAAGATTGACATATTTTCTCCATGTCCTTCACAGCCAGGTGGTGTTGTCATTGTTAAAGTTTAGTTATTCTAGAAGGTACACAGTAATACCTCATCATGGCTTAATATTTGCATTTCCCTAATGGTTAATTATGTTGAGCACTTTTTAATGTACTTTTTCACATTTCACAGCAATCTTAAATCACTGATTTAAGAACATTTAGCCACAAAACTTCACTTTTAAAACTTAGGCTTTTAATCTACCATGATTTCTAATCTATATGTTGTATTAACAAATATTTTAATTTTTTTCTATTGAGTAAGCCAGTTGAGCTAAGTCTTAGTTTTCAATGTATCTTTTCAACATTAATTTGTCATTTCATATTAATATTGACATATTTTCATATAAGTCTGAGCCTCTTCCACGGGTCTGTTTTTGTTTCTATTATTGTGTTTTCTGTCCTGTTATAAATGAGAGGTTTTCATAAATGAGAGGTCAATTTCTCCTCTGTACTCTCCTTTTCTACGTTTTACATATCTATCAACTCTTATTATTTAAGATTCAGAGTTCCTCAAAATGTCCAAGTAAAAAGTTTCCTCCTTTTGTACTTAATATCTAGATTAATTTTCAAATAAAGTATTAACAATATTGTTCTATTCACGAACATTTTATGTATTTCTGCTTATTCAAATTTTTTCTATGTACTTTAAGAAAAGTTTAAAATTATCTCTGTTAAATATTTGTCTATAAAGAAGATTTATCTCTTCTCCCATATTTATTTATTCAATAACTAATTTATATAGCATATATTTCAAAAGTATAAGTGAGCAAATGTTTTTTCATGTAAGTTACTCATTCAAGCTTTAAGACTATTATTATTGATGATTCTTCCCTTTTACTTAAAACTGACATGGGTAAAATTTGTTTACCACTTTTACAAAATAACTTTTAGAGAAGGGAGAATGCAGGCAGGAGACATAATCAAGAGAGAAAAATATAGCATTTTATTTAATACAAAGATTACAGTTAACTGATATTTTCTATGATCTATTCCTGTGTACCATTGGATCAATCTATGCATGAAGATTTCAATTCTGCTTAACCTAAAAAGCTATTTAACCTAAGCTATTCTTCTTTGTTACAAATTCAACTCAGAATAGCTGTGATGGGCTCTTTGATTTGTGCCTCTTGCAAAATTTCTATATAATTGCAGAACTCATAATTGATAAAATAAGTTTACGAAAGTAAGTCGTGGAAAATATGTAAAGAAGTTCAGTTTTAGTGCCAGCGTTAACGCTGCTGTTGCTATACCTCACTTGAACTACAGTAGCAAGGCCAGTCTCTACAAGGTCCTATATCTTCTGCTTTCCCCTTACTTACATAGTCTCTTGTTTTGCTTCTTCTACCCTTGCTAATTTTGTTACAACAGTCTCCTTGCAGTTACTTGAACATCCAGATTTGCTGCAGTCTTGGGGTTTTTTGCTCTTACCTCTCACTATCTTGAATGGTGTTGCCCAAACAATCAATGTTCACTATCATTTTCCCCCTTTTTATCTATATTCTAAGGCACTCTTTCAGTGAGGCTTCCTTCATAATTCTAGATTATAATAACCTCTCCCTTTGCTAATAGATTCTACACTTCTTTCTTGTTTTATTTCTCACCATGCAATTTATTATTACATCACATACTGTACCTGCTTTTTGACTATTGCTTTTCACTAGAATATAAGCTGCATGAGGGCATGGAATTGTATCTATTTCTTTGCCAATTTTTCTGCATTTCATACAATAGCTCAGGATGTGTAGAAGGTACACAAGAAAACTTAGCCACTTTTTAAAAGCTTTTGCTAAAATAATTTATATATTTTTTCTAGATTTATGATACCGAGCAATAAAATTGATATAAATAAATATGTATCTTTGATATTTTAATGAATTTCTTATAATTATGTATGTCAAGAAGAGAAAAATCGAGGTGCATCCACACTTAGGGAATGCACTCTTTTATTTTAGCTATAACAGGACGAACTAGAAACAGTTATTTATGTTTAACTTTTTACTAGCCATTAGAGATGAGTATAGTATAATCATTCCCATTTTAGCACAAAGGTAAGCACTGAAAACAATTTTCTCTGCAGCAATTCTCATTTTCTTTCTCATTCGGTTTCCTTCCACTCAAAACTAAGAACCATGATTTTTGGTAAAAAATTCTGGAAGAGTTTATTTTCAAAAACATAAGAAGTGAAAAGTATAAAAGACATTTTGATAGCTAATGCGCAAATGTGACTGCTTTTCTAGATTGTGCTTTAAAAGTTAAAAACCAAATATATTCTATATAAATACAGAAAATAGGAACTAGTGATTTTAGGGAGTTGTGGGGAAAATAAATAATTGGTTCTTATTCTATATAGCATAACTTTTCTCTTTATAAACAATTGTAAGAACAAGGTACTCTCCTTGGGACCATAAACATATCTTATACATATAATTCTTGAGAAATCTGACTTTTTTCTTTTTCTGATGGTCAGATTGCAAAGCCATCCTTTTGGTAATTCATTTGGTTACCTTGTTCATAGAAGTAAGTTTTATGCTCTTGGGAGATAGGTATGAATGAGTATTATTTTTTATAGTTTTGCTCATATTTTCCTTTCTCCCTGTAAGGTGCAGTTTTGTCCTATCTCTCACAAGGAGTTATTCAAGAGGAGAAATCAGGAACTTCCTTAAATTTTCTCTAAATCCCACTATGTTTTGTCACTTTTGGGATTTGAAGCAAATCAGCAACACTTGCTGACTAAATTTGATGTTATGATTTTAAAATTCACCTCCAAAACATTGCCATCTTTAAGATTCAATTGTGAATCAATTATGAATAGTTGTATACATTAGTAGTTATTAAGCTATTCTTATCATTTTTAACCCATCTTTCTACAAAATGATCTGTGATCCTGGAGCTGGGACTCTGTAAACCACAATCCACTGTTAGTCGGATTCCTCTTAGGATCAAATAATACAGAGAGTTAAAAAGAGAATGGAGGGCTGAAAGAGACAGGGGGAAATTATTCCTTTCTCTGCTTTCTTTGACTTCCTTTTCCATTCAGTGGCGCACGGCTTTCCTTCTTCAGCTCAGCAGTGGTGATTCATTTCAGTTACAACAATCTGGAGTTTTTTCAATACTTCCGTTTTTTTCAAGACTTCTCAATGACACTGGCACGAGCCAGCCAGCATTCCTTCCTCCCAAGTCTGAGTCCCAGCCCCTTAGGGCACCCTCTGCAAGCTCTGAGATATTCCTGCTAGCCAAACAGGGACCCTGGGAGGCTACAGTTTCATTTATTATGACAGGGTCCCCTCCTCCAGACTTTAAAGCTTTAGTGTTCTCAACCTCTTCTTTCATTCTCTAAGTTCTAGGGGTGACATATGCTTCCAACAGTTGCTTCCAATGTGGTTCCTTATTTTCTCTTTCATAATGTTTTAATTTTTACTATCTACTTACATATTCTTTATGTTAGGTTCTCTTTGTTAAAAGAATTGGCGTAGTTATATCTCTTCACTGGAGTGTGACTGATATGAGAGTCGTTTGGTGTAACCGTCTCTACTTCTTTCTGGATTTTGCTGAATGTCTCTTTAAGGTATTAGTATAATAAACTTTAGCAGTATTTAAAGAATAGACAGACAAAAGAGCAGGAGAACATTCTTTTCTGGTGTCCTGCTCAATGGGATTTTTATGTGATCTTTATTGTATTTTAGACTATAAAAATTATACCTATTTTTAAATTATAAGCCGTAAGCATCTCCTTTATAACTTATTACAT
Source organism: Chlorocebus sabaeus (assembly GCF_047675955.1). Lineage (NCBI taxonomy): Eukaryota > Metazoa > Chordata > Mammalia > Primates > Cercopithecidae > Chlorocebus > Chlorocebus sabaeus. The sequence continues at coordinate 77,000,079 of NC_132910.1, read as the reverse complement.
TTATTCTAAATTTGTAATAACTATAAAAAATGAAACAATACAATTTTTCACATTAGATATCTAAATTAAATGGTACTTTATTGTTTTACTCTGTTTCACGGTGTTCACATTTGATATGCCTCTCTCATTCTCATTCTACAACTACATGCTGAAATATGACTAGAAACTCATTTCTGAATATCTACTCTGAAGGAACAAAGATAGAAGGGCAATAACATACATGGTGTATATCACTATTAGTATCATAGATAAAGTGCCCTTGGAACAAACTGGTTTTAATAAATAAATATACTGAAATTAGGTTATGTTCTTTCCTAGGTAAAACTACATGAGAATACATTTTCCCATATTGACCCAGAGGGCTTAATTAAAATCGGAACCACACAAACAAAAATATTTTTTGATAGAAGAATGTATAATCAAATGATTAATATCTTAAAAAGAATCTGAAAGCTTATTCTGGGAAAGCTCAATTGAGAATACAGCAGAAATAATGAAGTTCAAAATGTCCCCACTTCCTTCGTAAGAGATCTCTGTCTTTTCCTGTTTCAAAAGCAATTACATTTCAATGACATTTCTCTGGGTTAATGCATTCAGTAATTTTCAGTAAGTAACCACCTCTTGTATGTTCAGAGGATGATCTTCACTGAGCAATGACGGTCTATCTGCTTATGAAGAATATGTCCAATATACTACAAAATTAAATCATTCTAAAAGATTTCAATGTATGATTTGTTCTTTGTTAATTCCGGTTGAAAGAACTCATGTTAAGGAAAACTTACATCAATATCAACTTATAAACTATATTGATACATAAATTAACTTCATTTCTCCTTGTGATAGTTCATAAAGCATCCACTAGAAAAAATGAAACCATCTTTCACTCTTTTTTATTATTATTATTTTGAGACGGAGTCTCGCTCGTGTCGCCCAGGTTGGAATGCAATGGCGCCATCTTGGCTCACTGCAAGCTCTTCCTCCTGTGTTCACGCCATTCTCCTGCCTTAGCCTCCCGAGTAGCTGGGACTACCAAGCCCGGCTTATTTTTTGTATTTTCAGTAGAGATGGGGTTTCACCGTGTTAGCCAGGAAGGTCTGGATCTCCTGACCTCGTGATCCGCCCGCCTCGGCCTCCCAAAGTGCTGGGATTACAGGCGTGAGCCACCGTGCCAAGCCCATCTTTCACTTTTTAAGACTCTCCTTTATAATTGCCAGGAAATAAACATACATAGTTTACCTTGGTCAGGTATCTCAAATATGCAATAAAGAAAACAACAATATTTCTTGAAGGTAATAACTACCAAAAAAAAAAAAAAAAAAAGTTTGACAACTCAGTTATTGACTGATGGTTAAAATGGGTGACATTTGGTTGCGGTAGGGTCAAGTATACACAAAGTACATACTTTTGAGACCCAGATATTTTTCCTTCAGTGCTACATTCCTAATTTTATATCTTCAGAACATATTTCAATTAATGAGTGGCAATTAGACACAGACAGATTTTGAAAATCAAATTGGAAAATGAAGAAAACATTTTTCAAACATGCTATAAAATATTTTATTTAAATATCAGTTGAGTTATATGGCAATGTAAGATTTTAGGAGAGAATCTGTTGAATTCTGGGGATGATAGGCTGACATACTGAAATATATCGAAACTATGCGGGCAGACAAAATGAGAGCAGAGATATAATTATAAGGCAAAGCAAAATACCACAGGGAATACTAATATTTACAAGCTAAGCAGGGAAAGGAAATTATAAAACACAATGAAAAAGGGTAGGTAAGAAGGTAGAAGCACCAGGAGAAGGTGTTAATTGCACGCTAATTGGTAAGATAATTGTAGGAAGGAATTACAAAGTGTTAAGTATTATAAGGAAGCAAATTTCCAAGAAAATCGATAACTATTCAATTAGTGATTTAAATCTTTATCAGCAGTCTTTACTAAAATTATATTAAGAGAATTTATATGGGATATAGTATAATTAGTTAATTTAAATGGAAAAAATAAAATAGAATGATAATTACATATTTTTAGGCAAAGAATATAGATCTGAAACAAGAACATATGTAGATAATGCAGTAATATTGTGTTCAAAATGATTTAAAAAGAACATGTTGAATACTTTTCTTAAGATTTTTTTCCCTTGAATAAAAAAGTCTCCAAATTGAACATTGAAACATAAGAAAATCCTGAATAGATTGGAATTATCAATAGTCTCAGTCCTTTGGACACTCTTTTATTCACTTCTGTTTAGTGTCTTAAGTGCTAGAGGCTAGTAGAATTATAATAACAAAAAATGGAGCTGCTGAGGGTATAATACCCCAGAGCACTGAAGTGTTATTTATTGTCAAGTCTCTTTTTCATTTTCATCTTGGAATTGGTCATAGAGATGGTGGATGATGGCATTAAAAGAACTCTGATAATCTTTATTTTTATCTCCCAAAAGTAATGTTAAAAAGATTTAGTATAAAAACACATGAAAACTAATGCTTGCTAATATGGCTATAAAGCTATGCCTGGGATCCGACCCCATGCTGAAATTAAACAATTGTGTTTGCTGGCTAACCTCATTTTAAATAACAACTTTTCTTCCCTAAGGGAGGCATATATGAAATATAATCATCTTTTCATTATGGGGTTTCAGGTTTTATGTCTTATGGATCCCTAGTATAAGTATTCTAGAGCCCTATATTAGAGATAACTAACTGGAATATTTTTACTCATGATAAGTTTCTCTCTCTTCCTTAATCTCTTTACAGTAAGGGTACTAAGGATTCTCTTTTGCCAGTCTTTGAAAAGAATTTCTGCTCTAGTGTGAATGTAACTTGAAAAAAGACTGCTACATTTTTAATCTATTTTATTACTTCTTAGCTTTTAAGTTTTCCATACTCTTTCAAAACACTGTATTTAGGAATGTTTAGCCTTCAAATCTGCTTGCTTCTTTGTGGTACTGTTAAATCTCTTGAGTATTCCTTTATAGCTTTTATCACACATATTATGGTTTTTCTTTACTTGTTTTTCACTGCCATGGCTTAGGCACAAAACTGTAAATTATTCATATTTGTATCTTTATGAGCTACCACAAACCCCAGTAGATACTGAAGAAAAAGTAAATGTAGAAATAAATTGTAGGTTGAGCTAGAGCTCTCACTTTTAAAGAAAATTTTGTAAATAAAATTTACTTTTGAGCAAAACATGCAGTTTTATATACCCCACAAATGACTGAAAAACACACACAAGGTGCCTAGGATTTTTCTTAGAGAACTGCAACTACTCTATTTACATTCTTTTTGGAATGACCACTCTTAATTAGAGTTAAGGCATAGAATAGCCCTTCTATATCTGTTCTTGTTAATTAAACAAATACTCTCTGAAAGGCTATGAGGAAAGCAATATTATAACCAATATTCAATTAGATAAACTAAATTACCTTTGACAATAAACAAGTTGATGAATGTACCCATGAATAAAAATTTATTGAGTAGATGATATTTCAAATTACAGTAAAATGCTCACAGTACCAAAATACAGATTACGTGGTATTGGTAAATAGTGCCAATATTCTGGACAGCTCAAGTTCTCAAAAAGAGACAGGGCAAGTGAAAGCTAATTTCTTCTTGGTGGTGAAGGGGGAGATAGAAAAAAGCATTAAGAAGTGACTGTCGGCCGGGCGCGGTGGCTCAAGCCAGTAATCCCAGCAGTTTGGGAGGCCAAGACAGGCGGATCATGAGGTCAGGAGATCGAGACCATCCTGGCTAACACGGTGAAACCCCGTCTCTACTAAAAAAATACAAAAAAAAACTAGACGGGCGAGGTGGCGGGCGCCTGTAGTCCCAGCTACTCGGGAGGCTGAGGCAGGAGAATGGCGTGAACCCGGGAGGCGGAGCTTGCAGTGAGCCAAGATCCGGCCACTGCACTCCAGTCTGGGCGACAGAGCGAGACTCCGTCTCAAAAAAAAAAAAAAAAAAAAAAAAGTGACTGTCTCCTGATCATGTGGGTAATTCTGAGTTCAGTATAAGGGGTGTACTTTCTTTATAATGATCAGTCCTCTTTCTACTTGGTCTGATAAATAAAAACAAATAAACAATTTATTTCCCCCTTTCCTTTTACAACGTAGTAACTAAAAAACGAACTAAAAACGTATTGGTTTTGTTAACCTTGTGATACCACTACCCCACATTTTGTACAATTGAATATTTGAAACTTATTCAATTATGGCAGAGTTTCACCATTTACCTAATTTAAAGTAAATTTTAATCATTGGGAATCTCTGCTTATTTCATGGGTAAGCTATGTTTTAACTTGCAATTCTCTCTTTGCAAATTACAAAAATTTCATATCATCCTGAATGTCTTAGACGTAAACAATACTATGATTGAAACAACCTTTAACAAATTGAAAGGTAAACAAGTATTTCTACCAGAAACAAACACTAGTTTGAGTGAATGTACCCAAATATAATTTTGGTTTACTTAAACAAATATTTTAATTCTCAAATATTTTCCAGGGCACATGTGGTCATATAGTGATTAAAATATAACACGGTTCTTCATAATGAGGACTTCTTTTCAAAAATATTATATTACTGGAAGAGTAAGAATTTAAAAATCTAATTGTATATGAGAGTATATAAAATATAAATTTCAGGAGTCTTAAATCCACATATCAGCATGGAAGAGTGAATGATAAAAACTTTAATTCTATCCTTGAAGATCATTAAAGGAAAATAAACCAATGGGCACAGAAGAAATATACAGGTGGGTATTTTTTCTACATAAACAAAAATTTTTATTATTCTTTTATCACACATTAGTTACACATTTAAAATGTTTGTTCCAAATGTAAACTGCTGTTATACTTTCAGTATATATAAAACAACATTAATTGATTGATGTGATAGAATTGCATTACAACATTTGCACAGGTACTGAATGGGTAAATTATTTAATATGTTCGCAATAAAAGCTTAAATTATCTTAAGACATCTCAAATGAATTTCATGTTCATTTTTGTTTTTTAAATAAATAAACTGTAAAAACAATTTATCATTGAAGAAATAATGTACTTGTGTCTACAAGTTTGCTTTAGGACTCAGTTTTACATATGCAGTTATCACAACAAAACGAAAGCACAAGAGAAAATCTAAACTAACAATATATTTTAGTTACACCAATCCAAAAAATTCCTTCCTAAGCAAAGACCTGTGTAAAATTAGCTACTGACGAGGCAGAAACTTATGCAGAGAGTACAGCTTTTGTGTATTTAGGAGAAAACATATTTAACTGGGATTTGAAATGTTTTTCTGGGCAACCATTATAATTAAGCATATTAAACTCTTTCTCCTTTTTTGTCAAAGTTAATTTCTATTTCACTTCAAAAAACATCTTTCTAGTTAAATACAACTTTATGAAAGTCAATACTATTGCTTAGTCATTTGTTTTTATACAGAAAATGTCTTACTTCAACAACATTGCACTATTCAAAAGTCAGCTGTGTTCCTTTTTAATACAGGGAGTTTTTCCATCATAACATAAAAATATTCAGATTCAGAGATTTGGAAAATATCTTGATCTCTGTCTCTGAAACCTGAAACATCATCTTCAGTTAGTTCTCTCTCTTGTTCTCTGTCATCTCACTGGAAATTTTGGTTAGCATCCTTTGTGGATCCACTTCAACATTTCAATACCTAATTACTGGATTAACTCTAAATGTTGTTTCCATCCTTACCTTTCTCATTTTGTCTTGTCACTTCTGTCCAGTTCTTTGAGTGCAAAGATTTCCAAATGTAATTTTACAGCCCTAATATCCCCACTAACTATACACATCTACCTCCATACTTGATATCTACTCAGAAATATTGTATAGCTCAAACTTACACCCAAACAAAATTTTTCTGTTCCCCAGCCTTCAAATTCACTCTTTTCACTTCAGAAAAATGGTTCACCATTCATGCATTTATTCTGGTTAAAAAAAACACAAAAGACAAAAAACGAGGACATTTTATATCAACTACTGTTTCTACTTGCACATCTTTATGACTAAAGATCAGAAAATTCCCTCTGCTCTACCTTCAAAACATATTCATATTCTGACCACTTCCTACTCTATCCAGTGTTACTGTCCTAGTTATAGACATGTTAGCTCCGCCACATGGAACCCAGTTCAAGGAAAGACTTACTTCCTAATGTCAGGTAGGACAATCAGCAGGCAGCCTTTTTATGTCAGGAGCTTCAGGGTGTACCTCCATTGCAGTGAGCCACTGCCTTGCAGATACTCCCTTTCCAGAGCAGCTCACATTCTTATCAGTGGACTGAGCAAGCTGGGGGCATAAAGCCTAAAGATCTGGCCTTCTAAGATTAATGTAGAATGCTTAGATATATACACACCAGATCATTATTACATAGACTATATGTAGAATAATATATAATGAAATGTAAAGCACCCATTTTTGTTCTCTATATTATCCAAATTCTAATGAAAGTTAAGACTGTGAGTATTGTATAGACTCCTGTGAGTTTCATCCAGTAGTACATAAGTTTATAACAAGAAGATAATTTTTCTTTAGTGTTGTATTGCATTCTACTATTTGAAAATTATGTGATAGCCACTAATAATAGAAATATCACTGCTACCATAATTCCTAGGAGCTTTATTTTCTGGCAATTCTGAAAGATTCATCAGTACAAAACAATAGAAAAATATATCATGTGATGGTTTTGTAAAATGATTTTCAGTTTGAAAAATCATTATTCAAGTACTTTCATTTGCATAAATTCTTTGAAGTTGTCTTGAAAATTGTAAAGCATTTGGGTTGTCTCTTATTTGTTCAGTAAATGTTTCTTATTCACAAACTATTATAATTAAAAGCCCTATGGGCTTAACCTTCTGAAAATAAACTGTGGAATAGAATAATTAATGGTTTGCTTCTCGTATGAAGGTCTAAATTTTTATTTCCTACAGCTACCTCTTTTAATCCAACATGCTTGCATAGCTACAATGTCATACCAGGAGAGAAAACCAACTACATCTAAAACAGAAGAATATGATAAAAACTATTTACGTTTCTACATGTGTTTTCTAAATTTAGATTGAAACACCTATAAGGAGCAGATATAAACAAGAACAGAATTATAATTACTTGTGTGAGCTTTTTACAAATATTTGTTCAATATATCTTTAACATCATGTGGCTTTCACTATTAGAAATTTCCACTTATTATTGTGGAAAAATAGAAATTATTTAGAAAAAACAAATTATCGAGTAGATGAATTATTATCTTATCATTTCAGCCAGTTGACCAAATGAGCAATATACTATCATAATTACAGTATCTCACATAATTAACGTATTTCAAAATCAATGTTCTTAGTGTTACTTGGTGTGTGATGCATTGCTTTATACATTATACATATACCAGCTTAATTTTATTTCTGCACATATCTCTTAAATCTATTTAACAACATGTTTACCTCTTGAGTTCAATACGATTGTTGGAAGCTGGCAGGAAGTACGTGAAGGAGATGACTTCCCTAAATTATCTTTTGTGGACATTTTAAGTATTGCTAGGATTTTGATTAGCTCATTTACAATAATATAAAGACTCCTATGTGAAGCCACCTGTATACTTCAAGGTTATTCTTTCTTCGGGGGAATGTCCTGCAAGGTTACCCTATAGAGAGACCCTGCTGGAAGGATTCAAAAAACATAGATTGCAAATGATCCTAACTTTTATTTAGCCACAGAATATTTCTGTACTGGCTATGGGATTCATTCCTAACTCCTACCCTCTAAGTGGGAGAGAACATTCTTTCTGTCGTCCTAACCCTCCTTCCCAGTCTACACCCCAGACTGATGGATTCCCTCTGTAGGCAATTTCTGCTGCCAGGGGAAAGGTGAAGTTCAACATATGTACCTTCAGTGGTGTCACAGTGACATATTTGTCTTATCATATAATTTTAAATTGCTTATTGCTATTCAGAGCTTTGTTGCTCAGATGTTTGGTTTTCTAGAAAAGCAGTTTTCCTTATTAATGACTTCAGTTTCTTTTGTTAACTAGATACTTTGTCATTTATAAAATGGTATCTTGGAAACTACCACAGTGAGAGAATAGTTTACTCTCTCTATATACAAGGCATAAATCAGAACTAATGATTGTTTCAAACTACTTAAGGATATGTATCACAAAAAAAAAAAAAAAAAAAAAAGAAGAAGAAAAAAGCCCAGCTCCAAATGCTATGCAGTTTTTTTTAAATGTGCTCTTTGTTTCCACTAGGATAGTAGAAGAGCTTTTAAACAACACAGTTTAAAGCATGTCAATATATGATGTACTTTGATGGGGTGATTTAAAAATGGGAAGTATATACAAAATACACAATTATTCCATGCGATACTGTGAAGCTGGTGCTATTCACATAGGCATCCTCTCCTGTACCCTACTGCATTGACATTGAATGTAGAGGTGGACAATGCCTTAGTAAAGGGGTTCTATGGTGCAATGATTAGCACTCTGACCTCCGCAGATGCCTTAGCGTTTATCTTTTTACATATAATAAGAGTTCCAAATGATGATACCTTAGTCCAGTGATGTCAATTTTCCAAAATTATGTTTAGATAACTAGAAGTCTGGATTAAAATTCAAATGTCTCAATATTATTTTCAGAGCTCTCATTCAGCACAACCATGCTGGGTCTACCCTACACAAACTTTCCCAGCCTTCTCCAATTCCTCACTTTCAGATTTCCTCTCAGCTCTGTAGAATTCAGTTTTTCTTCTATATAATGTGAACCTTTCACCTTAGCTGGTTGTAGTCCTTAACTCTTCCATACTTCGTCATTATCTTAGGCCTTCTGTTTCACCTTTATTAATCCAAATTTTGTATAATTTTTCTTTAAATCCTTAAGTAGGACACCACAAAATCTTCTGTTCCCTATGAACCTTTCCTCAGAAAAAATTTCTAAGAGCCACTTTCTTGTCATCTTGCTTATGAGAACAAGAAATTCTCAGAAGAGTCTCTGCAGACAATGCTTTCTCCCACAAGCATTGATAATTTCAATCTATTTCTTCCTTTCTGGAGTCACATCATCTGGAATTCCATTTCACTTTCTCGTTTGTCTTTCACTACAGCCACAGGTGAGTTCCTATCATTGTACCTTAAAAGTGAGAGTCCGGAAGTCTAGGCCACTTCTGGAAGAAGGTGGGGCATTTTCAAAGTGTTTACAAGGGAATTTTATAAAAAGAAAATTTGATAACATGCTAAGTATGTTCACAATGTGGTAATGGAAGACACCCTTCCTCTACCCCCACCCTCCCCCCTTTTTTTTTTTTTGGTAACTCTCCTGTACTCGTTACAACTTGTAACCTAAAAAGGGCTGGTTGAAAGATGGCTATAGAGAAAAACATTTATAATCAAGAACAATTTTAAAAACTGTTAGATTACATTGGGTCCTTATGGCTATCTACAAAACCTCAAAACAGAAGGATAAATGAGTCAATAACAATTTATTCTTGCAGCACAGTCTGGCCCATTTTAAAATAATATTTTCTCTGATTATCTTTTATGTTAGTGTTCACATGCATCCAACAGGAATAACAGTTTCTAGCTTATCTGAAAAAAACTGCAGTCAGTTTTCAAAGTAAATCAGCAAAAATATCATGCAGAGATACATATGAAATATCCCACAAGTGAAAAATAAACAGATTGCTGAAAAAGAGTCATAGAAAAAATGGGACTTAAAGTTGTAAAAGATTGGAGTTCTTTATGTAAAAAGTAAAACAAAAGACAAGCATTTTTCACCATGTTATCTTTGGAATTACCTAGACATTTTATTCAAGGTAAACATACAGTCTCTGTATGAGAAAATTTGACACACCCTTGATATAATCCAATGCAATTTTTCTTTCAATCCATATTCATTATTTTCATTAGAATATTTTTCAAAAATTTAATCGTTTTATTATTGTGGACTAAAAAATTTTCTAGGGTATTTATCAAGTAATTTAGAAAATAAATTTCTTTTATAAGTGTAATTAAAATTTTGCTTTAACAAGTGACTATTACAGAAGTCCTATTTAAGTCATCCTAATTAGTCCACTAATTTTCATTTATCAGAATGTTAGATTTTTTTTGTTAGGTTCCGAAATTGGAACTTGACATAGTGTTCCATGTCAGAACACTTAATATATAGTCTGTTCTAGTTCATAGAGTAGTTGTTTTTTTAGAATGCCAAGAAGAGTACTGGATATATTCTACAGTGTGTTACATGTTAATATTATGGCTGAAACTAGTAGTTAAATTTAGTTCTGATCTGTAGTTTCTTGGCTGAAACTTGAAATAGTAGACTGTATTGTCTTGTACAGCATTTTAGAACTTTTTCTTTTTCCTGGCTTGTTCATTACATTTAGAAAGGGTTTATTTTTCAATTATATTTAAATTTCATGTGTTGTCTCCTTTCTTGTTATTAATTATCAATATTTTATCTAATGATTTAATTGTTTATAGTTGGTAATTTTCTAAAACTACTGTATGTTCTTTATTTACTGGCTTAAAACACACTGTGTGGGTGGGCAAAATAATATTTTAGAGCTGCCACCATGCCAGCTGGCCACCTCAGTGTCTCACGGTGGGTGTTCAGCTCTGTTCTGTTGCCGTATGACATGAAACAGGGCTTTGACCCTTGCAGCACTTTGCTTGTAAAAGTGAGCTAGGCTATAAAAATCATGATGATTTCATCAACAGTAGATCCTCCAGTGATACATTCCATGCTTTTGGTTATTTACTGTACACGGTCAGCAGACTAATGCCCTGTCAAAGTTAGTAGTTTGAGAAATATTTAAAAGGACTGGAAGTCAGTTATGGTTGCTAAAGATTTTCTTGAGACATTACAGATAGAAAGACATTATTAATTATCATATATTATAATGCATCCTAGAGCAGTTTGCTATTTATTATCAGTCTCCTTTAGATTTCAAATGATGACCTTCCTCATTGTGAGGGATTTCATAAAGCTCTTTCTAGAATCTATAGTTATCAAAATATACAGGATACGTGTATGCAGGTATATGGAGACAGAATATCCATTATCAGGATAAAATTTTGTAGTCTGGATATCAGTTTTATTCTTCTTTCCTTCTCTACCACATTTTCAAGCAATATCAATTCAAATAATGCATCCTGAGAGTTTAAGTGGAATTATACTAATAATCACAGTATTGATGTTCTAGGAATTAATTCTTCTCCTTGTTTCATCTAGGGATCTACATGTGCAGACTCATAAAGAGCAGATGAAAAGCAGTCAGGACAAGAATATGGTGATACTAGCTTATTCAAGAGGGCTAGTAACCTTTTGTTTTTTCCAACCAGTACAAAGTAGATATTCTAATGGCCTTCTGGCGAAATGAAAACAAATACAAAATGTTCCTTTATAATAACACAGAGAAAAATCGTTACACTACAAAAGCCTGTTTAGACACTTTAAAATATAATTCTGATTTAGATGTGAAAACAGTGTGCTAATAAAAGGACACACAAATGCAGCAGGAGAATAGTATACACGGTAATGCAGCACTAAACTTAATCTCCACCCGAGGGGTGGAATAAAATAGCCTTCAGTGTCTCTTTGGGTGTTGATCATATATATTCTTAGGATTCGATGACAGTAGATAAAATATTTTACATTTTAATATCAGTCTCAAGAGATTCCTACTCTTTCAGTGTTTTTAATATGTGATTTTCTAAACAGTAAGGGTCTGTTTATTGGCAAGGAAACAAAACCAGAAAAATAGAAATCTGCTTGATTCTGCCATGGTAGAACAGGTACTGGCATGTTTCCATTTCTTTTCCCAAGATGCATATTTTCTCATTGTACTGAGAAGATTTAGGTCAATGAAATCTCTACATTCAGCTCACAAATAGTCTATTTTCAAGAAGTTCCTTCAGCTCGAGCACCTATGTTGCTTAATCCAGTCATTCCAAATTTTAATGGGCTAGTTAGATTTTAAAGGTACACAGAATGCCTAAATAAGGAATAATAGCCTTTTGTTATGCCAAGTAAGAACACCAATAAATCTTTTACATTCTCAACTTGATACGTAGCTGTTTTCTTCTGTTTATTCTGTTTGGTTTGGTTTTATTAATAGTTCTCTGTGGATTAATACAAAGAACACCAAGGGAAGTCAATTGTCTTTGCTTATGCTCTATTTCCTAAATAAACAAATCACAGTTTATTCCTACAAAGTGAGATAAGCCAGTCATAGTTCTTATTTTTCAAGTGAAACTTACAAATAAGCATATCCAAAATGCCCAATACATCAATGTGTAAGCTCTTACTTGCTTAACCCCATTGTCACTATTTTCTGTGTGTTTCCAGTCTTGACCCCCTTCAGAGCCCTAGCAACATGGAAATACCTCCTGGCTACTGTACACTAAGCCCAAATGCACCAGAAATATGCTGATCTCAGCAGATTGGTGAACATGCTGAATACCACGTATGTGACCTTTACAAACAGGGGTTGTGGTGCCCTAGGGATAGGCTTAGAAAATTTGCAACGATAGTATAAGATAGGACACATCTCTCTAAGACATCATATTTATTCTCAAATTAGGTCAATTTTTTTTTAAATACATGTTGCCATATCTTGGTCCTAAAATGTTGCTTACATCTATCTTTAAAGGCGGTGCCATATTACTGACAAAAGAAATATAAAGACTCAAAAGACATAATGAGTTTAAGAGTTTACTGCCTTTGAATCAGGGAAAATGTGAGTCAAGAAAAATAGATTATTTTGCTCTGTACACAAAGATTGTCAGATTAACATCAAATAATAACTCAGGAGGTTTGTTTAAATTATGTTCTCATCTGTATGTATAGAGGAAAAGGAACCCATGTAAAGATGATGTTAGACCAAACGCAAGGATGACACTCAGACTCAGAAATGCAAAAGCTGCATGTTTTTCAGGGAAAAATGATAAGTTAAAGTAAACAAGTCTTTGCTATATTTAGAACTGGTTGCTATAGCATTGCTTGGTGTGACATTTTTGAATAAATAGATAAAATCTAGCACTGTAATTGTCACTTAAGAAGAGAAAGAACTGTAAGGGGAAAAAAGAAAGCAGTACACAACATCCCCCCACCAAAGAAAAACTAAAACTAAAGCGAACCGAACCAAACAAACAAGAATCACAAAATGAATTTTAAAGAAAAATGCCAAATGCATTGATCTTTAAGACTCTAGAATCCGCAAAAAACACTGTCGATAAGAATTTCATTACCTTTAGTCATTTTAATGCCTCCCTTGAAAAAACTCACTTGCAGTTTACTAAGGCAGTATGCATCACTGAGAAAGCAGAATGGCAGATTGCTTAGGAACAAAATGCTGAATTGAATATTTTAAGTTTAAAGATATTTATTCTACCCCGGTTATAGGATTAATATAGAACATTTAAAGCACTTCATCTAATAAAATTAGCATCATTACTGTTGGTAACCATCACAATATTTGTTTCTTGTTATCGGATGCTTAATATTAGGTGATGAATGCTTGATGAAAACCAGGACCTTTACAAAGTCTCAAAGCAGCTGCCAACAATATATTTATTGCAAAAGAAATACAGTTACTTTACAATAGAGAAATCTTGCAGTGCCACTATTACCAAGTGACCTATTTACTATCTCTAGAAAAGGGACAAATGAACATCACGTGCCTCCTGATAGGTTATACTAAGAAGAATATAAAATCACTTCTATGATATTACATCAAAATACAAAAGCTGAATGTAACCATGAGAAAATATCATACAAAGCCAAACTGAGAGACATTCTGTATCCTTCATAAGGGTTAAGGTTAGGAAAGACAAAGAAAGACTAAAGACCTATTTCAAATTAAAGGGTATTAAAAAGATCTGACAGCTAAATATAACATGTGCTATTGGATTTAATGCTAGACCACATAAAAGATATTAGAGGAGAGATCATCAAAATTTGGATAAGGGCTACAGATTAGGTAATTTTATTATATCAGTGGTGACTTTCTGATTTTTACCATTATACTGTGTTTGTATAAGAAAGTTCTTATTTAGAAAGGCATAAGTCATATGTCTGAAACGTATTGTCAAAAGTGTCAGAAAACTTTACGTATGTGTATATATACATACATACATATACACACATGCATGCATATACATACATACACATGTATATAGAATTCTCTGAACCATTAAATATAATTTTTTTATATATATCGAATTTCATATATACATATTTTATATGTATACTCTGTATGGAATGTTCCTCACATTTGTGGAATCTGAGCCATGAAATTTACACAGGAATTCTTGGTGCTGATATTGTCATAAGTGTAATTATTTCAAAATAAAATGTTAAGAGAATAAATACAAAGTCAGTCTCAAAATTCATAATAATTACAAGTAGGTAGTGAATCCTGAGAGATCCACGCTTTTAAATTTACTGTAGTCACAGTAGCTTTGCTCAGACATTGCTGATTTTGCTCCCAAGAATTCCTGACTAATGTTTTTGTCAGTCACACCTCACATAATTTTGTCAGTCATGGTTCACATGTTTTTGTTTCTATAAAATTGTATTCTCACTATTGATTTTATTAGAAATTCCTTGGGTGCAAAATAGTTTGACCTTATCCAGAAGAACACGTTTACCAAACATTTCCTGAGCCCCTTCATCTGGAAATCTTGACATATAGACTGTATCAACTGAGGCAAAAGTGAAGAGAAGATAGCAGGTAGAAATGTATTCTCTTGTGGAAAATGAAAGTCTAAAGTAAATTTTCTGCAACTCTAACAAAATTTCATAATCACTCACATAACTGCCTCTGAAAAATAAAATTATTTGTAGTACATCTGCTGGGACACTGGCATTTCTATTATTGGAGCCTTGCTTCTGGCCAAGTCAGATTGGGCCAGAGTATATATTTGACTTAAACATGGGCAACTAATTTGCCAGCTAAGGAGCAGACCCATCTTTTAAAGCAGTTCAACTCAAGAGTCATATACTGAAAGCTCTGGAACTAAAGTTTCATTTAGAGTCAAGGCCTGTAACTGCACCATAATAAGCCTAATAAAGTTAAGGAGAAACAGAGACTCTGAACCAACAGAGACATCAAATTCCTGAATTAGAAAGTCAAGTAGAAAAGAGAGGCAGTATTTCTTCCAACAGTAAGTCAAGAGGCATAGATGCAGAATAGCCACCTCCCATCCTGATAACACACTAAATCCTTGTTCTGTATCACCAAAGTCACAAGTATGTTTCCTGTGAAACTCAGTGTTCTGTCAATAAATTCTATATCTGGGTGGTCTTAGTTTCTTTTCCTTGAAACAGCAGACCCTTAACTAAACTTTTCTTAAGTAATCTTTTCTACTCCTGTTGCTCAAAGATAGTTACTGAAAGAGTAACCAAATAATAGCAACTTTAAAACCAAACAAAACAGACAGGTAGCAAGTTTACAAGACTCTTATATATAACACATTTGTATCCAGTTAGGTAGAGGAAATAGAACGCTGAGAGAATATTTGGGTTATGGTCCTCGTTCTGTCACTTATCAGCTAAATGGCTTTAAGTAATAATTTAAATACATTTAAATATGTTAATACATTTTCTTCTATACACTGATAAAAACTGATTTGATTTTGGCTGTGTCCTTACCTCAAGTAGGCCACTGGGGCTTACTCGAGGGTAGAGGTTGAGAGGAGAGTGAGAAGGAAAAAACTACCTATTAGGAACTAAGCTTTTTACCTGAGTGACGAAAGAATCTGTACATCAAATCCCCATGGCACACAATTTACCAATATAACAAACATGCACATGTATCCCTGAACCTAAAATAAAAGTTAGAAAAAATGCCTTGGGAAGGCCTATGATTGGCAGCCTTGGAAGGGCCTTTGATTGGCAGCCTTAGAAAGGCCTTTGATTGGCAGCCTTTGGCAGCCCATGAATCCTGGGCCCATCATTTTTGGACTCAGAAAGGTGGATTTAGGATTCTGAGGGAAGAGTTGCTATATCTAGAAAAATAAAGGAGAGGGTGATGTTTTCTGGCAAAACAATAGGTTTCTGTTTAGGAAAAGTATCCAAAATATTTAACAGCTGGTAATTCGTGGGCATCAGTCAATCAGAACAGAGGTGCCATGAAACTGCTGGAGAAAATTTTGGAGGCTCCCTACTGGATAGACTCATTAGTTGCAGGCTGACTCCCTCCCTTCCTTCAGATTTCATTAAAATATCAATTTCCCCCAAGTCCTTCTTTGACCACCCTTGTCTCCATAGTAACCTACATATAATACACTTAAACAATTAAAATGTTATTATATGTGTACTCCAACCAGAATGTATCTTCATGGGGTCAAATATTTGGATCTTTAATGCTGTGTCTTTGAAATCCAGATGAGTACAATCAATGACAGACAATCAATGATAGACAATCAATAAAAACTTATTAAATGGATTGATTATATTCTTTGTTTAGAATATTGTTGAAATTATTCTCCTTTGTTACTATTGGCCTCTCACAAGAAAAGGGCATTATACAGATGGCTTCATTCATGAAGGTCAGAATTAGGTATTAAGAAAATATCTAATTTCCATAGAAAGCTGGAAAACATAGCATAAGCTAAGCGATTTACTTCTGTGTGGAGGAATTTGTTATCTTTGTAAATTAAAATAAAAGTTTAAATGAGGTCATATTCTGAAATTCAGAGATATGTATATTATATATATCGTATATTTTTGCATTAGTCAAGGTTCTCTAGAGGAACAGAACTAACTGGACATATGTATATATGAAGTGGAGTTTATTAAGGAGAATTGACTTACACGGTCACAAGGTGAAGTCCCACAATAGGCCATCTGCAAGCGAGGAGCAAGGAAGCCAGTAGTGGCTCAGTGCAAGTCCTAAAACCTCAGAAGTAGAGAAGCTGACAGTGCAGCCTTCAGCCTGTGGCCAAAGGCCCAAGACCCACTGGCGTAAGTCCAAGAGTACAAAAGCTGAGAAACTTGGAGTCTGATGTTCAAGGGCAGGAAGCATCCAGCATGGGAGAAGGATGAAGGCCACAAGACTCAGCAGGTCAGCTTCTCCCACCTTCTTATGCTTGCTTTATTCTAGCTGCACTGGCAGCTGATTAGATGGTGCACGTCCACACTGAGGGTGGGTCTGCCTCTCCCAGTCCACTGACTCAAATGTTAATCTCCTTTGGCAACACCCTCATTGGCACATCCAGGATCAATACTTGGCATTCTTCAATCCAATCAAGTTGACACTTAATATTAACCATCACCATATTTTATATATATAACATATTTATATATTTTATGTATCATATATAACATATTTATATATTGTACATAATATATTAATATGTTTTATATATCATATATTGATATATTTTATGTTATATAAAATATATAGCATATAAAATATATTAATATATTTTATATCACATATATGTATGTTTCTCTCTCTCTTTGTCTTTATGTCAGAATTCTAGTCTATTACAGGAATCTCCATTAAATGCAAGCAAAACCACCTTCATGCTTGCATCAAATGGGATAATGACTTTGATTATCGTCTCACATCAAATGGGATAAAACGACATGGACACATGTGGAATGGTTTTAAGGAGCGGAGAGTTTAATAGGCAAGTAAGGAGGAAGAAGCTCGCCTATGCAGAGGGAGCAGGCATCCAAAGTTGAGAGAGGAAACCCTGTGTGCAGCGGAAAAGTGGCTGCTTATATAAGGAGACTGGAGGAGGTGGTGTCTGATTTGCATAGGGCTCAGGGGACTGGTTTGACCAGGTGTAACCATTCATGTAACCTGCCCCTCCCACCCTAGCCTTTTAATATGTAAATGCAGGGAGCTAAGATGCTCTCTACACACTTGGGGAAATGTGGGAGCCGCCATGTTGCCAGGCACATGTGAGGGCGAGGACAAGAGGAGGAGGGTGGGAATCATCATGTTTGGGTGGACCCAGTTTCTAATGGCTTGTATTTGCATATCAAAGATTGCCAGCTCTAAGAGTTGGGGCTTTCCTGCTAGACAGGAAACATTTCTGGAGCTGCTTCAAAAGAAACGAAAAGTTCCCAAGGACACTTTTTTCTCTCTATCTGTCTAAAATAATTTCTTAATAACTCCTATAACACTTGCTGCCTAATAGTCTAGAACCATATTCAGGATCTGACACCTTTTGGCTGAATCCTTAACACACAACTAGTTCTTAATTATGGGAGTCAGCTACGTTAAAACAAAACATAACAAAAACTTTCCTGGAGTGAAACTTTTGTGTATATTGCTACTGAGTCTTCCATCTAAACCGAAATTTCCTTACTTCTAATCTGCCTTGTATGGCTGTTGACAGATTTGGGTCTTTTCCAAATGCCACACTCAAGTACAACAGTATGAACTGAAGTTTTAAAAAGCTATGCAATTTAACTCAAGGGACAATTGTTAAGCCTACTGCTATTATAAACAACATAAAGAAAGCCAGATATGACCAGATATAAATCTAGTAAGAAAATCATAAAATGGGCATGGTAATATACAATATATACATAGTAAAATACATTTAAAACCTAGTTTGAAAATAAGAAAGTAACAGCAAAATGCAAAATGAGCAAAAAGTATGACTGAAGATTCTCCTGAAAACAAAATAGAAATGTTAGCTCCTAAATTCATAAAATGAAAATTAGCATTACTTACGAAATTAAAAAGAATAACGAATTAAAACTACATTAAAAAATTCATATCAATTCATCAAAATAAGCTTAATAATATTTTGTTTTCAGTGGTGGTAAAACCCTATCTCAAATTTAATTTTTGGATATTGTCAATATATTTTCTTTAGCAGGCCATTTGAAAATATCAAACTTATAAAGGCAAATCTATTTTGAACAAGAAATTTCAGTTGTAGAATATATTTTATGAAATTTACTCATGTGTCTACACATATAAATACCTGTGAATATAAGGCAATTGATTATAGTATTGTTTGATTTCAAAGGTGGGGAACAACGAAAATGGACAGATCTGCTATTTTAAAACATAGTATATAATATGTATTAATCAAAAATTATAAGATACACTATGGAAATACAAGTTAAGATATGAGGTTAAGTAAAAAAAATAAGATTAACAACTGTGTGATTTGTCTTTTATGTAAATAAATAAAAGTGATGTATGCATATATGTTTATATATAATTACATTATCACTGGGGAGATAAATTGGTAAGAAATGTGGACCAGGATAAGGATAAGATGTACTTTTCATTGAAAACATTTTTATACCTTTTGACTGTATAGAAAAAATATGAGCATAGAATTTGTATTCAAATAAATAAAATTTACAAATGTTATTTAAATCAATATACCAATTAAAAATTAGTTTAAAAATTTCTTTTATTTTATTTTATTTTTGAGACAGAGTTTTGTTTTACTTTTATTGCCTAGGCTGGAGTGCAATGGCGCGATCTCTGCTCACTACAACCTCCACCTCCCGGGTTTAAGCTATTCTCCTGCCTCAGCCTCCTGAGTAGCTGGGATTACAGGCGTGCGTCACCACAACCAGTTAATTTTGTATGTTTACTAGAGATGGGGTTTCACCCTATTGGTCAAACTGGTCTCAATCTCCTGACCTCAGGGGATCCGCCTGCCTCAGCCTCCCAAAGTTCTGAGATTACAGATGTGAGTCACCATGCCCGGCCTAAAAATATCTTCTTTTGGGTGAGTAGAGAGCACAGATTTTGGAGTCAGAAACACTTGGATTAAATTTCTGGCTTCAAACTAATTTATAAACTATATTGATGTGGCTAATGTTCTCAGTCTGTATGAGTTCATTTTTAGCTGAAAATTGTGTCAACAAAACCATTTCTGAATTTTTGAGAGGATTATATTGATAAGGCAGATAATTAGTCTAGCCTTCTTTCTTTCTTTCTTTCTTTTCTTTCTTTCTTTCTTTCTTTCTTTCTTTCTTTCTTTCTTTCTTTCTTTCTTTCTTTTCTTTCTTTCTTTCTTTCTTTCTTTCTTTCTTTCTTTCTTTTCTTTCTTTCTTTTCTTTCTTTCTTTCTTTCTTTCTTTCCTTTCTTTCTTTCTTTCTTTTTCTTTCTTTCTTTCTTTCTCTCTCTCTCTTTCTTTCTTTCTTTCCTTCTTTCTTTCCTTCCTTCTTTCTTTCTTTCTTTCTTTCTTTCTTTCTTTCTTTCTTTCTTTCTTTCTTTCTTTCTTTCTTTCTTTCTTTCTCTCTCTCTCTCTCGTTCTCTCTCTCTCTTTCTTTCTTTCTTTCTTTCTTTCAATAAAAAACAACCACACCCTTTTCATTCCATAATAATATGATCTTCTACTGGGAGACCTGTTAAATCAGTGATAGGTTTGGAAATTGGAGATTTATTTTGTCTCTAGAAAAATAAAGTTCTTATGTTCTTAATATGCTTTACATTTTCTTCTAATAAGTAAAATTATTCACCTCAATAATAACAGTATAATTTCATATTTCCATATTAAAAAATAAGAACATCATTTAATTTTTGTTGTAGCATTTAATTTTTACCCATCTTCTAATTTACAGAAAGATTGTATAAGAATTCAAAGAACTCCCATATACACGTTACCTAGGTTGAGCAAATGTTGACATTTGCCCAACACGTTTTTCTCTTTTCATGTATACACACACACACACACACACACACACACACACGAGTTTTATGTACACATGTAATTTTTTCTAAAATTTTGAGAGCAAGTTGAAGATATTCCACCTATTTACCCCTTAAATCCTTTGTGTTTATTTCCTTAGAATTAGGACATTGTTTTATACATTGTAATTATACCATTTTGAAAATCAGAAAATTTTACATTTACACAATGATATTACCTAATCTACAGCTGAAATTCAAATTTCATTAACTGTGCAAATAGCTATTTTTATAATAACTTCTATAGCTTTTTTTCCTGCAGTTCCAATATCCAATTCAAGAACCCACTGCACCTGGCTGGAAGTGAGATATTTTAAGTCTTCCTAATTGAATTGTAGATCTTTTACATTTCCATACATGTGTTAGAATGAATTGCAGAAAAACTTGTCATTTTCCATAAAAAATTCTTCTAACAAAATTGAAAATTTTAACAAACTTGAGTTTTCTAACATGGGACTAGGACTTCCAAACAATGTTAAATAGAAATGGGAAGAGCAGGTAACCACGACTTCCCTCCCAATTAAAGGGAAAACTATTAATATTATATCAATATGGTTGATGTTCCTCATAGATTTTCAAACCCATCCTTCTGATTGTGGACAATGTATACCATATTCATAGTAACTGAGTGTTTTATTATGGAATGGATGTTGAATTGCATCTATTGGAATGATCATATATGAGTTTTCTCTTTATTTTGTTAATATGGTGAAACACACTGATACATTTTTAAATGTTAAGACAGCCTTGTATTACTGGGATAAGCCTTATTTTGGCAAGATAATTCTCTTCCATTTTGCATATTGTTACATTTGATTCACTAACATTTTATAATTGATTTTTGTGTATATGTTCATTAGGGCTATTGCTGTAATTTTTTCAGCAGTATTAGCTGTAATATTAGAATTTTACTCACTTTATAAGTACATGCTACAATGTGTTATTATTTACATGCTTAATAAAATTCACAAGTAGATCATATAGGCCTAAACTTTCCTTGTGGAAAAATATCTTCTCATATTTTTGTTATTTTCTTGGTTACGTTATACGAGTTGTATCTTTTTCCTGGTTTCTTAAGTTGAAATCTTCAATCTTCAGTAATTGATTTTAAGCATTTTGTTTGTTTGTTTTTGTGACACAATCTTGCTCTGTTGCCTTAGCTGGAGTTAAGTGATATAAGCATGGCTCACTGCAGCCTCCACCTTGTAGGTTCAGAAGATCTTCCTGTCTCAGCCTCTCACTACAGGTGCACAGCACCATACCTGGCTATGTTTTTAAAATTTTTGCAGATATGGGATCTCACTTTGTGGCACAGGCTGGTCTCAAACTCCTGGCCTCAAGTAATCCTCCTACGCCAGCCTCCCAAAGTGCTGGGATTACAGGTGTGAGCCACGGCTCTCAGGTAACTTTTTTTTTTCCCCCCTAAATTAAGCATTTGTATTGGTTTCCTATGACTGCCATAAGGTGGCTTAAAACAACAGGAATATATCTCTCACATTTCTGGGGTCTAGAGTCTGAAATCAAGGTGTTGACAGGGCCATATACTCTCTAAAGCTTCTAGAAGAGAATCCATCATGTCTCTTCCAGCTTCTGGTAGCCTCAAGCATTTGTTGATTTGTGACAGAATAATTCTAAACTCTGCCTGTCTTCACATGCCCCACACTGTGTCTCTCCTCTCTTGTAAGGATGTCAGTCATACTGGATTAAAAGTCTACGCTACAACTGGAAGGTTAAGCAGTTTACAAAGAACAAATTTTCATATTGTTATCAGAGAAAGAAGACCATTTATTTAAGTAAATAAGACAATTCTGTGGTGATTTCCCTCTGGGAATAGAAAGTAATGTAGCATGAAAAATAAATTATTGATTTTTGTTTGTAGTTTACAAATGCAATGTAGAGCAGAAGATTACTCTGTAGGTCAGGTGCATTGGCTCATGCCAATTAATCCTAACACTTTTGGGAGGCTGAGGTGGAAAGATCACTTAAGCCCTAGAATTTGAGACCAGCCTAGGCACTATCTTTACAAATAATTTTTTAAAAATTAGCTGGGCACGCTATCACACACCTGTGGTCTCAGCTACTGGGGAGGCTGAGATGGGAGGATTGCTTGAGTCTGAGAGTTTGAGGCTGCAGCAGGCCTTGATGGAACCACTGTACTCCAGTCTGGGTGACAGGACAAAACCATGTCTCAAAACAAAAACAAAAACAGTTGCTCTGTGAACAATATTACTTTTAAAAAAGGAAAGTCATGGTTTCAAGCAATATGTATATATACATCAAACATTCATGTATCACAAATAAAGACTCTAGATAAAAATGTTACCATACTCATTTTACAAATGATAAAATTAATTTAAAATGCAAACATTCTTGCTAAAATCTAGTACAGTAGCTTAGAACTAAGGTGCTTTTGATGCAGTTCGATAGGTGAAAACATCGTGCATTAGTTGCATTAATCAATCAGGCTGCTTATCAATTTGATACAGTATTTAATTTTGATAGCTAATAAATTGAAAATAAAAGCTATATTAATTTTAAAAATTAATTTACTTCATTAAAGAGAAAGAAGATGAATACCAAAAAATAAAATGTGATTATCTTTAAGAAATGAAATTTTGTGGGATTTAAACAGTTTTTTTTTCCAAATGTTTTACTTGTTTCTCCTTATATTTATTCTAATAAGAATGTCTTGTCTACATTTTTGAAGTAAATATCAATTAAGGGATGACATCTTCATTACCAGCAATTAGCAAAAATAAGTTATTGATGTAATTAGCATTTCCTACATCTTGATTCCATTGGTCACAATATATTTTACTGCAGGCTGTGGAATTATATCATGGAATTTGATTTTTATTGTCTCTGTATTCAGTGTCAAGTAATTGAATAATTTTACTGTGATCAAAGCACGTAAATCAATATCTTAATAACATCAAATAACCATCATTAATTTATACTGAAATCATGGTTAAAATTAAATGTGTAGTCATAAATTAATGATAGACTGTTTCACATATATAAGGTATGAAAAGTATTTATAATAAAACTCAATAGAAAATAGACTTTACTAAACATATTCAACAAAAATTGGCATTTGCGATATTCTAACCTCATCCGTAAAATAGAGTCTATGTGGAAATTCCTGACAGTGTATAAACCAACCTGATACTGAGGAAAGCAAAAATACTACTTGTTCATTTTAAACCTCTAGACATACATCTTTGTTGCTGGAAAGTGGTGTTGGATGAAAGATTAAGTAGGTGTGTATTCCCTTAGGATTCTGTCACAAAGCTGGCATTTCTTTTTAGACCCCACACACAATGTAAAGATATAGATTTAATAAACAAACCATTTTTGATCTCAGCAAGGAACTTAGCAGGGATTTTGAAAGTCAAACACACAGGAGCCATGCTTAACTGTGGTGGTAAAAGTAACATCTGCCTGAGAGGTTTAAACAACAGACTTTTCAAATCACTTTTAAAGCCACAGTAGGAGATGTGACAACCATAAGCAATACCTCAACCAGACGAGGAACATGAAAGCTGGAAGAAGTCAATTACGTTCAAATACTAAAATAATCCCCATTAAAGGGAAACGGAAATAAGTTGAAGTTCCTGCTTTGTTCTGTCTACCTAAGCCTTTATGTACCCTTTCAAGTCTTCATTAACGAATGTAAACTGACTTTAAAGAAAGAAAATAATTGAATGTTACCACTGATAAATGGTTAACTTCACATATTTAAGTTAGATGAGTCATTTATTTCAAAGTCAAAATTTATTTCCTAATTCAGTAATTTTATGTAGGATTTATAGGACATCAAGTGACATGTAATAATTACTACTGTACTGGACAATAAGGGTGTAAAGAGAAATACTGTGATGAACTAACAAATATCTGAAAAAGCAAGGTAAAAATATAACCGAAAGTATGTAAAGTCTTTGAAGTTCATTTAAATTTGTTTCATCTTTTCTACTGTACCTGCAAACAAAGAAATACTTGTGAACATTTCATACGCCTTTTAACTTCATCTGTTGTGGTGCACTAAACCTGTGACTAGATATTTCACTTGTTAAAACACTGCAAGTGGAGTTTAGGACATGAAGTCAACTCCAAAGAAGAAAATGTTACTATGAACCTTCTCTTGTACCCATCAGTAAAAAGGAAGAAAGTAACTTTTTTCATCTTGGCATAAATAAATTATGTGTTCAGATGTCAGAAAACTATACACAGCATGGCTTTTCTGCTGTACGGAGTGAAAATAATGACAAAAGCAATGCCTTGAAAAGGCAGGAAACAGTTTTCTCCTGTAAATAAAGAATATAGTAGATACATGCTTCCCCTTTATACTGTTTCCTCAGAAAATATTTAATGATAACTCAGGCATTCACCATGGTATCTCACTAAATCTTAATTTTAAAATGACCTATGTGATGACATAGTTACTAAATGTCAAAAATGTTCTGTATGAAAAGTTCAACTATGAGAATACAGTTAAAATACAATTAGCCATTTTCTGTAATAGATGATAATTTCTCTTTGATTTCTTTATGCAATGATCATCAACCAATTGAGGAAAATTTCCTACACACTGATAACCTCCCCCCACACACACATAAAATTTCACCAAAAATAGTCATGAATTCTTCCAAAAAGTGTTTTAAAGTGTTCCTCTCTGTTAATATACAATTGCTGATGATATGCACTCTTCCACCTGCATGAATACAATGCCCTTAATTCATCTGCATTTAGTTGAGACTTGTATTAATGCAAAACATTCTTCTGAATATTATGAACATTTACTAAAAATTATTGCTTTAGGCTGAAGGACCAATTAAGGTCAAGGAACACAATGAATAAGTGATTATTTGATGGCTAGGACTGGAATAAGTTTTAGGATACCAAATTCTTCAATATTTCTGCTATATCACAAATAATAATATATCTACTATGATAAAAATATCTCAATTAAAAAATACATATTATATTTCTATATGAAGATTTCTAAAATAATTACTAGATTGTGAGATCAATAAAATTATACTTTATCATTTTTTCCATGTTTTTTATGAATGTATAAATAGATGGTTAGACTAAGTCAGTTAATTGATTTAGACATTTATGAATCTCTAAGGAATATATGTAATTAATTTCTTCCTGGAGAAAAATCAACCAAAAATTTAAAATATTGTAAAATTTCTGCTTATAGAAATACGTCTACTTATAGAACCTTGCTTTTTCAGATCTTCGTTAGTTCATAACATTTCTTTTTACATCCTTATTATCCAAGTCAATACTAATGATTACATGTCATTTGATGTCCCCCATAAATCCTACATAAATTTCTACTCATAAGAATTTATGAGTGATCCCTCATAAGAATTTTTAAAATGTTAAAATTTTTGGCTGTATATAAAATCAGAATCATTTTTTAACTATCAAGTACTCAATCACAATGCTTTTCATATTTAATAGACAGCTCTTCCTTATTATTATAATTTCTGATTAAAAAAATTCAGATATGATGGAGCAGAATACTCATTTGCTTTTATGTTCTTTGAACTTGTTTTGGATTTCCTTAAATTAAGTTAATGTCTTTTCAGGAAAGGTAGATATGTTTTTACACATATGTCTCCTTCTAAAGATGGCAATATTTTACAAAACAGGATTGATATAAAACTGTCAATTAGGTAAAAAGATGAGGAAAATTCCAGACCTTTCAAATCATCTCTTGATTGTAAATACACCCTGCTCACTTTTAAAATCACTAAAAACTCATAAGGAAGATTTATATGAAAGATACTTTTCTCTGGAATAGAAAACATAAACATAAAGCAATCATTATCCTTGCTTCTACTACTCTGAAAATTTTTGAAGTTATTTAAAGCATATCTAACTGTCTGAGAATGCAGGAAACATAACAGGATTCTAGGTACCTTCAACTACATCTAGTGATGTCAGATTTGGCAACAGATAACACCTGCATTGTTACAGAATACAAATATATTCATACATTTTTCTCTCTGTTTTTTTCTTTATATCTGGAATATCTGTAGATCTGAAGTCTTGATGATTTCTAACTTTAACAGACAGGTCATTATAATTATCCTGGTTTTCATTACATACTGAGGATTGTCTCAAAAATGCAGTATCTTATCAGATTCTAAGAAAAGCAACAACAGAATAATATCAGTAATTCAGATAAAAATGAAAGGGTCTAAAAAACTGTTACTGGATAACTTTTTCTAAATAGCCATCTGCATCGCTACTTACATAACTGACAATCATAGAAACGTGTAAAAAACAACTGTTTATTATCAATTCAGGCTTATGAATAACCCCTTTAAGACTGTAAGTGTGAAGGATCATACATCTGACCTTTCATTTTAAAAATAAATAATATTTTTGTTTTCTTTATGAAAATTTGTTGGCATATTTACTTTTTATGTGTCTTTATTAACACTATTTAAACCTTTTATGAACACTACTAAACCCTTATATATGATAATTGGTTGTCTGACAATCAGAAACACTGGTAGAATTAAAATTAGTATTTTTCAAATACAAGTATCTATGTTTTATTTTATTCAAAAGAATTTCCATATAAAAATTCAATATATAAAACACCAAACATTTACTAATGTATCTTAGAAATTACAAACAATATTCATTTCATCCACACTTAATATTTAGCACCTTGTCTAGTCCTTAACTATATGAGGACCCAGTTTCTTGAAAATTAAATTAAATTGGAAGCTTGAATTTATATTCTGAACCACACTCATTGTGACAGAGGTGAGAATAGAGCACAGTGCACACATAAAGGAGAATCACTTGTTTTAATCCACAGATGTATAAAAGTTCTAAGAAGTGGAATTATAAAGGAGAATCACTTGTTTTAATCCATAAGCTTACTGAAGTTCTAGGAAGTGGAATTTTATTGAGTTTTGAAATGAAAAACTTTTTAAGGTTGAGTGAATGTTACGTAAAAGATATGTCAAATAACAAATAGGTGATGGGTATTTTTAATATTTTATCACAATGTTGCCAGTGATGGTCAAAGCAATACACTATTGGCTGTCAGGTGATCACAATAATATTTACATAATTATTATTTTGTTGCACTCATATAGACCTCTGATGTGTTATGATAAAGGAATGTGGAAAGAAGAGCTAGCCATTAGGAAGGATCACATTAAATACAACAAAAATAAATTTGAAAGAAATAATTGAAAATCAGAAAACCCAAAATAATGAATAAAATTGTATAGCATACATCATTTTTATTCAAGTCACTGCCCAAAGATAAATAAATTTGTTGAGCCATGAAAGATAAACATATTTGTATAGAGTAATAAAAGAAAACTAAGGTTTAAAGCAGTAGAAGCCTTAAGGGCTTTGGAGAAGAGTCAAAATTGATGATGCAAGAAAACTTCAACTTCACGTATAATATGGTTTGGCTCTGTGTCTCCACTGAACTCTCATGTCAAATTGTAATTCCTAGTGTTGGAGGAGGTACCTAGTGGAAGGTGATTGGATCATGTGGGCAGATTTCTCCCTTGTTGTTCTTGTGATAATGAGTGTGTTCTCTAAGATGTGGTTGTTTAAAAGTGTACAGAATCTCCCCCTTTTTTCTCTCTCTCCCTCTCCTGCTTTACCATGGTAAGAAGTCCTTGCTTCCACTTCACCTTCCACCATAATTGTAAGTTTTCTCCCAGACATACTTCCTCTACAGCCTGTGGAACTGTGAGTCAATTAAACCTCTTTTCTTCATAACCCAGTCTCAGGTGGCTTTTTATAGCAGTGCAAAAAAGAACTGCTAATAAGTAGGGGAGTTTTGCCATAAAGATACTCGAAAATGTGAAAGCAGCTTCAAAACTGGGTAATTGGCTAAGGTTGGAACAGTTCGGAGGACTCAGAATAAGGCAGGAAGATCAGGAAAGATTTGAAACTTCCTAGAGATGTGTTGAATGGTGTCAACAAAATGCTGATAGTGATATAGACAGAGAAGCCAGACTGATGAGATCTCAGACGGAGATGAGGAACTTATTGGGAACTGGAGTAAATGTCAGGCTTGTTACGCTTTAGCAAAGAGACTAGTTGTGTTATGCACCTGCACTAGATAACTGTGGAACTTTGAACTTGAGAAAGATGATTTAAGGTATCTGGTGGAAGAAATTTCTAAGCAGCAAAGCATTCAAATTGGCCTGGCTGCTTCTAAACACATACACTCATATGTATTCACAAAAAAGATGGTCTGAAATTTGAACTCATATTTAAAAGGGAAGCACAGCATAAAAGTTTGGAATATTTGCAGCTCAGCCATGTAGTAGAAAAGAAAAAAAAAATTTTCTTGGGATGCATTCAAGGCTGCAGAAATCTGCATAAGTAAAGAAGAGCCAAATATTAGTAGCCAAAACAATGGGGAAAATGCATCCAGGGCATGTCAGAGACTTTTGAAGCAGCCTCTCCCATTACAGGCCTGGAAGTCTAGGCAAGAAAAATCGTTTTGTGGGCCTGGCCCAGACCCTAATGCTCTGCACAGCCTCGGGACATAGAACTCTGTACCCCAGACACTCCAACTTCAGCCAGGTTTAAAAGGGTCCAAGGTACAGCTAAGGGCCTTGCTTCAGAGGATGCAAGCCAGAAGCCTTAGTGGCTTCCATGTGATGTTGGGCCTGTGATTGTGAAGAGGGCAAGAGTTGAGGCTTGGGAGCCTCTGCCTAGATTTCAGTGGATGTATGGAAATGCCTGGATGTCCAGGCAGAAGTCTGACGCAGTGGCGGAGCCCTCATGGAGACCCTTTACTAGGACAACATGGCAGGGAAATCTGGGGTTGGAGCCCCCACACAGAAACCCCACTGGAACACTGCCTAGTGGAGCTATGAGAAGAGGGTCATCATACTCCAGACCCCAGAATGGTATATCCACCAACAGCTTGCATTGTGCACCTGGAGAAGTGGCATACTCAATGCCAGCCCATGAAAGCAGCCACTGGGGCTGTACCCTGAAGAGTTACAGAGTTGGAGCTACCCAAGGTCTTGGGAGCCCACCTCTTGCATCAGCATGCCCTGGATTTGAGACATGGAGTCAAAGAAAATTATTTTGGAACTTTAACATTTAACGACTGCCCTGCTGTGTTTTAGACTAGCATGGGGCCTGTAGCCACTTTGTTTTGGCCAATTTCTCTCTTTTGGAATGAGAGCATTTACCCAATGCCTGTACTCCATTGTATCTTGGAATTAACTAACTTATTTTTACCTTACAGGGTCATAAGTGGAAGAGACTTGTCTTGTCCCAGATGAGATTTTGGACTTGTACTTTGCAATTAATACTGAATGAGTTAAGAATTTGGAGGATTGTTAGAAAGGCATGATTATGTTTTGAAATGTGAGAAGAACATGAGATTTGGAGGGGCCGGGGCAGAATGATATGGTTTGGTTTTTGGCCAGGGGCAGAATGATATGGTTTGGTTTTTGTCCTCACCAAAATCTTATGTCAAGTTGTAATTCCCAGCGTTGGAGGAGGGGCCTGGTGAGAGGTGACTGGATCATGGGGGCAGATTTCCCTTTTGTTGTTCTCATGATAATGAGTGAGTTCTCTTGAGATATGGTTGTTTAAAAGTGTGCAGAACCTCCAAGTTTGCTCTCTTTCTCTCCTGCTTTACCATGGCAAGATGTGCTTGCTCTTCACCTTTTGCCATGATTGTAAGTTTCCTGAGGCCTCCTAGCCGTGCTTCCTGTACAGTCTGTAGAACGGCCAGTCAATTACACTTCTTTTCTTTATATATTACCCAGTCTCAAATAGTTCTTTATAACAGCATGAGAACAGACTGATACAATAGAATAACCCTTTTGTACTTGATGTATTTTCATATGAATTTAGAAGCAGTGTAGTAAATGCTACAGTAAATTTCATTACATAAAATTTTCTTACTGTAGTAAATACTACAGTAAATTTCATTACATATAATTTTCTTACTGTAGTAAATACTATAATTTTATTACATATAATTTTCATAGACTTTTTCAAGCAGTTTTATGTTTCCAACAAAATTGAGCAGATGGGACAAAGATTTTCATATACTTCCTCCCCTACACATGCAGAGCCTCCCCTATTATTCACCATTATCAATGTCTACCACAAGGATAGTACATTTGTTACCATTCATGAACAACCTACTTTGACAACTCATCATCACCCATAGTCTACTGTTTACATTAGGATTCACTTCTGTTGTTGTACAATCTGTAAGTCTGGGTGAATTAATAATGACATGTATCCTTAATTATAGTATTATAAAGAGTAGTTTCATGTATAATTTTTTCACATCTTTAATTTGAGTGTTTATTCTATAAACATATGAAAACTCTAGGTATATGTTTTTATTTGGTTTATATGTTCAATTTTGCTTTCTTATTTTGCCTCATGTTTTAATTTTGATTTCAGACTTTCTTTGATAAATTATTTTTTATCACTGCTGCTTTGATAGTCTAACTTTTCATATGATCATTTACAATCATTTCCATTTGCAAATATTGCAAAAAGCAAAGACTCTGAATTTATAACCTTTTGTTTTCTACTAAAAGTTAGTGAAAAATTGTAAATAGGGACTAAGAAGACAGCCACTCCAGGCAACCATACTCCATGCCAATACTTTAAATATGGCCCATGTGCAAAAACTTTGATTTATAATCTTATCCACCAATTAAAAGGTCAGCAAAATATAATATAATTCACTAAGAAAACTTGAGAGGACTTGGTATTTAATATTTTCAAATAATTAAATGACACTTCTTACATTTGAGTTATAAATACAAAAGTTAGCCACAGTTTTTAATAAAATAGAATATTTAACTTGTGTGTGCAACTTATTTTGAATGGTTTAGACGTAAAACATAATCCTGAACATCTTATTTTCAAAACAGTATTATACAACTAATGATAAACTTCACTTTGAAGTATATCTTAAAATGGTACAAAAATAAAGCAACCACCATTTATTTCCAAATTGATTACATGTATAGTATTGCTGACTATACCTAGAAAGATTAAGGAGAAAAAAAATGGAAAAAATTTTTAAAGGAGCAACGAATCTGACCAATGAGGTGAAATGACTGAGAAAATAGTTTGTACTGATAATATATAAAAACAGCAAAAAACTTGTCCACTAATTGTCATAACGATAATAATGAAAATTCATATGAAATCATTTTCAAGCAATTTAAAAAGGAAAGAGAAATTCAGTCCTCAGGAACTTTTAAAATAAATGTGTTTTATTTTGATTATTTTATAGCTAATAAAACTACAAATATGTAAAAAAATTATAACATATAATTATTAGCAAAATATAAATATCTATAATCTCTCAACTTACTGATGACTATTGGTATCATACTGGTATATTTATTACCAGTCTTTTTTCCTTTATTATGTTGATTGTACTACATTCTAATCTGTTGTAGTTATGTTCACTTAGGGACATTTATAGTTATCATGATTTTCTTACTGATATTCTCACAATGAGATAAAAATATCAATGATAGCCTTTACATTTATGGCAAGCTAGGTTTAAAGGAAAGACAGGAATGCACCAAAAACTGAAATTACTGGCCAAGGATCAAAGGTTTTGTGGGTTTGGAATTCAAAAATGAGATTTGAGAGCCAGGTTGTCAACGTGACCAATTTAGGTAAAGCACAATTAATGACACTGTTTTAAAACTTGGGACTGCAACATGATAAATGATGACCTCTTGCTTTCGAATCATGCACTGTTCAAATGTGAGCTGAACTTTAAAGAGTAATGCAAAGTGTGCAGGTGGACACAGAGATGATAAATGTGTAATCTGCTGCCCAAATTTTCCTCCCTAGCCTACCCTCACTCTCCTCTTTAGTATCAGTTGGCTCTGTTAAAATTATTTCAATTAAGAGAAAAATAGTAAAAGTAACAAAAACCCCTCACAGTTCCTTTGAAGTCTTAAAGTGTGAAAAGAGACAGGATGAAACGTAACAAACCAAAAATGGATGAAGTTTTTCAATTAGATGAATTGCACTTGTACTTTTTAAAAAATACTTCCCCATAATCTCAACAGCAATATACAAATTATTTTAAAGAAACTAAAAAATAACTCATAATAAATGAAAGAAGAGATAATTACTCTTCACAAAAGGGAATACAAAGTGAGTAAGAAGAATTTGGAAAAAAATTACAGTAAAATTAAATCATTTCAAAAATTAAAGCCATATTAGAAGGAAAAATGAGTAAAATAAATTTTGCTGAAAATTGAGTTAGGTACAGATAAGCAAAGTCACATTTAATGAAATAGAAAACAATAGAGGAATAATGCATAAAGGTGATACATATAAAAGTCAAAAGAGATCTGTTCTGTATAGTTACCATTTCCAT
Source organism: Chlorocebus sabaeus (assembly GCF_047675955.1). Lineage (NCBI taxonomy): Eukaryota > Metazoa > Chordata > Mammalia > Primates > Cercopithecidae > Chlorocebus > Chlorocebus sabaeus. The sequence goes on along the minus strand of NC_132910.1, from coordinate 76,966,972 downwards.
ACCAAAGAACAGTGTTGAAGAAAAATATTTACAGTAATTGTTTTCTCAAATCAAGAATGGAATATTTAAATCACAATGTACAGTGTGTACTAGGAAAATTACTAATAATTACTTCTCATACATTTTACTTTGGTAAATATTACGAACTTCAAGAAAACAACAGCAAAGATCCCCAGTTGATGTAAAGAGACACCTAACAGAGAGGGAGTCAGGCAGATTTCAGATTATCCAGAGCATCATTTCCTGAAAAAAGAAAGTATACTGATGTCTGTAAAGTTCTAGGAAAAAAGAAATACGATCTAAGGGTGTTATGTTTTCATGTAAGAATTCATAGATCACAGCTCAATAAATTAGTCTTGGAAAACTATTAAAACAAAAAGGCAAACTATACGCAAAAATATTCAGCCAAAGATGAGATTAATCAAAATGAAGAACTCCGTAACAGAGAAAGAAATAAAGGTTAAAAAAATAATAGTAAGCACGAAATCCCACTAATAAAACCTAAGAATAAATAATTGAGAGAAATATTAAAATAATTTAGAAATGTTACCACCCAGAGCAAGGTATATTTAAAGTTAAGATGGCAAATAGAGGTAGACTGAAATATGGGTGTTCAAATTTTCTCTTCTTTTATACTAAAAAGTTATTATTTATTAACTAACAAAAATAAATGTGGAAATATTAGTTTTAAGTATATTGCTTATAATTTTGAGGAATAGGATCTATAATCAGTATACCTTCTAAAGCTGGATATAAAAAATTTAAACAATATAGCTCCTAGAAATAGATAGAAAATAAATAATGACAAAATATAAAATGAAACTTATGGCAAATTTAGAAAAATTCATATTAAATTTATTAATATTAAATTTTTAAAAGGCAAAGTTAAATATCTAGTGCCAAATGAATAGATGCAAAGATATGTGATAAATCTAAAATAGTTAAAATGTTAATTGTACAATCTTTGTGATAGATATATGAGCAGTCAATGTAAAATTTTAAAAACTTTTCCATTTGTTTGAAAACATTAATAGTAAAATGCTGAAAAAGTCTTCTTCGTTCAATAAGCTAAAATAAAATCTAACTGCATGAAATACATAAACATTGAAGGAAAATATAGACAATCTAGAGGAAACCATGAAGAATCAATGAAAAAAATAAAATCATGGATGGTACAAAAACAATTTCAAAGTCAGTATGAGACATCTGCTCTGGTTCCGGTACGCATCCCACCTGATTCTTATCACATGAAATTTCCTTTGTGAATCTAGGAAAGATGAATACATGATAAATTGATGAAACTTTGTCTCTAGAGACTCCAATCTTTTTAAATATGTATTCTTTTTGGAAAAGTTATACAATTGAAAAGAAAGAATTTTTTCTCTATGTTAGTTAGGAAGAGAAGTGAGTGAGAGAAACAGTGTCTGGGGCCATAAGTAGGTCCAGACTGCTACATCTGAGATAGTAAAAAGACCTCTCAGACTGGGGAGATAAATTGTGGTTAGCATCCTCTTCACCAACGCAGGACTTGAGTAAAACTTTTCTCGCCTTGGAAAATAAAGAAAACCCAGATTCCGCCTAAGAGCATTCCTCAGTCAACCCATCTGTAAACAGCACCTCCAGTTATGTGAGACTTAACTGTTTCTAATTGTGATTCCTAGAAAGTAAAAAGAGTAAGTACAATTGTAAAATTGTTAAAGAACCATGAGACTGAATAGTTAAGCAATTTTGAGAAAGAAGAACAAAGTTAGACGCCTCCTATTCAAATTATATTACAAAAGTACAGTCATCAAATGATATTGTACTGGCATAAAAGCAGACATAAAAACAAAGGGAACAGAATAGAAAGTCTAGAAATTAACAGAAATATAGTTAAGTAATCTTTGGTAATGTGACAAGAATACATAAGGATGAAAGGAAGATCTTTTCAATAAATGGTGATGGGAAAACTGAATTTTTACAAACAAAAATAATGAAATTGGATCCTCTTCTTACACAATAACAAAAAACTAAAAATTGTTTCAAAGACTTAATTGTAAGACCTGGAACTGTAAATCTTCTAGAAGAAAACATAGGAGAAAAGTTCTATGACAGTATTCTTGGCAATGACTTTTTGGATCTGATACTGTATTAGGCTATTTTTGCATTGTTATACAGAAATACCTGAGACTGGGTAATTTATAAAGAAAAGAGGTTTAATTTGGCTCATGGTTCTGTAAGCTATACAGGAAGTGTGGTACCAGCCTCTGCTTCTAATGAAGCTTACAATTATGGTGAATGATGAAAGGGGAACAAGCTTCTCACATGGTGAGAGCAGAGGCAAGAGAGTAGTGGGAGTTGCCACTCAAATCTCATGTCCTTCTCACATTGAAAAATATAATCATATCTTGCTAATAGTCCCCCAAAGTATTAATTTATTTAAGCATCAAGTCCCAAATCCTCAGTCTCATCTCAGACTCATCTCCTTCTACCTGTGAGTCTGTAAAATCTAAACAAGTTATTTATTCCCAAGACAAAATAGATATGCAGACATTGGGTAAACATTACTGCTCCAAGAGGGAAAAATTGGACAAAAGAAAGGAGCAATAGACCCCACACAACTCCAGAACCCAGCAGGGCAGTCACTAAATCTTAAAGCTCCAAAATAATCGCCTTTGACTCCATGTTCCACCTCCAGGGCACACTGGTGCAAGCAGTAGGCTCCCAAACACTTGAGCTGTTCCATCACTGTGGCTTTGCAAGGTACAGCTCTTGCAGCTACTCTCATGGGTTGGAGTTGAGTTCCGGTGGCTTTTTCATGCTCAGGAGGCAAGCTACCAGTGGACCTACCATTCTCAAGTTTGGAGGATGGTGGCCCCATTTCCACAGCTCTACTAGGCAGTGTCCTCGTGGGGATTCTGTGTGGGGGCTCCAACCCCACATTTGCCCTCCACACTAGCCTAGTAGAAATTCTCTGTGAGGGTTCTGTCCCTGCAGCAGTCTCTATCTGGGTACCCAGGCTTTCTCATACACCCTCTGAAATCTAAGGGGAAGCTGCCAAGCCTCTTTCACTCTTGCATTCCAGGCCCCTGCAAACTTAACACCACATGGACACCACCAAGGATCATGGTGGCTTGTACTCTCCAAGAGTGGACCAAGCAGTTTCCGGTATCTTTTGAACTAAGCCTGAAGCTGGAGCAGCTGGGATGCAGGGAACAGACCCTGAGGCTGTGTATGGCAGTGGGGCCCTGGGCCTGGCCTACAAAACCATTATTTTCCCCTAATTCTCTGGGCCTGTGATGGGATGGGCTATATTAAAGATATCTAAAATGCCTTTGAGGCCTTTTTCCCATTGTCTTGAATTTTAGCACTTGATTTCGTTCTAGCCATGCTAATCTCACTTGCAAGTCATTCCTCCACAGCCTGCTTGGCTTCTCTTGCTGCCAGATGGTCAGATGGCAAATTTTCCAAATTTTTATACTGCTTCTCTTTTAAGTTCCAGCTTTAAGTCCCATAGCTGCTCATAGGTTGTTAGAAGCAGCCAGGTCACTTCTTGAACACTTTGCTGCATCTCTTCCCCAGATACCCTGTCATCACCCTTAAGTTCAGATATCTAAGATCCCTAGGACATGAAAATAATGCAGCCAAGCTTTTTTGCTGGGGTTTAACAGGGGTGACCCTCACTCCAGTTCCCAATAACTTCCTCATTTCCATCTGAGACTTTATTGGTCTGATGGTCACTGTTCATATTTCTACCAATATTTTGCTCAAAGCCATTTAACCCATCTCTAAGAAATTCCAAAACTTCTCTTATCTTCCTGTCTTCTTTGGAGCCTTCCAAACTCTGCCAACCTCTGCCTATTACCAAGTTCCAAAGATTCTTCAGCACCTTCATACCAGGAATGGGAAAGTGTTGTCCCATACTCCTTGTATGAATTTTCTATGTAAGGCTATGTTTGCATTTCTGTAAAGAAATACCTGAGACTAAGTCATTTATTAAAAAGTTTATTTTGGCTCACTGTTCTGCAGGCTATGCAGGAAGTATGATGCCACCATCTGATTCTTATGAAGGCCTTAGGAAAATTACAATCATGGCAGAAGGTGAAGGGGGAGCAGGCATCTAACATGGCAATAGCAGGAGCAAGAGAGAGAGGAGGGATGTGCCACACACTTTTAAATAACCAGATCTCACAAAACCTCACTCATTATTATTAAGGCAGAACCAAGCCATTCATGAGGGATCCTCCCCTGTGACCCAGAAACTTTCCACTAGGCCCCACTTCCAACATCAGCGGGTATATTTCAACTTGAGATTTGGAGGGGACAAACATCCAAACTATATTAGGTACCAAAAGCAAAGGCAACAAAAGCAAATTAAACAATGAGACTATACCAAACTAAACAGTTTCTGCACAGCAACTAAAAAAGGAAAATAAATCAACAAAATGAAAAGGAAACCCACAAAACTGGAGAAGATGTTTGAAAATCACAAATTTAATAAGGGATTAATATTCAAACTATACAAGGAACTCATATAAAGCAGATATAAAGCAGTAGCAAAAATAAACAAACAAACAAACTAGTAATGTTAAGGAATAATGGGCAAAGGATGGGGATAGACATTTTTCCAAAGAAGACATGCAGATAGGCAATATATATTTGAAAATCTGCTCAACATCACTAATGATCAGGAAAACTCAAATCAAAATCAAAATGAGATATCACCTCATACCAGTTAGAATCACTATTATCAAAAAGTGAAAACATAAAAAGTGTTAGTGAAGATATGAAGGAAAAAAGAAACCCTTATGCATTGTTGGTGGGAATATAAATTGGTACAGCTGACACAGGATTTTTATTGGTTTCTTTTCTGGGCTCACAGCAGGAGGCATCCTGCCTACTTGACTCACTGTGCCACATCTGGCTTGTGCTCTGGTACAAATCCCATGGCCACAGTGACTGTGCAGTCATCCCTTGGCAGGAGGCGGTATGTGAGTGAGTGAGTGTGGAGTCCAGCCACCATTCCAAATGCTGGCAGGGGCAGGCTCCATGCAGGGTGTTCAGCTGAACCAATCAAGTCACCCTGAGGGAAATGTGGTCCCCAGTCAGACGTGTCCCTGACCTCAAAGCCCCAGAATGGATGTTACAATGTGCTAATTAGCTCTTTTAGTCCGTCTGCCCACAGCCCAACCAACAGACAGCAGCATGTTAGTAGCTTAATCAACCCCTTGCCCCTCTCTGGGCTACAGCTCTATGGCTGACTCAGCTCTGCTGCTGCTTCCCATCAAGTGGGGTAGCTGCCTTACGATGATGGAGGGCAGAGGGTCACAGTATTATAGCTTTCTGAGTACCCACATTCAAGAAGATCTTTTCCCACATCCAAGAAGAACGAGGTCATGCTGACAATTGGTGGGTGATGAGGACAGAGAATTTTATTGAGTGACAAAACAGCTCCAGTGGAGAGGGGAGGGGAAGATGGTCTCTCACCTGAAGTCAGGTATCTCTTCAGTGTGGCTGAGTCTGGGACTTTTATAGGCACACGATCAGGGAGGGCAGGCCATAGGTAGTATTGAAAAAGGCAACATTTTTTTGGTTTGGTTTGTTTGTTTTTTTTCTTTGAAATGGAGTCTCACCCTGTTGCCCAGGCTGGATGGCGTGATCTCAGCTCACTGCAACCTCCGCTTCCTGGGTTCAAGTAATTCTCCTGCCTCAGCCTTCCGTGTAGCTGGGACTACAGGCATGTGCCACTATGCCCAGCAAATTTTTGTATTTTTAGTAGAGATGGGTAGCAGCTTTCCTCTGGAACCAGCTATCCAGTCTTTCAGACTTCAGGTTGCTCTTGGCTTAAAGGATGAGTTTCACTGGAGACCCACCCCTATCTGCCTAGGTATTTGTCATTCTCCTGCTGCTATCACAAATATATAGACAATGGTATGGAGATTCTTCAAAAAGTTAAAAATAGAACTGCCATATGAACCAGCAATTTCACTTTGGTATAAATATCCATACGAATTGAAAGGAAGATTTCAAAGAGATGACTGCACACCCATGTTCATTGCAGCATTACTCATGATATCTAATACATAGAAACAACTTAAGAGTCCATCAGTGGGTAAATGGAGAAAGAAAATGTGGTATATCTACAAAATGGAATATTATTCAGCCTTAAAAAAGAAGGAAATATTGCCATTTGCAACAACACAGATGAACCTGAATGACATTTTGCTGAAAGAAATAAGCCAGACACAGAGATGTAAATATTGTATTATCTCACTCATATGTGGAATATAAAAAGTTGAACTTACAGAACAGAGAGTAGGAGAGTGATTACCAGGGATGGGGGAAATGGAGAGATGTTGGTCGAAGGTTAAAAACTAGTGTTTATTATATGAATAAGTCTGGAGACCTAATGTCTAGCATGGTGATTATAGTTAATAATAATATATTGTATATTTGAAATTTGCTGAGAGAAATTTTAGGTATACATACCACACATGCAAAAGAAGATAATGATGTGATGTGATGAAGATGTTCATTAGCTTGATAGTGCCAATCATTTCACAGAGTATACAAATATTAAAACATCTCATTGTACACTTTTGATATATGTAATTTTTATTTGCAAATTGCAATTGTCAATTTTATTTGTCAGTTTCTCAGTAAAGCTGGGGTAAAAAGGATACAGTTGATAGGCAGAAGCTATTAATTATCAAGCCACCAGCAATGAACTTGATAGGTTTCATTTTTATGATAGAAAAAAAATGTCAGCATGATATCAGCCTGATGGCATAATTTTGTCTATATTCCATGTAACAAATGATTGAGTTTTCTCTAATTAAATATATATTATTCTTGACACTAAATTTGATTCAATTATATTTTATATTATATAAATGAGATCACTTTCAATAACTTTTTTATTAGATGACATAGATTATATCAAAATTATTTATCATTGTTTGCATAAACAGCTGATCGTGTTTAAATAATGAAAGCAATCTTTTTACATTAGTGTCAAGTAAATGGACAAATAATTAGATTTACTCTGTATGACTCAATTCATTGGAATTCAGTAAATAATTTAATTATATTATTTATTGTAAGTAAAAGTAAAATCTTCCACAGATTTCTAGAATAATTCAGTATTTTTTTTATTTATATCATATTTTCATTTGTGTCTCCATTAATTTTTATAGTTTTGGGTAATCTGTTTATGTTTATTATAATGTCATATCTCATTGTATTTGGCATTTGCATTTATCCATTTATATATCTGTTTGCTTGAATTATCATTAATAATTAACATAGTCTTTAAAGTGGGAACTATAAATCTATTTGGAATACAGATCTGGTGATCCCTACTGCATGGCAGTTCTCACTAGATAGCAAAGCCTTTTCCTTCAGACAGAAACTTAGCTACCTCACCCAACACAACAGGCTGCCTATTTGAGGAAGACCTGAAAAATGTTCACAGGTTCTTTCCAACATCTCTGCAAGATATCTTCCAGTGACTAATCAAGAAATAAAGGCAGTTTTCATTATTCTATAATGGCACATTATTTGGGTTGCCTTTCAGCAAATTACTTTTAGTAAAAATTACTAAATTAGTCTAAATTACTTTTAGTAAACGCCACAGTTTACTGATGGTGGGAAGCAATGGAGTGTGTAGCAAGAATTGCCGGAAGGCTCTTTTTCCTAATAGAACTTTTGTTGTTGTTGTTATTGTTTTAGCTTCAACAGCATCTTGGAAATGAGCCCATTTATGCAAGCAGTAAATAATGCAAGATGAATGACAATTTCAGCATATAAAATGCAGCTATTCACCAGAACTTAGATATTGTCATGTAGTTTTAACAGGTTGGAATTTTTTTTTTTCTTTTTTTTTAGAATCAGTGACATGAGGTACTCAAGACAGGGAGAAGGCTGTTGAAGAGGCACCGTTTTCCCTTTCATGGTAATGTTAAATAAAGAAAGCATTGAAAAATACCTGTGGGCAATGCTTTTGACCAATGACGAGAGAGAGTGAAACATCTGTCTTGAACTTTCACAACAACCTATGATGGTCAAAGAGACAGCTGGAACAACTTCATAACCCTTTTAAAGACATATCATGGCAAAGAAAGACTCTTTAAAAAAGATCCCAGAATATTTTTTGTAGGATTTGGAGAAAATGGTCAGCAGTTTTATTACTCTTTGATTAATGACCTCAAATGAACAAAATAAAGGTCAAGTATAATATCAGAGAATATTCCAAGAGAAAAGTATCTCCAGATCTAATTGCTGATAGGAGTGAAGTAGTTTATTAGCAATAAACTGGTAGTTCAGGCAGATCTATAGGAGTTATTGGATAATAGGATCTTGTTGTTAGCTTAACAGACCAAGAATGTTCATATTATGTGAGATACATGTTACATTAGACTAAGAAAGACTAACAACAAATAAATGTGCAAGATTTTGACAGATACACAGTTTGAAATTTACAATGATAAACACAAGTTTTGAGTAGACTAAGCCTATTGATCTAATAAGATAGCCACTAGCTAAGTGTGCCCACTGAGCACTTAAAATCCATCTACTACAAAGTCAGAAGTGTTATAGCAAAATTATAAGTAAAAAATAGACATTGAATTTCAGATATTTAGTACCAGAAAACATGCAAATATATTATTAATTTTTATTTATTATAAATTAAAATACTGTTATATAGATTGAGATGATATAAATGAGTTATTAATTATACTTGTTTTCTTTCCTTTTATTAAATATCTTACACAGACAATGTAAAATCACACATATGGCTTACATTATGTTTCTACTGACAGTGCTGGATTAGAGGATTTTATGGAGACCCTCTGTATAGTAACTAAGTTCCTTGGTGATTTCATACAGGGCAATGTAAGTTATGTAATTTGAGGGCAACTATACAACTTATAATTACATACATAACTATATTACATATGAATATAGGACAATATGAATTATATAATTCAAGTGTTTACTGGCTTTAGGCTAAGTTGATCTAACGCACCTATTTCTGTATTAAGAATATACTTGTCAAATGGACCAAGTGAGTGAATTCACTGACTAGATGATCCTTTCCTAGAATTTGCTGAATAAGCACCTCCAGATTTTATTACAGTAATCATTTTTTTCTCTACCTTTCTGTGTTGAACATTCTTTTCTGCCAAATTATTCTTTCCTTCACTATCTGGGTCAAAATATCATATGCCTTGTATTCCCAGCACTTTGGGAGGCTGAGGCGGGAGGATCACCAGGTCAGGAGACCGAGACCACAGTGAAACCCCGTGTCTACTAAAAATACAAAAAATTAGTCAGGTGCGGTGGCGGGCGCCTGTAGTTCCAGCTACTCAGGAGGCTGAGGCAGGAGAATGGCGTGAACCCGGGAGGCGGAGCTTGCAGTGAGCCGAGATCGCGCCACTACACTCCAGCCTGGGGGACACAGTGAGACTCTGCTTCAAAAAAAAAAAAAAAAAAAAAAAGAGGTATGCCTAAGGATGCTAATAGTGACTAATAAGCAGGTGATTAAAATAAATGACGAGTCCCATATGGAAATTACTGTGAACTGGGGAGTTTACAACACTAGAGAGTTTCTGCCCAAAAACACGTTGATGAAGCTATATAGGTGCTATATTTGTTAAATGAATACATAGTGCATGAAAGTATATATATATTTTAGTAGGAAATATGTGTTAGTTAATTCCCCAATACCACCCCCCCGCACAGATAGAGACCACAACCCTAGAGATGAAATGGAAAGCACTGGCAAAGAGGACCAACTGAAAAAGAGACCCACGGATTGAAGTATTTGTTCCCAACCTTCATAATCTTCCATCCTCCATGGAAGGAGGTCTCTAACTATGACCACAGGTCTCACTAGACAGGCCTTCTCCCATGGCTGCAACTTTTTCTAGGTTGAAATAGAATGAACATGCATTATAAGTTGCCTAGGAAACATGCCGGCTAATGCTCCTAACATATTAGGTAAAAAACTGTTAATTATTTTGAATATCATCTTTCAGTCTCAAACGTGTCTCTACTCTATAACAAATTATATGGTCTGCCTAAGTATCCCTTCATAGAGGGAATTTCTACACCTCCATGTTTATGTATTTTCTCTTGCCCTTAATTTCAAGGCTAAGGACACAATGATATATTGCCCTTCCTTCTTGTAACAGTGAAGGCAATTCTTCCCAGAGAACACCAGGCTCAAATCAAGGAAATTCTTCACTGTCAGTTCAAGGGAGGTGGCTGGAATTTCAGCCCTGTGAGATTCTATTATTCTTATTAACCCATGACTACTTAGTACTTCTCATTATTTTCATTTCTAAATGAAAGATTTTGTTACGATTATCCTCTCCTGTTGCTGAATATGTATTTATTAGAGAGAGAGAGAGAGAGAGAGAGAGAGAGAGAGAGAGAGAGATGTTGGGGGAGGGGGGAATCAGATAACATACATTTTAGCTAGGAAGTCACTAATTCATAAGGAGCCTCACTTGTCTTGAATTAATGGGGACAGATTCCAGACCTTGAGCCAGAGATATTATCTGGATGCAGTATGGGGTTGTCTTCCTTGAAGACAGAGTCATTGTATCTATGTATGGGAGGAAGAATGAATATAGATGAATGATCAAAGATATGACTATGGCAGACTACTAGTTACACAGGTCAAACCATTAGTCAGCAGCCATATACCCTTGCAACTAGATATAACCATGTGCTATTTTTACCCACAGAATATGAGCAGAAGTATTATCTACTATTTTTTGGATCTAAGTTTCAATACGACACGCATGTTCGGCTGTAATTTTTTTCTTCCTGCCCTTTGGAACATACATCCTGGCAGAAATACAGTGATAGAAATTTGACTATTTAAAAAAATAAGACCTTATGAGATGTTTCCATAAAATGGAAGAAGCTGGTGCCCTTTAATCATCTATTGGCATAGAGTTATAACACCACTTAAGCTGAAAACATTGACTATCAGAGAGAAGTAAACTTTTCTTCTTTAAATTACTCAGGGAGCCACTTTGTTACATAACAAATACATGAACGAATTATTAAGATTTTCCATTATCATCAGTATGAATTGTAGACTAGAGACAGCTGGACAATATAGTTAGTGGCAGTTTTTATATGTATAGATTTTTAAATTTTTATGATTGTGAGTCACAACAATGTTTTCTCAACTGATAATGATGTGGGTGTTTTTCCTGTCTAAATACAAATATTAATGAACATTTTGCATACGAGCATTGTGTTAATCACATTGTTTATGATTATGACTATAAAAATTTCTTACTATTACTCAGTATATACAAAGTTAAATTGAATTACTGCTGAGTGAAAAATTCTGTAAGTCAAATATTTACTTTTTTAAATAAAATGAAACAGTTTTTTTATCTTTATTCCTTCTGAAATTAGTTACTGAATTGGATAGGTAACTTAAAATTAATATAAATGTTTTATTTAAAATGTATATATGCGTTTGAAAGTAAACATAATTTTTAAATAAAAATGGTGAAAAGAACACCTGCAAACTTATAACCTCCCTACACAGCACAAAGGTAGAATAGTCCAGCCAGGTTGGTCAAGAGGATATAAATTCAAAGGCTGTTTGCTTCCTCGTCCTGTTGTTTGGTCTGTGTATGCTGCTGGCCAAATAAATGAACTTCACTGGAATATCTTAAAATGAGAAAAATATTGAAGTATTTCATGGAGTTGTCATGAGAATTTAAAGATAAATAGTTTGAGAAAGAAAAGGAAAAATGTAAGTGTTACAGAAATACAAACTAACCAGGTGGAAAAAAAGTACTTGAATAATTATACGTTTAGTGAGCACGGTTAACAATTGCCCCAAATATTTAAACAATTCATAAATTTGAATCTTTGATTTTTGCATTATACTTATTTCTATTTCATTTCACCTTGTACATATACATCTGAATGGGAACATTTGGATTGATGTAAAGAGTTATGACTGTTTTGTTTTTAATCATTCTTCAATTAGCAGAGAGTAGATGAATATTATAAAGGAGTTATTGTTTATTTATTATTTACATTCAGTAGAATTTAGTAGCTTCAAATTCTCTAAAATTACTCTTTAAGGGCTCAGGATACAGAATTGTGGATTCTTTAAAAAGAGATTGAAGAGAGATGTAGGCTTGTAAAGTCAATTTTGTCATTTATGATTTTGTAAACTTGGACAAGTTTCTTCATCTCTCTAGGGCTCAGTTATTCAAACTGGTTTTTGAAATATTGAGTCAGTGTGTAGCTATGAATCAGATTTAGCACCAGACTTAGCAGAATGCATAAAGCTTTCATAATATTCAGCTACTAATTACCAATACTACTTTAAAAAGTGGCAATATAAATAACTATGCAATCAATGCTCAATATATACTACTAACTACTTTTCTTTTTTAAAAATGAAACAAATAACTTGTATAAAAATGTTGTTTCATTTATGTATACCATCATAATTTTATTTCTTACAATGTAGTTACTCTAAGATGTACTGTTAAAGAAATGAGTAACATCTTTATTGTAAATAAAATTGTTGTATTATTAGAAGAAATATGTCACATTGCAAAGATTAAGTTTTTCCATTGCACTTTAATTACATTAAATGATTTTAATTTATGATAATAATTTATGTTATTTTTTACCAGCTTTCAATTTAAACCATGTAATGTTATTAAATATCTGTGCATTCAGAGCTTTTATTTTAAAGATGGAATATACTTGTATAGTTTTGCTCCTGATAGTTTTTTTTAGCTCTTTCCTCATAAGAAATGCACATAACCTATATTTGAAAAAAATTAATATTTTGATTTATATAAAAATATTGCTTCTTAAGTACCTTTACTATGCTTTCTTGAATACAACAGAATGCATTAATTTGTGAAGTGTTAATTTTAAAAAGAACGAGAGGTTTTACATTTTTGCCTTGAGTTTGAGCTTTTAATTTTAAAAAGAAAGAGAGGTTTGACATTTTTGCCTTCAATTTCCAGATTGAATACTTTGCATTGAGTATCTTTTTAAAATTTTTTAAAAATTTTTTATTATACTTTATGTTCTAGGGTACATGTGCAAAACGTGCAGGTTTGTTACATATGTGTACATGTGCTATGTTGGCGTGCTGCACCCATAACTCATCATTTACATTAGGTATATCTCTTAATGCTATCCCTCCCCCCTCCCCCCACCCCACAACAGGTCCCAGTGTGTGATGTTTCCCTTCCTGTGTCCAAGTGTTCTCATTGTTCAATTCCCACCTATGAGTGAGAACATGAGGTGTTTGGTTTTCTGTTCTTGTGATAGTTTGCTGAGAATGATGGTTTCCAGCTGCATCCATGTCCCTACAAAGGATGTGAACTCATCATTTTTTATGGCTGCATAGTATTCCATGGTGTATATATGCCACATTTTCTTAATTCAGTCTATTTTTGTTGGGCATTTGGGTTGGTTCCAAGTCTTTGCTATTGTGAATAGTGCCACAATAAACATACGTGTGCATGTGTCTTTACAGCAGCATGATTTATAATCCTTCGGGTATATACCCAGTAATGGGATGGCTGGGTCAAATGGTATTTCTAGTTCTAAATCCCTGAGGAATCGCCACACTGTCTTCCACAATGGTTGAACTAGTCTTTGGTCCGAATATGAAAAACATATGAATAAATGAATAAATAAGTAAACTAAATTCTGAATAATTTTATAGCTTTTATTAAAACTCAGCACTATAAAGTTTACCTAACGTATCTTATACCAGAGGATCTTTCTGTTACTTTACAGTCCTTGAGCTGAATTTCTAACAATGGTTTTCATTCTCTCTTCCATTCATGGCTCTGCTCTCTGCTGTGTTGGGGTATGGCATTGTTCATGGGGAAGAACCTTGCCTCTCCACATTCATTTCATCCACAGAAGCTATGTGTTATATCTTTGGCATATTTAGTTTCTGAATAAAACTTTACTAAAAAACGGTTGGGGAAAAAATGTAATTAAACACCTTTAACATTACTGATAACTGATTTTTTGCTCTAATAATTACTCAATAGGCTTATTTTTGTCTCTCAAATGAATTATAAATTTGGTTAATAAAGAAACCGTACTTTCTACTTTCATATATATATATATATATAGCTCTCTATATATATAGCTGAGCATTCATATATGTATATACAAATACACATCATATGTACGATGTGTTTGTTTATGTGAAAAAGGAAGCTGTTTCCAACTTTGTCTTCACCCAGAGACCCTGTTTACCACAGAATAGAATTATAGAAATTTCAATTAAATTAAATTTTTAAAAGCTAGATGTGAGCTTGTAATTCTGACATAGATGGAACAAATCTAGGAATGGTATCTTAGAAACTTGAGAGATTATTGTGTTTTTATGTTTGAGAAAACTATAGCAGAGTCAGATATTAAAAAGTGTATCTGAGTTTCTCAAACTCAGAAACTCCCTAGAATTTTCATATTCACAGTTACGAGTTATTTAGTGTTTGTAAAGACAGTCTCTCTCTTTTCAATGCCATGGCTTCTGTGTTAAGATGGTGTGTAATAACTCAGACAGCCATTTTTACTTTTTGCATCTAGTGCAATCATATTTCTTATAACTTTCTAGAATAAATCTTAGAGCTTATTATTACACTGATTCCAAGAAGTTGGTGGTGACCAAAGTAGCATATGTAATAAATCTGGACTTCGTCAATGTGTCTCCGAAACACTGAGTAGATTTCAGTTTCAAAATAGTCTTGGTCAACACCAAATGAAGAACAGTATATTAACTTTGCAATTTATTACCTCCATAAATTTCATCAGGTTACCTGACTGTTCTTTCCTCACTTCTTCATCTGTAAAGTAGAAATAATACCAGACTCAGAGTGGTTATGAAATTCAGAAAAGTTAGCATTTGTAAAGCACATAGTACTTGGCACATAATAAGTAATAATATATGTCTCAGTTAAAGAATTAATCATTGGGAAGTTCCCCCAAAATAGTTTTTTGTTGTTGTTTAGAACTTTTATTCAATAAAGAGCCACATTCCACATCCTAAGGAGCTGATTTTTTCAAAACTCTCACCGCCAGCGCCTTCACCCATCTCCCCTGACAACATCAGATTAAAAATATACTTTTAACTTTTTCTTGTGGCAACTCAATCTGTACTCTCTTCATACAGTCAACAAGTATATGTAGTTAAAGCTTTTGTTATGTTTTAAGGAAAGGATCTTCCAGTTTTTGCCCACTTATTCAAATAAACATATAGTTTATATAAAAGACAAGAAAATATTATCTTATCTCTAGTAATAAAAAGCCATGACCCCTTTCATAGGTAGTGCTATGCAGTGACCCTCAAATAAAAAGCAAAACAACTTTGAGGACAGCAACTACATCAAATTATCCATAAAAATCAAACTTTAGATATCCTTTCCTTTTCTAGAAGGTGGAAAGCTAAGATAGAATTCTGTATGTTTGGTAGTAAAATCTTTCCACCAGTTCTACATTCTGAAATGATTTTTCAAGCCTGTGTAACAATTTTTGAAACATGTAAACACTAGTAGACATTCATAACAAAATCTGCATATAATTGATATAATCCCTTATGGCTGATGTTCCGGTATAAATTAATTATAAATTAAATTAATTATTCTTACACGGTAATTATTATATTACCTAATAATTATTTTATGTAAGCTGCTAAAAGTTTGAGATATTAAATTAGGGCTTAAAAAGTTAAAAATCCTAAGGTCATTGGAGCCCAAACCAAGTTTACTTTTTCTCCCATGTGACAGTAGATTAGCAGGCTATTGTTCTGGAGACTGATTCTCAATCATGCTGAGCCAGAATGGTTTGAATTGGTTCCATTTATATCAGCCTGTCAAGAATCTTGGCTAAAAATCAACTGTGACTTTGATTTCAGATCAGTCAAGTAATTACTCATCAGGCAATATACAATTTAGGCATTTATACTTATTTTGTGATTCATTTTCCAAAGAACCCCTAAAATAACAATTCCCATTTTTCTTCAACCTGAATTTATCCCTTTTATGTATTCTACTTACTACAATTACTAAGAAGTGCTTTTTTACATATCTGCTCATCTAGACTCCACCATTCTGGAATGTCCTCTGGACATCATTAAAACCAGATGTTTTTAAATGTCATCATGCATATACTGAAATGATTATAAAATAAGAATTTTTTTTTCCAGACGGTTTCTGTTCAGACAAGAATGCCAGTTTCCATTGGTTTGGAGGACACTTATTTCTAATAGCATAAAGTTGGGTATGATTCAAAATATAGATTTTTTTTAGCATCAGACACAGTCCAACATTGCCTTTAAAGTGCTTTTTAAAATAACACAAATTTTATTATAATTCATGTGTTTTTGTGCATCTAATGATAATTTTGGTGTTTCATTTTTATTTAGTATAGGATTATAATTTTGTCTTGATTTACACATCCGGAGAGTGAACCAAGAAAAATTGTACATTTTAACTCATTGGAACGAAGACTTGTTATTTTCCTTGTCTATTATATTTTAGAAATTAACATGGTTTGACCACTGCAATATGCCTAAAAGGAATGTAGTGAAACTACTCTCTACTTATTTGCTCAACCTTATCATACTCAATGGAATATTATGTACTATTTAAATGTTTATAGATTCTCACTGTTGGCCACTTAGGGAAGTAACTAGCTTTGATTTCTCTCTGGCACATATGCACTATTAGTTGTTGACTGGTTTTCATACATCCCACATGTAGTTACGGACCATGAAAACAGAATGGTGTTTAAAATACAATTTTAAAAATAATTTTTAATGATTAACAGATATAGCTACCAGTCATTCTTTTTATGGAAGACCCAAGGAAAATTAGTCTAAAAATTAGACCATTTCTACCTATGATGGGAAAAAAGAAACAGATTTTCCATCTTAAAAGAAGAATGTAAGATTCAAATTTAAACTAGCGATGAAGAATGATGGTAAGTATTACTTTGCATAGTTGGCCTGTAATGTTGTATTAAATGATTAAGATATGAATTATCTAACTTTTTGATTTTACTTTAATGTATAAGCAGTTACAATATAAATAGAGCTACTGAGTTACATTATTAATTTTTGAAAATTCTGTATCAATGATATTAATAAAGAAGAAAAAAGGACAGCTGAAAAATTTAGATCAAAATATTTATTTGATATATTTTGAAAATAGCTTAAAAACATTCTTACACTATAAATAAAATTTTATTATAGTAAAAGGATTAAAATATTTATTTTATAAATAATATGATTAAATTAGTTTATTTGACTACTTAGAAATTATCAGTTATCATTTTCTAATTGGTTAGTTGTAGACATATTTATAATTTCTCAAAAAGTAAAATCTAAAAGCCATATAAAATTTGTTTTTAAATGTATTATTTAATTCTTTTTTAGTTGCTATATTTTGATAAGAAATAAAAATAAAAGTTTAATTGTTTAAATATTTAAGGAAAGTATACATAGTTAAGATAAAGTTGAAGAGCTTTAGACAAAAATCATTCTGAAAATTACCACTAAGGTAAGCTTTAATTGTTAAACTGCCCACAATGCTTACTTGGATACTGTCCTATAATTATTTTCAGATTTTAGGAAAAAAAATCATGTGAGTAGTTGGTGTGAGTTTGGAAATGATATGGGTAAAAGTGTCCTTGTTGTTGCTTTTATTGAAATATTTTATAATTTTAAACCAGTAGTAACCATCTCATTTTCCCCTACTACTGTCTTTGCTAACTTCTGTTTATGTGCCTTTCCTTGAAATTAGTCAGCATATGCACATATTATAGGCAGCTTTTGTTCAGGAAAGCCTACATTCAAACACGACAATCTGTTCTTCAACAATTGGAACATACTTATCTAATATGGTTTGATACAAAAGGCTGGGATAACCAATGACTACATCAACAGATTTACATTTAAAATTACTAGGCATTGTGAATATTAAGATGATATTTAAGATCAATGATGATATATTCTTATTCTTAAATTCAAACAGTGGAATAGAACTATAGTATGCTTGATAAGAAAGAAGTATGCTTTCAAATAAAGAAAGATACATTTCAACCATTGTCTTAGCCCATTTGTGCTGCTATAACAGGATACCATGGACTGGGCACTTTATAAACAATAGAAATATATTTCTCACAGTTCTGGAGGTTGGGAGTCTAAGATCAAGGTGACAGAACATTTGGTGTCTGGTGAGAGGCCAGTTTCTCCTGCAAGATGACACCCGTGGCTGTGTCTTCTGGAGGAGAGGAATGCTGCATCCTAACAAGGCCGAAGGCTGAAGGGGCGGAAGTGAAATAAAGGGTCCAATTCTCTCTGTCAAACCCTTTTATAAAGGCACTTAATCCTATTTATGAGGTCAGAGCCCTCATGACTTAACACTTCCCAATAGGCCTCACCAATTAATATCATCGTACTGGCCATTTAATGTTCACACATGAATTTTGGAAGGGACAAATTCAAACCATCACAACCACACTGTTTTCTTGTCAGACTCTGCCAACAGAAATATTTTGATTTTTGATTATCACCATTGCAAACTAGATTAATTATAAGAGAGTGGACAGAATCACAAAGGAGCTGGAAACCTTTATAGATAAAAATATAACTGAAGAAACAGTCTCCTTTTCACTTTAATGGGAACACCTATGAAGAGAATTTTGACAGTTCCAAATACTTTTAGGAGTTGTTGCCTTGAAAAGTATAATCAGACTTTCTAATGCTCCAATGCTGTTAGAACATATATTAAAATATTTTAGAAAAATTGATTTTCTGTTCATGACAAGGATTAAACAATGGAAGAAACAGTTTTAAGAAGATTGACCGAAGATGGCCGAATAGGAACAGCTCCAGTCTCCAACTCCCAGCGTGAGTGACACAGAAGACAGGTGATTTCTGCATTTTCAACTGAGGTACTGGGTTCATCTCACTAGGGAGTGCCAGACAATGGGTGCTGGTCAGCTGCTGCAGCCCGACCAGCCAGAGCTGAAGCAGGGCAAGGCATCCCCTCACCTGGGAAGCGCAAGGGGGAAGGGAATCCCTTTTCCTAGCCAGGGGAACTGAGACACACAACACCTGGAAAATCAGGTAACTCCCACCCCAATACTGCGCTTTAAGCAAACGGGCACACCAGGAGATTATATCCCACACCTGGCCGGGAGGGTCCCATGCCCACGGAGCCTTCCTCATTGCTAGCACAGCAGTCTGCAATTTACTGGCAAGGCAGCAGCAAGTCTGGGGGAGGGGTGCCTGCCATTGCTGAGGCTTAAGTAGGTAAACAAAGCTACTGGGAAGCTCCAACTGGGTGGAGCTCACAGCAGCTCAAGAAACCTGCCTGTCTCTGTAGACTCCACCTCTGGGGACGGACACAGTAAACAACAACAAAAGCAGGAGAAACCCTTGCAGACGCAAACGACTCTGTCTGACAGCTTTGAAGAGAGCAGTGGATCTCCCAACACGGAGGTTGAGATCTGAGAAGGGACAGACTGCCTGCTCAAGTGGGTCCCTGACCCCTGAGTAGTCTAACTGGGAGACATCCCCCAATAGGGGCAGTCTGACACCCCACACCTCACAGGGTGGTGTACACCCCTGAGAGGAAGCTTCCAAAGCAAGAATCAGACAGGTACACTCGCTGTTCAGCAATATTCTATCTTCTGCAGCCTCTGCTGCTGATACCCAGGCAAACAGGGTCTGGAGTGGACCTCAAGCAATCTCCAACAGACCTACAGCTGAGGGTCCTGACTGTTAGAAGGAAAACTAACAAACAGGAAGGACACCTACACCAAAACCCCATCAGTACGTCACCATCATCAAAGACCAGAGGCAGATAAAACCACAAAGATGGGGGAAAAGCAGGGCAGAAAAGTTGGAAATTCAAAAAGTAAGAGCACATCTCCCCCCGGCAAAGGAGCGCAGCTCATCGCCAGCAACGGATCAAAGCTGGACAGAGAATGACTTTGACGAGATGAGAGAAGAAGGCTTCAGTCCATCAAACTTCTCTGAGCTAAAGGAGGAATTACGTACCCAGTGCAAAGAAACTAAAAATCTTGAAAAAAAAAGTGGAAGAATTGATAGCTAGAGTAATTAATGCAGAGAAGGTCATAAAGGAAAGAGATGAAAACCATGACATGAAAAATATGTGACAAATGCACAAGCTTCAGTAACTGACTCGATCAACTGGAAGAAAGAGTATCAGCAATTGAGGATCAAATGAATGAAATGAAGCGAGAAGAGAAACCAAAAGAAAAAAGAAGAAAAAGAAATGAACAAAGCCTGCAAGAAGTATGGGATTATGTAAAAAGACCAAATCTACGTCTGATTGGGGTGCCTGAAAGTGAGGGGGAAAATGGAACCAAGTTGGAAAACACTCTTCAGGATATCATCCAGGAGAACTTCCCCAACCTAGTAGGGCAGACCAACATTCAAATCCAGGAAATACAGAGAATGCCACAAAGATACTCCTCGAGAAGAGCAACTCCAAGACACATAATGGCCAGATTCACCAAAGTTGAAATGAAGGAAAAAATCTTAAGGGCAGCCAGAGAGAAAGGTCGGGTTACCCACAAAGGGAAGCCCATCAGGCTAACAGCAGATCTCTCAGCAGAAACTCTACAAGCCAGAAGAGAGTGGGGGCCAATATTCAACATTCTTAAAGAAAAGAATTTTCAACTCAGAATTTCATATCCAGCCAAACTAAGGTTCATAAGTGAAGGAGAAATAAAATCCTTTACAGATAAGCAAATGCTTAGAGATTTTGTCACCACTAGGCCTGCCTTACAAGAGACCCTGAAGGAAGCAGTAAACATGTAAAGGAACAACCAGTACCAGCCATTGCAAAAACATGCCAAAATGTAAAGACCATCGAGGCTAGGAAGAAACTGCATCAACTAACGAGCAAAATAACCAGTTAATATCATAATGGCAGGATCAAGTTCACACATAACAATATTAACCTTAAATGTAAATGGACTAAATGCTCCAATTAAAAGACACAGACTGGCAAACTGGATAAAGAGTCAAGACCCATCAGTCTGCTGTATTCAGGAGACCCATCTCACATGCAGAGACATACATAGGCTCAAAATAAAGGGATGGAGGAAGATTTACCAAGCAAATGGAGAACAAAAAAAAGCAGGGGTTGCAATACTAGTCTCTGATAAAACAGACTTTAAACCATTAAAGATCAAAAGAGACAAAGAAGACCATTACATAACGGTAAAGGGATCAATTCAACAGGAAGAGCTAACTATCCTAAATATATATGCACCCAATACAGGAGCACCCAGATTCATAAAGCAAGTCCTTAGAGACTTACAAAGAGACTTAGACTCCCATACAATAATAATGGGAGACTTCAACACTCCACTGTCAACATTAGACAGATCAACGAGACGGAAAGTTAACAAGGATATCCAGGAACTGAACTCATCTCTGCAGCAAGCAGACCTAATAGACATCTATAGAACTCTCCACCCCAAATCAACAGAATATACATTCTTCTCAGCACCACATCGCACTTACTCCAAAATTGACCACATAATTGGAAGTAAAGCACTCCTCAGCAAATGTACAAGAACAGAAATTATAACAAACTGTCTCTCAGACCACAGTGTAACCAAACTAGAACTCAGGACTAAGAAACTCAATCAAAACTGCTCAACTACATGGAAACTGAACAATCTGCTCCTGAATGACTACTGGGTACATAACGAAATGAAGGCAGAAATAAAGATGTTCTTTGAAACCAATGAGAACAAAGATACAACATACCAGAATCTCTGGGACACATTTAAAGCAGTGTGCAGAGGGAAATTTATAGCACTAAATGCCCACAAGAGAAAGCAGGAAAGATCTAAAATTGACACTCTAACATTGCAATTAAAAGAACTAGAGAAGCAAGAGCAAACACATTCGAAAGCTAGCAGAAGGCAAGAAATAACTAAGATCAGAGCAGAACTGAGGGAGATAGAGACACAAAAAACCCTTCAAAAAATCAATGAATCCAGGAGTTGGTTTTTTGAAAAGATCAACAAAATTGACAGACCGCTAGCAAGACTAATAAAGAAGAAAAGAGAGAAGAATCAAATAGACGCAATAAAAAATGATAAAGGGGATATCACCACTGACCCCACAGAAATAAAAACTACCGTCAGAGAATACTATAAACACCTCTACGCAAATAAACTGGAAAATCTAGAAGAAATGGATAATTTCCTGGACACTTACACTCTTCCAAGACTAAACCAGGAAGAAGTTGAATCCCTGAATAGACCAATAGCAGGCTCTGAAATTGAGGCAATAATTAATAGCCTACCAACCAAAAAAAGTCCAGGACCAGATGGATTCACAGTTGAATTCTACCAGAGGTACAAGGAGGAGCTGGTACCATTCCTTCTGAAACTATTCCAATCAATAGAAAAAGAGGGAATCCTCCCTAACTCATTTTATGAGGCCAACATCATCCTGATACCAGAGAATTTTAGACCAATATCCCTGATGAACATTGATGCAAAAATCCTCAATAAAATACTGGCAAACCAGATTCAGCAGCACATCAAAAGCTTATCCACCATGATTAAGTGGGCTTCATCCGTGGGATGCAAAGCTGGTTCAACAGTCGCAAATCAATAAACATAATCCAGCATATAAACAGAACCAAAGATAAGAACCACATGATTATCTCAATAGATGCAGAAAATGCTTTTGACAAAATTCAACAGCCCTTCATGCTAAAAACGCTCAATATATTCGGTATTGATGGAACGTACCTCAAAATAATAAGAGCTATTTATGACAAACCCACAGCCAATATCATACTGAATGGGCAAAAACTGGAAAAATTCCCTTTGAAAACTGGCACAAGACAGGGATGCCCTCTCTCACCACTCCTATTCAACATAGTGTTGGAAGTTCTGGCTAGGGCAATCAGGCAAGAGAAAGAAATCAAGGGGATTCAGTTAGGAAAAGAAGAAGTCAAATTGTCCCTGTTTGCAGATGACATGATTGTATATTTAGAAAACCCCATTGTCTCAGCCCAAAATCTCCTTAAGCTGATAAGCAACTTCAGCAAAGTCTCAGGATACAAAATTAATGTGTAAAAATCACAAGCATTCTTATACACCAGTAACAGACAAACAGAGAGCCAAATCATGAATGAACTTCCATTCACAATTGCTTCAAAGAGAATAAAATGCCTAGGAACCCAACTTACAAGGGATGTAAAGGACCTTTTCAAGTAGAACTACAAACCACTACTCAGTGAAATCAAAGAGGACACAAACAAATGGAAGAACATACCATGCTCATGGATAGGAAGAATCAATATCGTGAAAATGGCCATACTGCCTAAGGTTATTTATAGATTCAATGCCATCCCCATCAAGCTACCAATGAGTTTCTTCACAGAATTGGAAAAAACTGCTTTAAAGTTCATATGGAACCAAAAAAGAGCCCGCATCTCCAAGACAATCCTAAGTCAAAAGAACAAAGCTGGAGGCATCACACTACCTGACTTCAAACTATACTACAAGGCTACAGTAACCAAAACAGCATGGTACTGGTACCAAAACAGAGATATAGACCAATGGGACAGAACCGAGTCCTCAGAAATAATACCACACATCTACAGCCATCTGATCTTTGACAAACCTGAGAGAAACAAGAAATGGGGAAAGGATTTCCTATTTAATAAATGGTGCTGGGAAAATTGGCTAGCCATAAGTAGAAAGCTGAAACTGGATCCTTTCCTTACTCCTTATACAAAAATTAATTCAAGATGGATTAGAGACTTAAATGTTAGACCTAATACCATAAAAACTCTAGAAGAAAACCTAGGTAGTACCATTCAGGACATAGGCATGGGTAAAGACTTCATGTCTAAAACACCAAAAGCAATGGCAACAAAAGCCAAAATTGACAAATGGGATCTAATTAAACGAAAAAGCTTCTGCACAGCAAAAGAAACTACCGTCAGAGTGAACAAGCAACCTACAGAATGGGAGAAAATTTTTGCAATCTACTCATCTGACAAAGGGCTAATATCCAGAACCTACAAAGAACTCAAACAAATTTACAAGAAAAAAACAGTGGGCAAGGGATATGAACAGACATTTCTCAAAAGAAGACATTCATACAGCCAACAGATACATGAAAAAATGCTCATCATCACTCACCATCAGAGAAATGCAAATCAAAACCACAATGAGATACCATCTCACACCGGTTAGAATGGCAATCATTAAAAAGTCAGGAAACAACAGGTGCTGGAGAGGATGTGGAGAAATAGGAACACTTTTACACTGTTGGTGGGATTGTAAACTAGTTCAACCATTATGGAAAACAGTATGGCGATTCCTCAAGGATCTAGAACTAGATGTACCATATGACCCAGCCATCCCATTACTGGGTATATACCCAAAGGATTATAAATCATGCTGCTATAAAGACACATGCACACGTATGTTTATTGCAGCACTATTCACAATAGCAAAGACTTGGAATCAACCCAAATGTCCATCAGTGACAGACTGGATTAAGAAAATGTGGCACATATACACCATGGAATACTATGCAGCCATAAAAAAGGATGAGTTTGTGTCCTTTGTAGGGACATGGATGCAGCTGGAAACCATCATTCTCAGCAAACTATCACAAGAACAGGAAACCAAACACCGCATGTTCTCACTCATAGGTGGAAACTGAACAATGAGATCACTTGGACTCGGGAAGGGGAACATCACACACCGGGGCCTATCATGGGGAGGGGGGAGGAGGGAGGGATTGCATTGGGAGTTATACCTGATGTAATTGATGAGTTGATGGGTGCTGACGAGTTGATGGATGCAGCACACCAACATGGCACAAGTATACATATGTAACAAACCTGCACATTATGCACATGTACCCTAGAACTTAAAGTATAATAATAATAATAATAATAAAAAGAAAAACAATCAAAAAAAAAATAAGAAGAAGATTGACCAACATCTTTGAAGAGTGGAGATGCTCACACTCTAGATGACTACAGGTATAAACTACCTGGAAGACCAACCCTCAGAAATATTTGAGAGGGAATTACTAACATATCTGAGAGAAAGTGATGAAAACACTATTATTCATCTTAAGTAATATTTAGGACATCTGTAATTCATAAATTAACTCACTTAAGGAAAAAATACAACATTATTGTTTTTCAGATTCTTTCTACTTTTAAAATTTCAGCATGAAATCATTAGTGTTATTAACAGGGCATCTGTAATGCTGGGAAAGTAGGGCAAAAAGTAGAATGCATTTTCAAAAGACAATGCACAGAAAAGTTGAACAGATTCTTCCCAATGAAGTCTTCCCAAGAGAAAAATCATGTTTTCCTTTCTATTTCCTGGCATTGATGGATCGTTTATAGCAGAAAGTGCTTTGGCAAATGGCTCTTTTTGGGGAATTTTGAGTAGATTTATTTTGATATTGACTACAACACTGCTTATTTTATATGCTTGAATTATATGATTCCTGGCAGTGAAAACAGCACATTATGCTTTTGCATTCATTTGACTTGAGACCCAATAACAAAAGTGAGTTAGTATTTTCTGGATAACTAAAAACAAAACATGTGTGTATGTTTAATTAAAACCTTCAAACAAGGGTCAAAGAAACATAATTTTCTCTGGATTTAGCAACACTAATATGATGGTTTATGTTTTAAACTCTAGAGATGGCATTGCAGAGCTTTCTATGTTTATGCAAATATTTTTTTAAAAAGATATTTCAGAAAATTTGTAAGAAATTATTTGATAAAGTTTTACTGAAAATGTGATATAAGTTACAGACACTACAGTAGATTCTAATGCCTCATTTTTTTTTTTGCAAATGGTTTTAATTAAATACATAATGTTCCTCATTTCATGTCATTAAGTATAGTTCACAGTCTACATAATATAAAAAGTACAGCTGAGTTATTTGTTTATATTTTGGTTTGTAAGAATACTTTTCATACTATAAAGTATTTTAGTAATACATTTAAAGAAAAAACATTCAAATCTTTTTCAAATATTGCAGACACAAAATGATGTCTACATTTTATGATAAACAGTTTAAAAAGACAAAAATAAATTATAAGTGAATCAATTACTATGAGTAACCATAAAATGATGAGTTGTTAATATACTTGCAGTATCTTTTAATGAATTTTAATCAAAAGCATTTTAAAAATAATATAAGACATTTTATGTGGGCAGATCTTAGAATCTAAACCTATACCAGTGGAGATTGTATTTGAATTTTATTTCAATCTTAAAGTATCAGCTTGAATGAAGACATTTAAATAACTATATTTTTTAGCGTTTGTAGTAAAAAGCTGCAGTGCCTCATTAAAGTAAGCATTGAAGTTTACTGGATCTTATCTTAAGTATCCTTCACCATTGTGTAGCAGTGAATATGCCATCTAGTTAACATTAGCCTTTATGGTTATAGAACTCTGAATGGTTCCACCGCCTTTTTTTCCTTTGGATTCCTCATGTCTCTTTTTCAGTCATGTTTGAAAGTTAATGTAGTCCACAAATACCTTTCTTCTTAACTGTGTGGAAACGTATTTGATATGTAGGCAGGGTGCTTAGCCCTAGAACTTTTCAGGCAATTGCTCTCATCAGCCATCTTACTTACTGATACCATGATGTTGAACAATGTACTTGATCTAGTGCTTATATAAAATTTCTAAACATACAGAGAGAATTTTCTATAATCATCTGAACTTATTTTAGTATATTTTGGATAAGTCTGCCAAGAAATAAATAAATTACCAATATTCCATGGAAGTGAAAGTGTTGAAATCCTTTACGGATCCTAAGGTGAGTTAAAACCATATTAGATGGTAAAGTTCTTGACACAATGGTATTTGTTCTGGCTATTATAACTAATATTGGAATAACTACTCAAATAGCTATATAGATTTTTCTTTAATATCTGATATCTCCAAGAAATGTCAAAATGATTACAAATTGCTATAGTAATTACTATGACCTTAAGGTGAAAGAAGAAAATGAATATAGAAAACACTGAGGCTTCAAACTGCCCAACAGTCCCAATAAGTTAATTTCCAAAGTCTCATTGAACTTTATTTCATCAAATCATACTACCTACTTCTGATTCTGAAATGTGGTTTTGTTTCTACTCCAAAGAGACAGACATAATCTTTTCCACTCAAGAATTATTAGAGGATAAAGAGATTATGATTATAAGTTTGCATAAAAAATAAAGCCAACTTCATGGAGAATTTTGATTTGGGAATGATTTTTTTTTTTTTTTTTTTCTTAACGGTTTGGTCTACCTTGTATTCTAATTCATGTATTATATTGATTTGAATAGAAACCCAAGACTTTGAAATTCTTTCCTAAACAAAAGGCAAAGTTTCTGTTTTCACTTATGTGTTCCAAGGGATTAAAGGGGTAACTAGATGAATCAACTAATAAAATTGATGGCAAGAAAGAGCTTGTTGGCCTAGTTAAAGCAACATCTTACATATTTGAAACACCTTAACCTATTTTTAAATTGTTTTGGGAAGTGAGACAATACTCAAGAGGATATGAGTGTGGGCAATGGTACAATGAAAACCATTTTGTATTCTGACGGGTCTAAGGACAAATTCTTAACCACTGAATTAACTTTTAAGTGCTGATAAATCTGAATTTTTAAGTGTTTAAAATGAGTATATTGATCCCTATAATTGCCTGTGTTAAAATGTGCATTACTGGCCAGGCATGGTGGCTCATGCCTGTAATCCCAGCACTTTGGGAGGTCGAGGCAGGTGAATCACCTAAGGTCAGGAGTTCAAGACCAACCTGACCAACATGGTGAAACCCATCTCTACGAAAAATACAAAATTACTCGGATGTGGTGGTGCATGTCTGTAATCCCACTACTTGGGAGGCCGAGGCAGGAGAATCCCTTGAATCCTGGAGGCAGAGGTTGCAGTGAGCCAAGATCATGCCATTGCATTCCGGCCTGGGCAACAAGAGTGAAACTCCATCTAAAAAAAAAAAATCTGCATTATGAATTAAATTCATTTATTGATAATATTGTTTAACATGTCAAAGTCATTTTTTTTTGACTGAATGAATAGTACTATATGTTTGACAAAAGTTCTGGTCAACTGATTTTATATGTCTGCATTTGAGTGCTGTAAACAGATGTTGGTTATAATTAATCTTATGGAAATCTTTTGACTAGAATAAATATAAGTACAGTTTTGCAGTTGCTGGCTGATTAGTTTTGAAAGCATAAAATAAAAAATACATATAAACAGATAGTTTGCCATTTGTAAACCTGACTCAAATGTTCATAAACTTAAGGAAGGCAGACATGAACAGGTTCAAAACTTAAAATGATAGAGTAATAGAAAACAAACTCATGAATATGCAACTATGCTTTGGAAAAAGTTACTGGAACATCATTCTTTAAATTACATCATTGCCTGGGAGCTACATGGGCTCTAAACCAGCACCTAGTTGTCCTGCTTATGACTGCCCAGTGAACCACAGTCCACATAAGTCAACAAGTTATGTACTTATCTTGTATTGATCTTGTCTTCTGATTGATTTCTTTCTCTGCCTTCAATAGCCTCTTTTTTTCTTTTGAGGCTAGGATAGAAAGTAACTACTTTAATATATACATCACTTTAAAATTTCACCTAGAATATTAATATGACAATTAATAGTCAAGTGTTTTTACTGTCATTTTTTCATGATATATGGGCCCCTACAGATATAGAAGAATGGAGGCTGTTAAAACATAAGTGGAGAAATTCAGTGAGTGTAAATGAGGGAAAACACAGCAAGTATGTTGAATAATAGTACCACAATATAGGTTTACCATCTAACTATTACACCTACCTGAGACTGCCCTAGATAATCCCTTTAAGCCCAGATGAAGCTTTACAGAGTTCTTGAGATAAGAATCATTTTTATATAAACTAGTGTTCAGACTGAGGACTATTCAGACAAGAGAGACTGTTAACCTTCTGGTTCCTTACCTCTAAACTTTGGAAGCTGAATGATACTGTTTCTGAATTCTAACATTTATATTAGGTTGGTGGAAAAGTAATCACAGCTTACGCCATTAAAAGTAATGGCAAAAAGTAATACATTAAGTGCAAATAATGTGTCACACATTTCTTTAGAATATAGAGCATAATGGTGAACTAAACCAATTTATTGCCCTCACGTGGCATGAACTCTGTTAGTGGCGACAAAATAAATGAAAAAAAAATGTAATATAATGCCCATAAGTATTATTTTTATGAAGAAATTTTGAAAAGATAAGATAGAGGGTGAATTCTCTTTTACATAGGAAAAGTAGATAATGATTCACTAAAGACATGATGCTTCAGCTCTCTCTGTAAAAATAGAATGTAATCACTGTCTTCTTTGCTTGAAGGTTAATTAAGTAAGAAAGGCAGCACCCACCCAAAACCAATATCTAAAGGACTCAATTCTGGGATAATTCTCTTGGTGAAGACTTCTGAGAAGATTATTAGTTATTTAGGCTAATAATGGCCACATTCTTAATTATTCAAGGGAGCTTTAAACCCATGAACAGACTCTCAAGGAGACAGCGCTTTCATTTGATGATAGCTTCTGAGCAATAACAAGCTTAGAATTGCTCAACATTTTGTTTATTGCCATGGGGCAGAAATCTTCTGGCAGCAAATGAACAGAAATTTGCTAGATTGGAAGCTGGTGAACACAGGTAGCATGCCCCAGGTTCATGCACTTAAAAGTTTTCTATGTATCCACCACATCCATATCCAGAAGCATCTCTGTCTGCTGATTATTGGCACATTACTCACTATTCAACCGATAGATTAGGTAAGTGCTTCTTAAACATTAGTAGACAAATCTCAACTAGGAATTTTTGTTTGAAATATAGATTCTGATTCAGTAGGTCCAGGATAGGGCCTGAGATTCTGCATGTCTACTATGAGATGATACCTATACTATGAGTCCATGGACCATAATTTAAGAAGGATCTAGGTAGTGTGGAGTCGACTTGATTCAGAGTCTAAGAAGTAAAGGAATGGGAAATAGAGCATGTATTTCAGGCCAGTGGACAGTTCTTGACAGCTGATGTAGAGAACAAAGCAGAGAGTTAGAAAAGATGAAACACAAAATGACTTTAGGGGTCAACTCAGGGAGAAGAGACAATATAAGTTATGAGTAAACAGTCAAACAATGATCTATTTAAGCATGAAAAGTCAGAATTGCCTAAGTCACAGGGTTTTTAAATTCTAAGGAAAAATGAGATTCTAATATTCTAGGGGTTTTTAATTAGTTACCAGTATATTTACATACTGCCCCAGCTAAGTAAAAATGCCAAAATAATATCAGGCCTTAATATACTAAGAGAGACAAATCCTTTTCTGGGAAACAGGAAATGGAAAGTTACAGAGATAGCCAATGTTTTTCAAATATTGGATAAAATACATGTTCATTGGTGTATTATAAAGGAAAATTCAAAATATATTAGGAACCATATCACGAGAAGGAGCAAAAACATAAACATAGTTCTGGGGCAACACAGTGAATGTGCGAAACTCTACATTCCAGGAAATTGAACTGCTTTTGATTCTCTTTATTGATTTGGAATAATTTACCATATCAAGAACAATATAAGAAGTGCCAGAGTCTGTGTAGATCTGATTAAAAAAAATTCACCACAATATCTTGGATTGAGTTTACAATGGTAGCACTATAATAGTGGGATATCATCCACTGTGATTCATATATATATTGTAGGATTCATAGTGGTAAAATTAAATGGAAATAAAGTATAGAACCATCTCTACATCTCTTATGTCTTTGAATGTGACACCAATCTTGGCCATTTCACTATGAGATACAGTGCCTCTGGTTTAGTAGCTGGAGTGTGTGTGTGTGTGTGAGAGAGAGAGAGAAAGGGAGAGAGAGGTTTCTGTTTTTCTTACTTGGCTTTTAAATCATTATGGTTGGCAGGGCATGGTGGCTCTTGCTTGTAATTCCAGCAATTTTGGAGGCCAAGGTGGGAGGATCCCTTGTGCCCAGGAGTTAGAGACTAGCCTCGGCAACATGATAAAACACTGTCTCTACAAAAAATACAAAAACAATTAGTCAGGCGTGGTGGTGCATACCTGTAGTCCCAGCTACTGGGGAGGCTGAAGTAAGAGAATCACTGGGAGCCCAGGATGTTGAGGCTTTCAGTGAGCAGTGATCGTGCCACTGCACTCCAGCCTAAGTGACAGAGCAAGATCTGGTCTCCATAAAAACAAACCAAAAAAAAAAAAAAAAAAAAAAGTCATGACTGTAACATATCATGGAAACAATATGAGAGTTCTATCTATAACCAATTATGTTAACACCAATCATGCACTCAGGAACTATGGAAATTAACCACAATGTGAGCTGTGGGTCTGGTGGACCCACTGAATTCACTGCAAGATAAATGTGGTTCAGGACTCCATTTATCACCTGACCACTGAATATCCCTACTGTAACAAAGAGGAGATAATGTTGCTTTGGCACTCTTAGCATTAAATGTCAGGTGAGATTATATGTCTAAGAGTCCTTGAAACATGTGTATACCTTTTACTCCAGTGTACCATTACTAAGGTAAATGTCAGGGGAGCTTTGGCGAAAGGATAGGGAAAATATATATTTCATACTCCTGCTATAGAATTGCAGAGTTCTTCCTCAAGTGGCCCGGATCTCCACTTCAGTGTAACCTCTAGATCTGAGCACTGGCTTAGTTTAATAAAGTGAATGAGGGAGAGTGGATTTTCATAACTGTGGCTGATTTCACTCTTCTGCTTTCCAGATCTCAATTACTTTTTATTATGTTAGCCAAATATTAACATCATCTAGCTTTGTGAATATCATGACCATTGCCAGGGATGCTGAAAGATCAGTTTCCTAATTCCTATTTTTGCTTGCTGTTCATTATGGTAATCATAAAACTTTGCATCTGGTGATTAAATGCTACCATTTGGCTTCTCATTTTTCAAAATCATAGCTCCTCTATTCACAGTAGGAACTCCAGATCAGTAACAATATCTCCTACCATTTATGTTGGACTGCAGTAGACAGCTACCAGTGAGCTTCTCAATGATTTCATTGCCCCCTTTCTCAATATTTTAGGGAAGGGATTGGCTTCTGTGTTCTCTTGGGAAACATAAACAGTTCGTGGCTATCCAGCCTTATATTATCAATCTATTCACAAAGAACTATCTTAGTGAACCTTCTGTATTCTTCTTTAATATTTTGCCAAGGCATTTCAGCATTGCTCTCTCATTAACTCTAAGTCATCTACAAAGTGAAAGAAGTATTTCCCTAAAGATACTAATTTCAGGCATCTTTGTCATGATGTGAAGTACAGATTCGTGACAAAATGCCACCACGTCAATAAACTCTTCCCTCTCTGACCTTAACATCCGTCTCTTACCTGACCCAGCACTCTAACATTTCACCTCCACATATGCTTTCCCAGTTACTGCTGGTATATATTCGCAGGCTTCTGTAACGCTTTCAGAAGTCACTTCTTTACTCAAACAGTATAACGCCTCTTTTATCTGCTCATGAGGAGAAATTAATATCAGCCACTACCTCCCCTTATTTCTTCTGACTCTAAAAGAAATAAGGGGAGGTAGTGGCCGATATTAATGAGGACAAACATCATATGTGATGGTTCTGCCCTGTTTAAGGAAATGGGAAGCTGCTCTCCATTAGCAAAGGACAGGGATATCTGGGGAATCAAGTTGTTCAAGCACATTCATTCAAATGGTACCATTCCAGCTCTCAGGGTCTCTCTTTTCCTACGTGGTTTCTGACTTTAACATAACAGCTTGCTGAGACTGTGAATTAATTTTTCTTTTTAAATCTTTCACTGTTCCTGTCAGTCTTACCCCAGAGTTTCAGCCCAATCTGCCCTCTGATTATGAGATAATAATATCTTTAAATGCTGCTATGGAGACTCTAGTTTTCACAGAGTGTCCTAAATAGAGGTTAGCTGACCTGAGTTTCTCTTTCTCCTTCTCTTTCTTAATCATTCCTACAGGACTTAACACAAGTCAAACAACTCCATAATTACTATAATTACTTCTCCTCAATAATATTCAAGAGCTTATTCTCTTGCATAAAACATTGCATCTCTCTGTGTATCAGTCCAATTCACCATAGGTGACAATCTAAACATTATTGTGACACGAGAAGCATTTAAATCCTGCATACCACTGGCATGGTAATACTCATTGATAAATGACTGATAAGTAGTCCAATTCCAGAATTCTATTCTCAGGTTATGACCTCTGGGCACACTCTATATGCCAAATGACTTAAGGCGGGCTATGCTAAAAGCAGAGCCTGAAGTCAGTGTCTGAGGAAGTTGCTTTGGAAGGTAAATCTGGGAAGCAATGGAAGGGAGTGGGAGAATGAAACACAGGAGAGAAGAAAGTCATAATGGGTGTGATCATAGGTGGGTTATACTTGTGGGTAACTGGAGCTTAATCCCACTGGAGACCTCTGTAGGAATATTCCTCAGAATTGTGCCAGCACTTGTCCCTAGTGGACTGAGCATTGCTCCAGAGTGAGCCAAGCACCTTTTATAGCCAGAAAGCAGCCTAATGCAGAGAAACACGGGAAGACTTCCATAAGTATGGGAATTATCTTGGCTTCCTCCAAGTAAGCAGAGATTATGTGAGTGAGACATTGGCAGAGCCTGCTTCAGTGATTTAGCACTTGCTTTTGCTTGTCTAATCCCAGTTTCTTTAGTTGTAAATTATGAAAAATAATAGGAATTGCCTCATTAAGATAGTAAACCAGTTCTTGAGATATTTCAAGTGGAGTGCTTTACAAGATGTCTTGGACATCGAATGTATCTTATAAAATGCTAGCTATTACTCTTTTACATCGCTCCTCCTTGCATTTCCTACACAGTGTACAAATATCCCGAATATGACCCCAAAATCCCACTACATGTCTTTCCTCATTTCAGTGTGTAACTCTTACCTGTGATTTAAAGTCCACCCAAATGCTCTTTTCTCCATAGAGATTTCTATTTTCTAAAGAGTTTGGTTTTTCCTCAACCTTGAAGTATTACTACTGTTTCAGTCTGTTGCTTTTACACTCCTATTTATTATGGTCATTTGAAAGAATATATACACATATTTGTATGCACATATACATATATATAATATACATGCATTATATATAATGCTTTAGATTTTAAAACCTTTGAAGGCCAACTTTTCTATCATTTGTGTATCACCTATTGTACACAGCTTAATGCTTACTAACTGAATTAAATCTGTCTTTCTGACTCAACATAGTGCCTCAT
Organism: Chlorocebus sabaeus; assembly: GCF_047675955.1. NCBI lineage: Eukaryota > Metazoa > Chordata > Mammalia > Primates > Cercopithecidae > Chlorocebus > Chlorocebus sabaeus. The sequence goes on along the minus strand of NC_132910.1, from coordinate 76,932,570 downwards.
ATATGACAAATCGTGGCCCCGTTCACAGTACTGCAGTTTTAAGTATAAGAATTGAACACTTTTGATGAAATTCTATGGATGCCAGTGGTAGATGGATGAACTATTGGGTATAAATGAATGGAAATGAAATTGTAAATGTAATATTTATGCAGATACATTTAGGAATAGTTCAAAAGTTGATTATAAATTCAGAAAGGAAAGCAAAATAATACAAGATTATTATTGTAATTGTTGCTCATTGAAGGTGCTGAAGGGCTCAAGGAGGAAAAGCTATGGACTTGGAGAGATTATTTTAAATAAGTTTAAGAAGATTTGGATCTCCCTGATTGTATATGCGAGCAAATGAAAAAACTTCCTAAATGACTCAATTGACTGAGGTAAGGGGTTTTAGAAGGAAAATCAGTGTGGGTTGGGGGAGATGAGAAGCAGATCATTACATTTTGAATTGAGGTGAAGGTGGTTGCCCAAGCTATGTCATAAACAGATGTTTATAAAAATTCTTGACTTTATTCCAAAGAGCTCTTGCTTCCCTCCCATCTTATTTCCACAGTCATTATGCAAGTTCAGCTCTAAATTGCATCCCACATATTCCTGAAATCATCTCCAACAAGGCTTTCCTAATCCTGGTTTCTTTCCTTTTTGGTACATTTTTAACTACCTTCCAAAATGACTCCTGTTTAGTATTTATTTTGTTAAATGATTTATTTCTCCCAAATCTCCTAAAGCTTCATGAAATAAAATGGCCTCTGTTTGGTTTTCTGGGTTTTGTCCCATTATTCCATTTTAAAAATATATTATATTTTTAAGACTTCCAAACTTTTCCTTCTTTCTCCTGTCTTCTGCTATACTTTTTTCCTTCCTTCCTTTACTGCATTACAAAGCCTATTCTCTTCGATTTTCTTAGTCCTGTCATCTGGTCATAAAGCAGCTACAGAATTAGCATTGGAACTGCCTGACTTGCAGTCCTAACTGCACCATGTAATATCTGTGTAATCATGGGCAGCTAATTACCATTTCTGACTTAGTTGTTTTAATTATGAAATGAGGCTGCTAAGAACACCCACTTAGGGTTGTTGAAAGTATTAGGTGAGATATAACATATTAAGCATGTGGCAAATAGCAAACAGTAAGGGCTAATAGTTATTTTATTATCACTAACTACATTGTTATTCTTCTCTGAACCATTCTATTATAAAAATTATATGCAATTGCATTTTTTTGTTGATGAGTGCTTAACGTGCATTGCTGTTATATTCCCAAATATATTATGCAATCTGGAGTACAGAATTCATAGTTTGTACTTCTATTTCTATTTCAGCTAAATGCATAAGAAGTGCTAGACAAATGATAATAGGCTTTATAAATGTTGAACCTGAAAATTGGACTGGGAATCATAAACCAATATGATTTTTCAAGAAATATTCATATAAAATAACTAATGGAAGTAAGTAGAAAATTATAAAAGCCGCTACAATATGATCAACCTAAAAATTTTGGTTTTGTTGTTAACATGTCACATTTGTCTTTGGAATAGTACAGATGGAGGAAAAGCCATATTTAATGATCCTGGTAAAAAGAAATGCAAAAGCAATTTTATACCCTCTGAGCAATGGTCCTTTGATTTTCTTCTTTCCCATTACACCATTTCCAAGAAGGGAAAATATGAAGATGACTCTATTGGGAAGGTAAACCAAATACAAGTCACGAAAAGTGGGGCCAAGTTAATTATGTCTCAATTCTCTCTATATAATTTAAACCTTCCACCTCCAATTCACATTCAAAAATGTGGAATATGAGCTAAAGGCTATGAAGTATTATACATGCAATCATAAATTTTCACATTTTGTAATGTAAAATTTGTTTTTACACATGCTTTTTAAAAATAATTTGAATGTTCATATCTTTAATAGGCAAACCAATGACATTTCAGGAAAATGTCAATATGTGTTGTATACAAATGAGAGATGATTTGAATTATTTTTTTTTAAATTTGTATTTTTAAAAAATCTTTGTGGGTACCTAGTAGGTGTATATATTTATGAGGCATATGAAATGTTTTGATACAGGCATGCAATGTGAAAGACACACATCATGGATGATGACGTGTCTACCGCTTCAAGCATTTATCCTTTCAGTTGCAAAATATTCCAATTACATTCCTTAAGTTATTTTAAAATATGCAATTAAGTTATTATTGACTATAATGATTCTATTGTGCTATCAATAGAGTGTTTCTTATATATTCTTTCTATGTTTTTTGTACCCATTAAACATCTCCACCTCCCTCCTAACTTCCAGCTTTTGGTAAGCATCCCTCTACTTTTCCCAGCCTCAGGTAACTATCCTTCTACTCTCTATGTCCATGAGTTCAACTGTTTTGATTTTTAAATCCCACTAATAAGTGCAAACATGCAATGTTTGTCTTTCTGTTCCTGGTTTATGTCACTTAACACAATGATTACCAGTTCCATCCATGTTGTTGCAAATGATTGGATCTCATTCTTTTTTATGGCTGAATAACACTTCAACGTCTATATGTACCACATTTTCTTTATCCATTAATCAGTTTCCGGGCACTTAGGTTACTTCCAAATTTAAACTAGGAGTGCAGATATGTCTTCCATATACTGATTTCCTTTCTTTGGGGTGTATACCCAGCAGTAGGATTGCTGGATCATATGATAGCTCAATTTTTAGTTTTCTGAGGAACCTCTAAACTGTTCTCCACAGTAGTTGTACTAATTTAAATTCTCACCAACAGTATACAAGGGTTCCTTTTTCTCCACTTGCTCGCCAGCATTTGCTATTGACTGTCTTTTGGATATAAGTCATTTTAACTGGGGTGAGATGATATCTCATTATAGTTTTGATTTGCATTTCTCTGATGATCAGTGATGTTGAGCACTTTTTCCTATGCATGTTTGCCATTTGTTTTATTTTGAGAAATTTCTATTCACACTTTTTGCCCAGTTTTTGATCAGATTATGATTTTTTTTCCTATAGAGTTGTTTGAGTTTCTTATATATTCTTGTTATTAATCACTTGTCAGAGAGGGAGTTTGCAAATATTTTCTCCCATTCTGTGGATTGTCTCTTCCCTTCGTTGATTGTATTCTTTGCTGTGCAGAATCTTTTTAACTTGATGAAACCCTATTTGTCTATTTTTGATTTGGTGGCCTGTGTTTGTGGGGTATTGTTTAAGAAATCTTTACCCAGACAGATGTCCTGGAGATTTACCCTAATGTTTTCTTCTAGAAGTTTTATAGTTTTAGGTCTTAGATTTAAGTCTTTAATCCATTTGATTTAATTTTTGGATATGGCCAGAAACAGTGTTCTCATTTCATTCTTTTGCATATAGGTATTCAGTTTTCCCAGGACCATTTACTGAAGAGACTATTTTTTCCCCAGTGTGTGTTCTTGGCATTTGGTCAAAAATGAATTTACTGTAGTTGTGTGTATTTGTTTCTGGGTTCTTTATTCTGTTCCATTGGTCTATGTGTCTGTTTTTATGCCAGCATCATAATGTTTTGGATACTATAGCTCTATAGTGTAATCTTATGCCAGTACCATGATGTTTTGGATACTATAACTCTATAGTGTATATATATATATATCTATATAGATATAGTATATAGATCTATATAGAATAAATATAGTGTATGTAGTATAGTATATGTAGTATAATATAATGGAGTATAGTGTAACTTTATAGTATAAGTCAGGTAATGTGATTCCTCCAGTTTTGTTATTTTTGCTTAGAATAGCTTTGGCTATTCTGGGTCTTGTGTGATTCCACATAAATTTTAGGGTGATGTTTTGTATTCCTGTGAAGAATATCACTGGTATTTTGATAGAGATTGTGTTTAATCTGTATATTGCTTTTGGTAGTATGAACATTCTAATAATACTGATTCTTCAAATTCATTAATATGAAATGTTTTTCCATTTTTTGTGTTCTCTTCAATTTCCTTCATCAATATATTATAGTCTTCATTAGAGAGGTCTTTCACTAATTTGGTTAACTTAATTCCTAGGTATTTAATTTTATGTGTGGCTATCGTAACAGGGATTACTTTTTTTTTTTTTTTTTTTTTTTTTTTTTTTTTTTTTTTTTTTGAGACGGAGTCTGGCTCTGTCGCCCAGGGTGGAGTGCAGTGGCCGGATCTCAGCTCACTGCAAGCTCCGCCTCCCGGGTTTACGCCATTCTCCTGCCTCAGCCTCCCGAGTAGCTGGGACTACAGGCGCCGCCACCACGCCCGGCTAGTTTTTTTTTTTGTATTTTTTAGTAGAGACGGGGTTTCACCGTGTTAGCCAGGATGGTCTCGATCTCCTGACCTCGTGATCCGCCCGTCTCGGCCTCCCAAAGTGCTGGGATTACTTTTAAAATTTCTTTTTTTCTTGTTCATGATTGGCATATGGAAATGCTACTGATTTTTTATTTTGATTTTTTTTATCCTGTAACCTTAGTGAATTTGTTTATCAGCTCTAATAGTTTTCTTTCTTTCTTTTTTTTCTGAGACATAGTCTTACTCTATTGCCCAGGCTGGAGTGCAGTAGCATGATCTTGGCTCACTGCAACCTCCGCTTCTCATGTTCAAGCAATTCTCCTGCCTCAGCCTCTTGAGTAGCAGGATTACAGGCATGTGCCACCTCACCTGGCTAATTTTTCTATTTTTAGTAGAGATAGGGTTTCACCATGTTAGTTAGGCTGGTCTCAAATTCCTGACCTCATGATCTGCCTGCCTTAGCCTCCAAAAATGCTGGGATTACAGGTGTGAGTCACTATGCTCGGCAGTTCTAATACTTTCCTTGTGGAGGCTTGAGGTTTTTTTTTGTTGTTGTTTTTAATATGAGGTTATAGCTTCAACAAACAAGAATAATTTGATGTATTCTTTTCCAATTTATATCTTTCTTTTACCTGATTGCCCTAGCTAGTACTTCTAGTACTATCTTGAAAAAGAGTGGTGACAGTGGGCATCCTTGTAGTTTTCCAGATTGCAGCAGAAAGACTTTTGTTTTTTCTTCATTCTATATGATACTAGTTGTGTCTTTCATACATGGTTTTTATTATGTTGAGATTTGTTCCTACAATACCCAGTTTTTGAGGGTTTATTTTTAAACTTGAAGGGATGTTAAATTTTATCAAATGCTTTCTTAGCATCAATTGAAATGATTATATGGTGTTTATCTTTCATTCTGTTAATATGATGTATTGCATTAATTGATTTGCATATGTTGAACCATCCTTGTATTATAGGGATAAATCCAAATTGGTCATGATGAATGATCTTTCTAATGTATTGTTGAATTCCGTTTGCCAGTATTTTGTTAAGGATTTCTGCATGAAAGCTCTTCAGAGATATTGGCCTATAGTTTTCTTTTATTTAATGTGTCTTTGTCTGGTTTTGGTATCAGGGTAATACTGGTCTTGTAGAATGAATTTGTAAGCATTTTCCCTTTCTCTATATTTTGGAATAGATTGAGTAAGCTTGATATCAGTTCTTCTTTAAATGTCTGATAAAATTCATCAGTGAAGCCATCAGATTCCAGGCTTTTCTTTACCAGAAGATCTTTTATTATGTCTTTGATCTTCTTACTTTTAATTGGTCTGTTTAAGTTTTCAATTTCTTTGTGATTCAATTTGGTACGTTGTATGTATCTAGGAATTTATCAATTTCTTCTAGACTTTAAATTTATTGGCATATAGTTGCTTAGAGTAGGCATTAATGATTTTTTGAATTTCTGTAGTAACACCTGTAATGTCTATTTTTCCATTTCTAGTTTTATTTATTTGGATCTTATCTCTTTTCTTCTTAGCCTGGTTACAGGTTTGTCAATTTTGTTTAACTTTACAAAAAAACAAGCAAAACAAAACAAAACAAAACATCTTTTTCTTTGACCTTTTGTATTTTTTTATTTCAACTTCATTTATTTGTACTCTGATATTTATTATTTACTTTCTTATAATAATTGTGAGTCTAGTTTACTCCTGCTTTTCTAAATTGTTTATTTGAAGTTTCCTCTTCTTTGATGTAGGCAACTTATATCTATAAAATTTCCTCTTATTACTGCCTTTGCTGTATCTTATAGGTTTTGGTATGTTGTGTTTCCATTACCATTTGTTTCAAGACGGTTTTCAATTTCCTTCTTAGTTTCTTCACTGATCCCCTGGTCATCAAAAGCATATTGTTTATTTTTAGGTATTTGTATAGTTTCCAAAATTCTTCTTTTTACTACTTTCTAGTTTTATTCCATTGTGGTCACAGAAGATGCTTGAAACTGTTTCAATTTTTTGAATGTTTTAAGACTTGTTTTGTGATCCAACATATGGTCTATTTTTGAGAATGATCCATGTGCTGAGGAAAATAATGTGTATTCTACAGCTTTTGGATGGAAAGATCTACACATATCCATTAGATACATTTGGTCTGTAGTGTAGATTAAGTCTGATATTTCTTTGTTGATTTTCTGTGTGAAATATCTGTCCAATGATGAAAGTGGGATGTTGAAGTCTCCAGCAGTTATTGTATTGGGGCCTATTTCTCTCTTTAACTCTAATATTTTATTTATATATCTGGGTGCTCCCATGTTGGGTACATATATATTTAAAATTGCTATATCCTCTTTCTGAATTGGCCCATTTGTTACTAAATACTGACCTTTGTCTCCTCTTATAGTTTTTTTTTTTCTTGAAATATATTTTGTCTGATATAAGCATGGCTATCATTCCTCTTTTTTGGTTTCTGTTGGCATGGAGTACCTTTTTCCGTCCCTTTATTTTCAGTCTATGTGGGTGTACATATGTGAAGCATGTTTCTTGTAGGCAACAGATCAATGGGTCTTGTTTTTCCATGCATTCAGCCAGTCTATGTCTTTTGATTGGAGAGTTCAGTTCATTCACATTCAATGTTATTATGGATAAGTAAGAATTTACTCCTGATATTTTGTTATTTGATTTCTAGTTGTTTTGTGGTCTTCTCTTCCTTCTTTCTTTTATTCTTGTCTTCCTCTGGTGAAGATGATATTTTCTGGTGATATAGTTTCATTTCTTGCTTTTCATTTTTCTGTGTATCCATTGTACTTTTTTGTTTGTTTGAGGTTACCATGAGACTTGCGAGTATTCTTTTATTATTTTAGTCTGATAACAATGTAACACTATTTTCATAAACAAGGAAAAACAAAATTAATAAAAACTCCCTTTGAAGACACTCATGTGGCCAACAAGCATATGATAAAAAGCTCAATAACATTGATTTTTAGAGAAATGCAAATCAAAACCACAATGAGGTATCATCTTGCACCAGTCAGAATGGCTATTCTTAAAAAGTCAAAAAATAACAGATGCTGGCAAGGTTGTGGAGAAAAGATAATATTTATTCACTGTGGTGGGAGTGCAAATTAATCCAACCATTGCTGAAAACAGTATTGTGATTCCTCAGAGCTAAAAGCAGAAATACCATTTGACTCAGCAATCTCATTACTAGGTATATACTCAGAGGAATATAAATCATTCTACCATTAAGGCACGTGCATAAAAATATTCATTGCAGCACTATCCACAATAACAAAGTCATGAAATCAACCTAAATGCCCATCAATGACAGGCTGAATAAAGAAAATGTGGTATATATGCACCACGGAATACTAAAAAAGAATGAGATCATGTCTTTTGCAGGAATATGGATTGTGCTGGAGGCTATTTTCCTTAGCAAACTAAGTCAGGAACAGAAAATCAAATACTACATGTTCTCGCTTATAAGTGAGAACTAAATAATAAGAAATAAACACAAAGAAGGAAACAACAGACACTCTGGTCTACTTGAGGGTGAAGGGTAGGAGGAAGGGGAGGAACTATTGGGTACTGAGTTTAATACCTGGGTGAGGAAATAATCTGTACAACAGACCCCCATGACACATGTTTACCTATGTAACAAACCTACACATGTACCCACAAACCTAAAATAAAGATTAAAAAAGAAGTGAACATGATCATTAGAAATAAAAGACAAATACAGATGCTGTATTATTTAAAAACAAAACCTTAAATATATGAAAATAATCATAAGTTTCCATATAATATCATTCAGTATAGTGATAGTTTAGCTAAGTTTAAAGATCACATCCATGTAAAAAATAATTTGTGCATGAAAATACTGGTAAAATGTGACCATGATAAGAATGTGATTGTTCAACTGAAGAACTTTTATGGTAAATCACTAGGGCTATCAGTCAAATATTTTTTGGCTCTTCCCATGGGGGCAGGAGGGAAACTTTATCCCGTCACTACCCTCACTTGTTAACTTTTAATCTTATCTATTCATATCTCTTTGTATTGAATGTCTTGAAAAGTTGTAGTTATTATTTTTATTGGTTTATTGTTTAGCCATCCTACTAAAGGATGGTTTATTGTTTAGCCATCCTACTAAACTTAAGATCAGAGCAGTTTAAACACCACAGTTACAGTGTTATAATAGCCTGTGTTTTTCTATGTAGTTACTATTACTAGTAAGTTTTGTACCTTCAGGTGATTATTTATTGTTCACTAATTTTATTTTCTTTCTGTTTTAAGTACCACTTTAGTATTTCTTGTAGGACATGCCTGATACTGAAATCCCTCAGCTTTTGTTTGCCTGGAAAAGTCTTTATTTCTCTTTCATGTATGAGGGATATATTTGCTGGATATACTATGCTAGGGTAAAAGTCTTTTTTTTTCTTTCAGCATTTTATATGTGTCATGCCATTTTCTCCTGGCCCATAAGGTATCCACTGAAAAGTCTGATGCCAGATGTATTAGAACTTCATTGTATGATATTTGTTTCTTTTCTCCTGCTGCTTTTAGGATTGATTCTTTATCCTTGACCTTTGGAGTTTGATTATTAAATGCCTTAAGGTAGTTTTCTTTGGGTTAAATCAGCTTGTTGTTCTATAAGCTTCTTGTACTTGGATATTGATATTTTTCTCTAGGTTTGTAAAGTTCTTTGTTTTTAACCCTTTGAACAAATTATCTACTCCTGTTTCCTTCTTTATATCCTTTTTAAGGCCAACAACTCTTAGATTTGTCTCTTTAAAGCTATTTTCTATATCTTGTAGGTGTGCTTCTTTGCTTTATATTCTTTTTTCTTTTGTCTTCTCTGATGGCACATTTTTAAATAGCATATCTTCGAGCTCACTAATTCTGTCTTCTATTTGGTCCATTCTACAATTAAAGGACTCTGATGTATTTTTTAGTATGCCAGTTGCATTTTTCAGCCCCAGAATTTTTGTTTAATTCTTTTAAGTTACTTCAATCTCTTTGTTAAATGTATCTGACAGAATTCTTAAAGCCTTCTCTGTGTTATCTTGAATTCCTCTGAGTTTCCTAAATATAGCTATTTTGAATTCCCTATCTGAAAGGTCACATATCTCTGTTTCTCTAGGATTGGTCCTTGGTTTCTTATTTTGTTCATTTGGTGAGGTCATGTTTTCCTGGATGGTGGTGATCCTTATAAATGTTCTTCGGTGTCTGGGCATTAAAGAGTTAGATACTTATTGTAGTCTTTATTTGGGGGGCTTTTTGTAGCTGTCCTTTTTGGGATGGCTTTCCAGACATTTGCAAGGACTCGGTTGTTGTGATATAAGCTGTTTCTGTTTTGTGGAGTACCCCAAGCCAAGTGATGCTGTGGTTCTTGCAGACACGTAGAGGTACCATCTTGATGGTCTTGGACAAAATCCAGGAGAATTCTCTGGATTATCAGACAGAGACTTTTGTTCTCTTCCTTTACTTTCTCCCAAACATACAGAGTCTGTGTATGACTCCTTTCTGAACCACCTAAACCTGGGGTTGGAATAACACAAGCACCCTTGTGCCACCACCATTATGAATGTCTTGGGTCAGAAGACCTGAAGTCAGCACAGTGCTGGGTCTTGCCCAAAGCCTGCTGTACTAGATACTGCCTTTGCTTGCTCAAGACTCTGGGGCTCTACAATCAGCAGGTGACAAAGCCAGCCAGGCCTGTTTTTTTCCCTTTAGGGTGATGAGGTCCCCAGGCCCTGGATGGGTTCTTAAGTTCCGTCTGGGATTCAGGAACTGGAATAAAAAAAAACCTTAGAAACCTACCCAACATTCTATTGTGTTGTGGCTGAGCTGACACTCATACCACAAGACTCAGTCCTTCCCACTCTTTCCTTCCCTTTCCAAAGGCAGAGGATCCTCATCCTCTAGTCACTGCCACCTCTGACTAGGAAGGGCACTGCTTGGCTATCACTGATGTCCCTTTAAGGTCCAAGATCTCTTAAATCAGTTTGTAGTGAATGCTGCCCAGCCTGGGACTCACCCTTCAGGGCAGTGGGCTTCCCTCTGGCCTAGGCCAGGTACAGAAATGCTGTCCAAGAGTCAAGTCCTAAAATCAGTGACCCAAAGAGCCCACTTGGTGCTCTAGCCCCCTGTGGCAGTGTTGGTACCTAAGGTACAAGACAAATTCCCCATTAATTTTCCTTATCTTTTTTTCAAGCAGAAGAAGTTTTGACCTGTAGACACCATAGCTGGTAATGTTCTGAGTCACACCTGAAGCTAGCAAATCTCAGAGGCTTCCCAAGGCCCTCAGTGTAGTACCTGGATATCGCTGCTGGTTATTCAGGGCTCAAGAACTCTTCACTTAGCAGGTGATGAATGCTGGTAGGACTGGGTCCTTTCCTTCAAGACAGCAGCTTCCCTTCTGTTCCAGGGTGTGTCTAGAAATGTCATCTGGAAGCCAGATCCTGGAACAGGGGCTTCACAACTTTGACCCATGCCCTATTCTGCTATGGCTGAGTTGATGTCCGAAATGCAAGACAAAGTCCTCCTCACTCTTCCCTTTCCTCAAGCCAAAGGAAGGGGTCTCTTTTGGAGCCACAGGCTGGGAGGCATGATGCTAGTACTCCCTTGGCTGCCATGGCTGGTGTCTCAGTATGTCACGTGCCCCTTTAGTCCACTGTCCCTGGGCCTAGTTCACCACTAGGACTTGCCTATGAGTTGTAGTCCTTATGGCTTGGACTGCCTTTCAAGTTTACTTAAAGACGAAGAGCACTTTGGTCCTTGGTGGCAAGGTTTCTGGGCACTCAATTTCAGACAGCTGGGATCAGCGATTCTCCTCTGGCTATGGCTGGTTCAAATGCCCCATCTATGGGTAGAGTCAGCTGAGTTTGGTTCCGGTTTCCTTTCTGCTGTAGCAGGACAGCACCGAGTTCAACGCTGCACAGTTGCTTTGTTCTCCTTCTCCCAGTGCCCAGAGGCGCTCTCAGCACAATCCATCTGCTACCAGGGTAATGGAAAGGTGGTGTCAGTGATTCAGAACAGTTTTTTCTGTCTCTTCGGTATCTCTGTCAGCAATATGAAGCTAAAACCAGGTACCGTGAACACTCACCTGATTTTTGGTTCTTATGAAGGAGTTTTATCTATGTAGATGGTTACTAACTTGGGGTCCTTGCAGGGGGAATAATTGGTAGAGTTTTGTCTTCTACCATCTTGCTCTGCCTCCCAGTCTGTGTTGAATTATTAACGGTGAAAATATTGTGACCATATATAGGTGATTATATCTAAAAAAATCACTACATTTGTGGACTTATTCAACCTTGGACCCTTTAGATATATTGTAAAAGCATATTATTTGTTAAAAAGCTAAAACTAAATTAAGACTTGCCATGAAATATTTTAATTCTCAAATAAATTTTCTTAAATCTGCTTTTCCAATCCAGAAGAGTGTACTTAGCTATCATTTATTGACAATTTATTATGTACCAAGTGTTTTACATAGGCTAACACATTTAATTATGGAATTAATTAATGAAATAGGTATTGTCCTCCTTATTTTGAAGATAAGGAACAAGAGAGGAAGTAAGCAACTTCTGCAAGTATACACACAGCTCTCAAATGATAGGACCTGGATTTAAACCAAAAATATGTTTAAATAAAAAAAAAATACCCCTAATGTTGCACAAAACCCCAAACACATCAGTAATTGGTGCTGTGAGTTTAAGCTGTTTATTCAAATACCATTTTGTGTGTGTGTGTGTGTGTGTGTTCCATTGTTGATTGTTTTTGGTCCTTATCCTATAAAGACAATATAACATAATTTCCAGACCCAAACTTTGGAGCCACACTGCCTGTATCTGAACATCAGATCTTGTGTTTGTTCTCTGCATGAACTTGCATAAAATATGTCAATTCCCTGTGCCTCAATTTTCCTATTTATAAAACTGAGATAATATGCTACCTTATGGGGTTGTATGAGGATTAAAATATTAAATATTTTAAAGATACTTAAAAGAGTTTTCAGAACATCTTAAGAACTCTAAAAGTGTAGGCTATTATTGGTTATGAAGTGCAAAGAATGATGACTACTTTCAATTATTTCAGGTAATTGTGAAGACAAATAAATGGGTTAGTGGCCATTAATGTATCTATGTAATGGAAAGTGTCTTATGACTTAATATATTATTATATCAGTTATTTGCATTTATATTATATGCCAATGGAAAGAAATATAAATTGATGAGATATGCATTTAAGTATAGAGATGGATATAAATACTAAGCTGAGAATGCTTAATATTACTCTTATAAGAAATATTCACCAAAATTTTAAAAATGACTGGCTTCAAGCAAGTCATGTTGGATAATATAGAAATCCTTTACTGGCTTTGGAAAGTAAATTGTAAAAATAAATTACATTATGAAAAATTTTGATACAAATGACTGGCTTCAAGTAAGTCATGTTGGATAATATAGAAATCCTTTACTGGCTTTGGAAAGTAAATTGTAAAAATAAATTACATTATGAAAAATTTTGATACAAAATCAGGACTGAAGATAAAATGTTGAGACATTCACATATGTTTCACCTGATACTTCTTTTTGTTCCTTCTTAAAGATTTTTAGGATGTTTTTACTTCTAACACACATTTAAGATTTTATTTGTACATGTATGTATTGTTGTTTATATACAAACACCTCTATTCACACATCACTTCAACCATCTAATGGTTTGTGGGGATGAGTCACATTGCACATACTTGAAAATAATTTCTTTTAACAAGAGCTATAGGGTGTTTTATGGCTTACAATGTAGGCGGTGACTCCAGTTGTATGTGGTGCTTCACATTGACTGGGATGCAAACAGATAAAATATGTTTACATTTCCCCAAAGCAAATTATTTGAATTCATGGCCATCTGTCTGAAAGGTAAGAACACGTCTAGCTTACAAACACACAATTAATCTGTGTTTATTTTTAAATTGATGAGTGGATAGTTACAGTCTAATCAATCTGAAATCCAAAATGTTAGCCATGAATTCAAAAGACAGAGGCAGAGTGAGGAGGGTGCTGTAGGGGAGAAATAAATTGGAGACTGCCTAATGCAGAATTTCCTATACCTGGATCTTTGGTGTCTGTGACCACCAACAGTGTTTCCTCCACTGAAGCAGTCTGGTTTAAATGTGTCTGGTGTGCGTTTTACCTGACCTCAGAGGTCTGGTAAAGAGATTTATCTGGTAAATGACACAGAGACTGCCAGATTCAACATAAGACTCTTTAAGTATGCAACAGCATATGCTGCCAGTGGTAGGTTATTTTATTTCTTTTCCTTTTAGCCCTTTCTTTTGAGGATGTTCCAAGAATATTGATTACCTGCATTAAAAATGTGTACTCTCCATGGAGAATTTTATTGCTTCCCTCCCTGTAGTAATTATATGTTTAATGCAGATTATTATAATAAATATATGCAGTAGAGTTGTAGGTTTAAATAAAATTAATTTTCTCAGTGAATCAACCACCTGTTGTTACTTTACAATGAGTTGTTGGCATTTTTACTTAAAATAATGGCAATAATAATAAAAATAAACCTAACACCTTTTGATGAAGAGGTATGGGTACAGTGCATAAATTTATACTATGGAACACATACTATGTGCCAGACAATTTGCTTCTGACTTTATATATTCATTTTAAAAATCATCTTCTCTACCATCTTGAAAAATGAGAAAAATAAAATTGTGAGAGTTAGACATTCTTGATTAAATGTCTGTCTAATGTAAAATAAGTCAGTGCATTTTTTGTTTTGATTTTTTATAATAAGTATCTTATTTTAGAGAAATTTTAGATTTACAGAAACTTTGTGAAGGCAGTGCAAGGACTTTCCCAATACTCCACATCCAATTTCCCCTATTCACATGTAAAATGCATGTAGTAGCTTCATCACAATTAATTATTCCTGTTCTGTTATTATGAATTAAAGTCCATTCTTTACTTAGATTTATTCATTTTTACATAATGCCACTTTTTTTTTTTTTTTTTTCTGTTCCAGAATCCTATCCGGAATACCACAATAGATTCAGTCATCATATCTCCTTAGGCACCTCTAGATGGTGACAGTTTCTAAGATCTTCAAGTTCGTAATGACCTTGGTTGTTTTGAGAAAGTATCGATCACGTATTTTGTAGAATGCTCATCAACAGCAGTTTCTGATATGTTTCTTCATGATTAGATTGGGGTTTTGGTTTTTGTGGAGGAAGAACAAAGACATGAAGTGCCTTTTCATCACATCGTATCGAGGGTACATACTATGAATACAACTTATCACTGCTGAGGGTAACCCTCATCGTCTGACTGAGCTAGCTTTGTCACATTTCTCCATTGCAAAGTGATTCTTCTTTTCACGTTTTCATACTGTATTCATTGGACGAAAGTCACTATGTACAGCTTGCATTTAAGGGATGGGGAGTTATCATTAATATCCTTGAAGGATATGATGGTTAATTTTATGAGTCAACTTGGCTGGTCCAGATAGTTGGTCAAATATTATTCTGGATGTTTCTGTGAAAGTGATTTTTAGATGAGATTAACATTTAAATTAGTGGTCTTTGAGTGAAGCATTATTACCTTCCACAATGCAGGTGGAACTTATCCAATCAGTTGAAAGCCTTAACAGCAAAAGACTGGCCTCTCCTTAGCCAGAAGGAATTCTGCCAGCAGACTCAAAATGCAGCACTTCCATAAGTCCCCAAACTGCCAGCCTATCCTGCAGAAAATGGATTTATCAAGGCCTCCATAATCTCATGAACCAATTTCTTAAAATCTCTCTCTCTCTGTCATATATATGTGTGTGTGTATGTACACATACATATATGTATATACATGCATAGATATATATACATATGTATAGACATGTATAGATACATATAGACATATGCATATATTCATATATATGTATATGGGTGTACATATATGTATGTATATATGTATATATGCTTGTGTGTGTATATATGTACACACACACACACACACACACATTTTGTTGGTTTGCTTCTCTGAAGAACCCTGACTAAAACAAGAAGGTACTATCTACATAAGTTATTTGGAATTCTTCTTCAAAGAAGTTTTGTCTATTCTCCCCATTCATTTATTCAATAACTTTTTAAGGTCAGTTTGCACTCATAGATATTTATTTTATACTTTAAGTTATAATCTAATAGTACCTTATTTTGTTGTAAATGTGAATTATCTACACTTACCCAGTTTGAAGCCCAGAGAAATTCAGATAATGAATTTCCCTAACGTCTGTGCCATTCCAAACTTGATAAAATTGAAACCACACTGCTAAGAAAAAAAAATATGTATATGTTTATTAGCTAACCTGGGTTGGAGTTGCATGTAATTTGACTACAGTTATTCAATAGGAAGTTGGGTATGAATCAGTAAGAAGTTGGGCATAATTCTGATATGAGGGGTCAGGAGGAGAAGGGTATTTGGGGAAACTCTTTTTACTACCCTGATGAGGAAATCTTTGGAACAGGAAGAAAGACTGCAGTTGAAGACACCATCTGTGTGTTTTACAGTTACACAAGGACGTAGTATTGTAAAGATGGACCATAAGAATGTCTTAAAATAACAAAGCTGGAGGCATCTGTCAAAGGTCTAATATCCAGTGTCTATAAGGAACTTAAACAAGTTCATAAGAGGAAAACAAACAACCCCATTAAAAAGTGGCAAAGGACATGAGCTGACACTTTTCAAAAGAAGACATTCATGCAGCCAACAAGCATATGGAAAAAAGCTCAACATCACTGATTGTTAGAGAAATGCAAATCAAAACCACAGTGAGATACCATCTCGCACCAGTCAGAATGGCTATTCTTAAAAAGTCAAAAAATAACAGATGTTGGCAAGGTTGTAGAGAAAAGGGAACACTTATACACTGTTGGTGGGAGTGTAAATTAGTTCAACCACTGTGGACAGCAGTATGGTGGTTCCTCCAAGAGCTAAAAGCAGAAATACCATTTGACTCAGTAATCCCATTATTGGGTATATACCCAGAGGAATATAAATCATTCTACCATAAAGACATATGCATGCGAATATTCATTGGAGCACTATTCACAATAGCAAAGACATGTAATCAACTTAAATGGCCATCAGTGACAGATTGGATAAAGAAAATGTGGTACATAGACACCATGGAATACTATGCAGCCGTAAAAAAAATGAGATCATGTCTTTTATGGGAACGTGGATGGAGCTAGAGGCTATTATCCTTAGCAAACTAAGTCAGGAACAGAAAACCAAACATTACATGTTCTCACTTATAAGTGAGAACTAAATAATAAGAACTTATGAACACAAAGAAGGAAACAACAGACACTGAGGTCTACTTGAGGTGGGAGGTTGGAGAAGGGAGAGGAGCAGGAAAAATAACTATTGGGTACTGGGCTTAATACCTGGGTAATGAAATAATCTGTACAACAAACCCCTGTGGCACTAGTTTACCGATGTAAAACCTTCACACGTACCCCCAAACCTAAAATAAAAATTAAAAAAAAAAACATAAAAATAAGCCATGAGCAGCTCTCTGGGCTGTTCTGCCTATGGAGTAGCCATTTTTGTGTTTCTTTACTTCTCTAATAAATTTGCTTTCACTTAACACAACAACAAAACAAAGTGAAGTGTGAATCTGAGATAAATAGAATTGGAAGAACCTGATGAGAATTGTATATACAAAGTATAAAAAATAATTTTAAAATGATTCATTTTTAAAATCCCTAAAAGACTTAAAATAAGGTGGATATCTATCAAGTCAGACTAATTGTTTTGTGCATTCTCTGTACCTTTTAGCTTCTCAGCCAGCAGAGTATCATCGCCATTGTTAGCAATAACCCTACTGAAAACAGGACAGTTTCTCCAAGTCCCCCTCTGTCAAAGAATTATCAATATAATCCTGTATATATATATATCAGTTCTCCAGAGCTGAATGTGCTTGATCTTAATAAGGTGTTTAATTGCCTATCCCTAAGTAACAACATGTTTCTTGAAAGGAAGGATAATTTTTGTTTCTCTCTGAATCTACTGCCTATAGTACAAAACATAACACAAACAAAAACTCTATTTTGAAGAAATGGGTGTATGAAAGAATGACATTCAAATGCACAGTTTTAGAGATTCTACTTCAATATTGCTGGTTGTCAGTTGTAGTAATTATGTAGTATTTTCACAGTTGCATCCTTACAAATCTAGTGCAAATATGAAACTAAATGTGGTGGGAAATAAACAATAAACAATAGAAATGGGATTCATTTAAATGAAGCCTGCATGCAAATTAAATAATGCTGATCTTTAGAATACTCCTTCTTAGTACTTCTATAAACTGCTTCTCTTAGTCTTAAAAACAGAATTTCTCTCTACTGACAATAATACATTACACAGACTAGATCTCATTTTGTCTCATAAATATGATATTTGTTTGTACATACACAAAAATTAAAGTGAGAAAGATGTCCCTGCATATAATATGCAATTGCATAGAGAAGTGATGAGAAGTGGATCCCTATGGACATATTAAGTGCTATGATGCTAGGGAAAGCATATGTACTATCCCTAACGACTCCAGATTAACACAATGCAAACTTTAATTTCTAAAAACACAGTAGGGAAATCGTGACATATAATTTCCATCATACTTCCCCTTTTTGCTTTATTTCCACACATTTCCCAAATGAATGCTTGCCTATAGAACTGCCTGTCTTCTATACTGAATGAGAATTGGACCAGAAAAGAGTTGGTCTGATATTTGTTAAAGAAATGTCCTATACTTGAGCCAGCAGGAAGGGGAGATAGTATAAATGGCTATATGCCATAAAAATGCCACAGGATTTTTCGACTTACCCTCTGAAAATTACTGCTGGAATCAAACAGTCAAAGAAAACCCCATCTCATTAATACCTTGGGACATTTAGATGATTGTCTTGTTTCTATCTGGCCTGTTAACAACTGTGAGCTGGACACATTCAAACATTCTATTTATTGTTTTTTTATGACTTCTTTTCTTAGATGAGCATAGAACATAAATGGGGAGAGCTAGTAATACACATTTTGTTCCAGAACAAAGGCATCACTTAGACAAGAAGAATTACATTTCATCTAAAAATCCACATTATTTACACTGGTTTTTTAAAAATTCAGTCGTTATTACCAAACGTATTATTGATCTTTACATTTGAGAAAAAATTTAGTGTTTGGTCATTAAATATTTTAGCAAATGTGAAAATATTATTCAGTAAGCATCTGGCCTAGTCATAAAATAAGCATCTGTCTTTTGTTTACAACATGGAATATTTGATTCATTTGAACCAGGTTCACAAGTTCAGATGTTTTTCTGTAATCTCTTTGGACCTACCTGACTTTCAGAGTTGGAATATAAATCAGGTGGGATTAGGCTTCATCACTTTACATACATTCTTCCCTGAGTGGGTTTTGGAATGTGTAAACATGGAATATAGGAACAATAATAAAAGTAGGGATGACAGATGAAAATAACATCACATGAATTGTTACTGATGAAAATCGAATGTTTTTCTCAACTTTGTTTGTCTACCTTGAATCAAATTTTCCTTTAAAATGTAGCATTAATATAGAATCATGCATACCTTCCTATTATTAATGTAAAACAAAATATCATAATAAAATATTTCATCTGGATTACACATTATACTTTATGGGCCATAATGTCATCTGTTCCTTACAACAGCACTCTTTCTAGGCACAGCATGTGTTATTACACACACACTGATAATAAACCTATATTTTCAGGTTTTCCTGAGGTCATGTTTTCACTAACAGTTTGAAGCAAGGATTGAATTGTCATTTTTTATTTGATACGATACAAAATAAGATCTTAGGAGCATTCTTACATTAGATGGCAATTTACTATATCCATGCATACAAACTCCTTATATAATGTTCAAATTTGTTCTAAATTACATTTCCAGCTCATCACTCACTTTTGCCCATGCATCTATCCCTTCACCCAAATGTGTATATTCATATTGCCTGTACTTACTCCTTTATAACAATTACTCTTCAAAATAATAATAACCAGGCTTAATATCTGGGTGATGAAATAATCTATACAGCAAACACCACGACACAAGTTTACCTATGTAAAAAACCTACACTTGTACCCCTGAACTTAAAATAAAAGTTAAAATTAATTAATTGATAATTAATTAAAATTTCATTCTTAAAGAATTACTCTCCTTTGCTCTTAGCTATAAAACCTATGTCTAGGTCTTATATAGCACATGACACCTTCTACCTTCTATTACAGCTGGTCATGTATCTGTCTTACCAGTAGGAAGTAAGTTCTCAGTTGGAATGAGTTTATTCTGTTTCTCTCTGCATATGTATCTCTGCATTACTGAGTATTACTTCTGTGCCAAACATTGTGATAAGTACCTTACATAAGAATATTTGATGAATTTGCATGTTTTACTGATGAGGGACTATGGCTTTTGGGGCTTTAGATCATAGCCAGGCTCAGGAGTCAAATAAATGAAAGTGAATTTGAATCCGAAACTCTTTCTCTTAAAGCACATACTGTTAACCATACCACTTACTGATTCTTAAATTAACGAGTGTGAACATAAAGGAAACCAACAAAATACAAATAAATAATCTGTTTATGTGACCCAGCGGTCCCCAAATCTGGCACTAAAAAACAAGGTTGCCTTTATATTTTAGAAGCAAGGCAGCCTTCGCTCTCATTGTTTCCCACCCTCCTTACTCTTCCCTGAGAAGAGGGAGTCTACATTTACTAGTGGGCCGGGTCACTGTGCACTAAAATGTTCAGTAGAGGGTGTGGCTCCCAAATGCATAAGGATGGTGCCAGACATCTGGTCCTGCCTTTGCCTCTGCTCACACACCATCTACAGTTTGTCCCTTGCTTCTCTGTTTGTGGGTGGCTGATGGTAAGATTTTAATTTGTGCTTATTGGAGTTGGAAAAGTCCCATTAAGACCTTCAGCTTAGGTCGCACACTTCACCAGAGACATTGGGTTAGCTGATCACTGTTCTCCATTTGCTGTAGTTGCCTTAGAAACCTCCTGGGGAGTAGTAAGTGATAACAGGGGGTTTTGGTTTTTGGATTTCCTAGCCAAGTGCAATTTAATATCACCTCAAACTTGCCGTTATTTATAATACTTAGTTTTTAAAGCCATGATGACATACAGTCTCACCTACTCAAATGATCTTAAAGTCTGATATTTACTTTCCTTTGACCCCTACCTATTTAATGCTCCAGATTACCATCAGTTAATATGAAGATTCATTATACATTTTGACCTTTCACGAAAGGAAGACAAAGGGAGTAGATTTGCCGTAAAAGTCAAGTCTCGTGTGGCAATGGCAGTCCTGAAGATCAGAGCAAATCACTTCATCATCTTCGTCCTTCCATCCAACCCTTGATAGAATTGTTTCTTTGTTCCTATGTAAAATGCTATGCAAATGAAATTTCCAGTCACATTTTCTACCCATTTGTATCTCCCAGCCATGATCAAGCTCTTTCATTGTAGAAATTCTTAAATTTCTACCATTCATTGTGCAAAGGAGGGAGCTTCTCCAAATAGGACATGCTCAGCCATGGTCCTCCAAGCCAGACACGGTCTGGGTGTCCCTTGTAGCACTCTTTGGTTTGTATTTGTTTCAATTCATTCAAAAATTCATCTGGTGACTTCCTAGGTCACCTTAGAACATTAGAGTGGCTAGGATAGGAGGGGTTCAATATTAGCACATACTCTTTTTTTTTTTTTTTTTATACTTTAAGTTCTAGGGTACATGTGCACAACGTGCCGGTTTGTTACATATGTATACATGTGCCATGTTGGTGTGCTGCACCCATTAACTTGTCATTTATATTAGGTGTATCTCCTAATGCTATCCCTCCCGCCTAACCCTTCCCCACAATAAGACCCAGTGTGTGATGCTCCCCTTCCTGTGTCCAAGTGATCTCTTTGTTCAATTTCCACTTATGAGTGAGAACATGTGGTATTTGGTTTTCTGTTCTTGCGATAGTTTGCTGAGAATGATGGTTTCTAGCTGCATCCATGTCCCTACAAAGGAAACGATCTCATCCTTTTTTATGGCTGCATAGTATTCCATGGTGTGTATGTGCCACATTTTCTTAATCCAGTCTGTCACTGATGGACATTTGGGTTGATTCCAAGTCTTTGCTATTGTAGCACATACTTTTGTGCTTAGTCAGCTATGCTGTCTGAAGATACAGAAGCCAGACCATTAGAGTCTTTCCCACAACGTCTTTTTTACGTGAATGCTATTTTAATAGTTTTGTTTGGATTTTTTTCTACTCGACCTCCGTACAAGAAGATACACCTTTCTCAATCTTTTTCCACACAGGCCTATAAGTAAATAGATGGATATAAATTGACATATGTGAGCAGGAGTCAGCATAATTTCAACCATGGCATGGAGCATGAGGAGAAAAAAGAAAGTAAGAAAGAAAGAATAAAGGGAAGGAAAGAAAGAAGGAAGGAAGGAAGCATGGAAAGAAGAAAGGAAGGGAAGAAAGAAGGAAGAAAAAGGGGGAGGGAGGGAAGGAAAAAGAAGAAAAGCCCCAAAAAACGAAGACAAGTCTAAGCTCCAAAACTTTTAAAGGGGGTGTATGGGTTGGGAGTAGAGGAAGTATATACTTTCCAGGAGTCTACAACTTAAATAACACCACTCAAGAAAATGTATTCCAGGACAGGTCTTTAAGTAAGGTGAACTGGCTCTCAACTGTTATAAATTAAAATTCTTGACAAATTTTAAATAATAATTCTCAAGATTTCATGAAACTAAGTTCCAGTTTTGTGGACTATATTGATTTCTAAATAATGTTTATACTTCACAATTGTATTTCTATTACCAAATTGGTAAAATATATTACCGTTGTTTTTCTTTGATATATACAGTAGGCGTTTTCTCTCATGGGTTGAATCAGAGTAAGCCATTCACAGATAGCACATTTTTGATTCCCAGAGTAATTTTTAAAACTAAAATATTTTTCAAGTGGGACCTAAATCCCTTTAAGTCCAAGTCTCAGAGAGATACTACAATTTCCTCAGATTATACAACACCAAGGTATAAGCTAAAAATTAAAATGTCAACCATTCTGACTCATATGTCTGATTTTCAACACTATGTTAATAATGTCTCAATTTGTCTATGCCAAAATAGTCGTCTAAACTGATCTCGACAAAGATTTTCTGTTTTAAAAATAGTATTAACTACATTATAAGAAAATTTAGCAGGGCGCAGTGGTTCGTGCGTGTAATCCCAGCACTTTGGGAGGGCGAGGCGGGTGGATCACGAGGTCAGGAGATCAAGACCACCCTGGCTAAGGCAGTGAAACCCCATCTCTCCTAAAAATACAAAAAAATTAACCAGGCATGGTGGCGGGCGCCTGCAGTCCCAGCTACTCGGGAGGCTGAGGCAGGAGAATGGCATGAACCTGGGAGGCGGAGCTTGCAGTGAGCCAAGATCACACCACTGCACTCCAGCCTGGGAGGGCAAGGTGTCTCTGGGAGACAGAGCAAAACTCCGTATCAAAAAAAAAAAAAAAAAAACAAACAAACAAACAAACAAAAAACTCCGTCTCAAAAAAAAAAAAAAAAAAAAATACATAGGTACAATGACCATTTATAGAAAAATAATTCACTGGTGAAAAGTTTAATGGAAGGTATAGTGTTAATAGTAATTATTATCAAACTTACCAACATTTGACTTCTTTCACTAAGTATAATGTTCACAAGATTCATCCATATTGTAGTATGTATTGATACTTAATTTCTTTGTATTGCGGAATTATATTTCATTGTATAGATACACTGCATTTTATTTATCTATGCATTGATTGATGGTCATTTGTGTTACTTCTATTTTTTGACTATTTTAAGTAATACTGCTGTGAACATTCTTTTGCAAGCTTTTGTGTGGACATATGTTCTCATTTATCTTTGGCATATGCCTAGAAGTAGTAATGCTGAATTAGTAGTAACTCTATGTTTAACCACTTGAGAAACTGCCAGATTGTTTTCCAAAGTGACAACACCACTTTACATCCCACAGGTAGTACGTGAGAATTCCAGTTCTCCACATACACATTTTGTTATCTTTTTCTTTATAGCTGTCTTAGTGGGTATGAAGTGATATCTTGTAGTGTTGAGTTACAGTTCTCTGATTGCTAATTATTTCTGATTATTGATATTGCTAATTATTTATTGTGCTTATCAATCATTTGTTTATCATCTTTTGGGAATTGTCTATTTAGATACTTTGCCCATGTAAAACTTCTTAATATTTGTCATTTTATTTTTGAGTTATAATATTTCCTTATATATTCTAGATACAAGCTTTTTTTTAATCAGATGTATTATTTGTATTACTTATGGGTTGTCTTTTCATTTTCTTAGTGGTGTCCTTTGAAGGAAAAAGGTTTTAAATTTTGACCATATCCAGTTTACCCATTTTTTGTTGTTGTTGTTACTTATAATTGTGGTATTATATCTAAGAAACTACTGACTAATCCAAGATTATAAATATGTACACCTATGTTTTCTGCTAATAGTTTTATTGCTTTAGTGCTTACATTTAGGTGTTTGATATATTTTGAGTTAATCTTTGTTTATGGTATAAAATAGGGATTCAAATTCATTCCTTTTTTCTTCTTCTTCTTTTTTCTTTTTTTTTGAGACAGAGTCTCACTCTGTCCTGTGCGGCCCAGGCTGGAGTGCAGTGGCATGAACTTGGCTCACTGCAACCTCTGCCTCCAGGATTCAAAGATTCTCCTGCCTAGCCTCCTGAGTAGCTGGAACTACAGGCATGTGCCACCATGCCCGGCTAGGTTTTTGTATTTTTAGTAGAGACAGGGTTTTGCCATGTTAGCCAAGATGGTCTCGATCTTCTGACCTCATGATCCACCCACCTCTGCCTCCCAAAGTGCTGGGATTACGGGTGTGAGCCACCACGTCCAGCCTCAAATTCATTTCTTTACATGTGGATATCCAGTTGTTCCAGCACCCTTTGTTGAAAAGACTTTTTTCCTCAATTGATCTTGGCACCCTTGTTGAAAATCAATTTACTATAACCATGATGTTTTATTTCTGGACTCTCAGTTTTATTTCATTGTTCTATGTGACTATCCTTATGCTAGCACCATACGATTTTGACTACGGTATTATTGTAGTAGGTTTTAAAATTAGTAAATATAAGCACTCCAAATGTGTTTTCCTTTTTCCAGATTGTTTGCTTATGCTGGATCCCTTAAACTTCCATATGAATTTTAGGATCAGGTTGCAAATTTCTTAAAGAAAAGTCAGCTGAGTACATCATTTGATATTGCACCTCAGACTGTGCAACCTTGGGCATGTGCACATTCACCTTGGGATGGCAATGGCTTTAGAAAGAATGTCTTTTATTCTCTCCCTCTCTGATTTCTCTGTTAACCTGTTTATCCCATTTGGTATTACACCCAGTTCCACTAATTACTTCCACTAATTACACTCACTTCCACTAATTAATAGATTTCTTTCTTTTTTCTTTTTTTTTTTTTGACAATGTCCTAAAACATAAAGTGCTCCCTAAAACATAAAGTGCTCCCAGGTTTAGTCTGATTCAACTAAACCTGGGCCCTTTTGCAGGAGTAGTTTTTGAGGCCAATCTTTGAGGTATATTCTGACATCAGACCTCTACTTAGCTATGTTTTCCCCTGGTTCCTTTGATAAACTAGCCTGCCTACAGGTTAGCTTGTTAATCTCCTGTGTTGCCATTTTCCTCTTAATGATTTATAATCAAAATCTCTATTGTTTTCCAGAGCATGATTATGTTTGAAATTCTCCACACTGTTCTAAATAAATCAATTTCTTTGGGGAGGAGTTTCAGTGTTCTCATGGCCTTTTTCCCCTCTGGGCAAAGTCTCTGAGCCACTGTGCCTGGGCTACAGGCTGTAACAATGGTCCATTTGATTTAGTTTGCTGTTCTTAATTAAGATGATCTACTGTTTTTGAGAGTACTCTCAGGCTTAAATGTTTCATACTCTCTTTCTACTAAAATCAGTTCCTTTGGGGAATCTCTGCATTTTTTTGTTTTGTTTTGTTTTGTGTTTTGTTTTTGCTTTTCGTTTTTCTTATCAACTGCCTCTCCCCACTAGTCAAAATCTCTGATCCAGTACTCTAGGCATTGAGTGGGGTGATAACCGCTTGTCTTCTCTGCTTATCTCTCCCAGTGTGTAAATTCCACCCTAGCAAGTGAACTTGGGGAAAAGCAATTAGGCCCCATTATTCTTGGTCTGTTGTGCCTCTGGGTAGGGCCTAGGATAGACAGAGCCACCATAGATAGGGTATAACCTCTATACCTTACAAATAAATAGAGACTCAAACGTATCAATAGGAGCCAGATTGAGAAAGGGATTCCCTTAATGGTTGGCCATATTGAAGAGGAAATTAGCCTCTTCAAATTGCAGTTGGAAGGTTTGAGAAATGCTGGCAGCCTGACCTGCCCAGTAAGATGAGGTAATCCTTGGAGAATAAGGAAAAATAAAATAAAATTAATCTCTGATGTTAGAAGCAAGACAGAGGAGAAAAAGAGTGAGGAGAGAAAGAGTGTCTTCTGGCCACATCTGTCCTAAAAGGAGCTTTCATCAAATTGAGTTGGAGAAATAGGATTGTGAACAAATTGTGGTTCGCATGTCACAAACTTATGATGTTCTTATGGGATTTTAGTAGATTGTTTTGAATAACTGATTTTGTTTAATTTAATGTATAGCATTGGTACAATTTTCACAGACTTTAAATAGTTGTTCTTTTACAGTTTTAATCAGTTTTGCTTGCTTTACTTGTGAGTGGGTTTGTAGATACCCTTATGCTGCCATTTCGGAAATAATCTTTCTCTTCAATTTGATGACCCACAAATGAGTTTAAATGTAGATCTCTAACTAAAATTATAAATAAATAGATTCATGTTCTTTTTTTGTTTATCAGTCATTGAGAATTTTACTTCATGCATCTTACTAGGTTCATACTATAAACCAAAAATAAAATCATAAGCTACCTAGCTGATTGAATGGATTCTCCTCTTGGCCAAGGGCATTCCAAAGAAACATGAAAACTGGTTCAGGCCATTTTATGAAGGGGGTGCTGAACAAGCCTCTTTATATCCTCCTCCTTTTAGAGTTTAGGTACAACTGACCAGCATTAACATTAAAATACAGATCACAGGACTGACAAAACAGGCTCTTTGTAGCAATAAAATACCAAATTCCAACCTGACATGAGAGACAGCAGACTCTGAAGAAATTAAAGTATTTTACTCTAAAATGTATTTCCTTGATATATTTTTACATGGCCCTGCAAAGCTGTTTCTTGTGAGGGAAATTTGAATTGTGTAGAATTTTCCAGAGAGTCTGACACCTTTTAAGGTTAGATAAGGACATTTACCATCATTCGCTCTGAACCTTGCTACTTGGAGACTTCATCTACATAACAAGAACCTTGGCTTCCACAACCCCCCTTATCTTAATTCAAGCATTGTTTAGGCTAATTTCAAACTCTTTAGGCAAAGCTTAACTATTTCAATCAATTGCCAATCAGGAAATATTTGAATCCACCAATGACTTGGAAGTCCTTGTTTTGAGATGTCCTACCATTTGGGGCCACTCCAGTGGATAATTTCCTTTTTACCTGTAACGCTGTCTTCCTAAATTGTACAAAACCAAGCTGTAACTCAACCATCTTGGGCACGTATTCTCAGGATCTTCTGAGGCTGTGTCATGGGCCACAGTCCTTAATCTTGGTAAAATAAACCTTTAACTTAATTGAAAGCAACCTCAAATAATTTTTGGTTTACAATACACATACAAACTCAATATTGTGATCATTTCTCAAGAATTATGTGACAGTACAAAGAACAACGACCCACCCCACTGGAAATGCAATATGTAGAAATAGATTCCAGAAAAGTTATGAGAGAGAGTTTTATTTAATTGAGAATATTCAGGAAGACTCAGGAGTGTTCCATATTACTCGTATTATTGTTTCACTCATAAACATATAACATTTTGTGGCCAGTTATGCATAGGGGTAAATTATCTGTGAGATCTTCAGGGATTTCTACATCTTTAAATGATACACAAAGAAAAAACAAAAGCTTTTATCTTTAGGTGTTATATGAAGCATATAATACTCTGAGATACTATATTCATGATTAAATCTTCAGAGACTGAAACCACCTTTGTAGAATTATAAGAAGAGGAATCTAATATGACAGACTCTGTCTTGCTTCTAACATCAGAGATTAATTTTATTTTTTTTCCTTATTCTCACATGGAGGCTGAGATAATGATGAGAGAAGTTTAGTTTGTAGTTAAATTTTGAGGTACAGAAAACACTCTCCTCCTTGTTCAGAGATTGAAACTGCATTCATAAGACAAGGTTAGAATTATAGAAGGGGCTTGAACTTTGCTAAAGAATAGGAATAGTTAAACAATGACCTACCATTGTTTATCTTGTTTTACTATAAGTTGCCTACTGTCCAGAGAATGTAATCTGGGGTCACAAGATTTACAGCTCCCCCAACTACTCGTATAGATAACATCGCTACTGTGAAACCTAAAGCTCTGGGTCTTTGAGATATTTTCCAGATTTAGGATTTCGGCAGACCAAGAGACAAAACCTAGTCCTGAGACCCCCTTCCAGGAACTAACTCAGCTGTGCAAAGATGGTTTTAGATACTTCTGTGACTTTTATCTCCAGACAATCAATCGTTTAAGCTCCCCAGTCCTCTGCTTGCCAAAGTACCCTTAAAAAACACTAGCCTCTGAATTCTTGGGGAGATGGGTTGGAGAAATTTCTCCCTGCTCTTCTTGTTTGGCTGACCGTGTGCTTATTAAACATTTTCTGTCCTGCAACACCTGCTGTTCTCGTTGGTTTTGGGAGGATGGTGGGCAAGGAGAGCCTGTTGTCCCATGACAAGATGATAACCCAAGGGGAGGCATTATAAGTGAATATGATATAAGAGAGAGATTATGAAAGCCCAGAGCTTTGATGATATTGCCCTTTCTAAATGTCTCTTGACTTTTTATAGGATATAATAAATTACTATTGAATGTGCCAGTAGATCTAAAGTTATCCATTAATTTCAGCAAAAGCTGCCTGATAAAGAAGACAAAGCATTTTCAATATATCTATGTTGAATGAAAACCTCATGGCCATGAAGACTAAAATAGGATATGAAAAGTGAAGAGAAAAAAAGAGGAAATAAGTAGAAGAGAGGCTAAAAAAGTAGGTAGAGAACAGAGTAGGTAGGGTCAATTAGGATATGTCAAGGGATCTGGTACTTGTCAGAAGAATAGAAATAACTGATTGGAGAGTTTTGCACAAAGGAGATCATCAGATTTACATTTCAACAGTATTGTTCTGGCAGAAATGCAGATAATATATTTGCAATGTAGTAAGTATGTGTGGGTAGGTCAACTCAAGGTAAAAGAATGCAAGAAATACATGATTGTAGCAAAGATTGAAATATGCAGTAGAAATAGAGAAGAAACATCTAAGTGGACATTAGGACTTTTGATTGATTGGATTAGGGAAGTGCATCTTGAAAGGTGTCAGTAATAATATTTATTCTTTGTTCTTGCAGTGGATTAAATAATGATAAACATTGGAAGAAAACTAGGTAAGAGAATGGGAGACTGACTGTAAGTTTACTGAAGAATTCAATGAGAGGCCTGTGGGAAGGTGTAAATAGATATGGATTATCTGTCTCTAAGGGGCAGTTAAAGCCTTGAGTAAGAATAAGATTCCTAAGGGCCCAGGGTTGAGCCTTGAAGAATGTCAATATATGGCTTTATAGAATGGAAAAGGATAAGAGAAGAAACAGTAAGGTAATAGGAAAGCTGAAAGATCACTCTATTAACTAACCCAAGAAACAAAAGATTTAATAGGGGTTTAGAGGCAAACTGTGATCACATTAGTTTATGTTAATGAAAGATTAAATTACTTTTTAAAAAATTAAATAGCCCTATTGTATTTATTTTTGTACAGTTCATTGATTACATTAATAGATGGTGTTTCAGTGAGATAATGGGAGAAAATTAGAATACGTTGCAGTGTGGGTGGAGATTTGGAAATAGAAATGTAAGTTATTTGATTTGGCTAATTCTAGAGTTTCCAAATTCAAAATTTCTCTTTAAAATAATAGATTATTTTAAATTATAGCCTGAAATATATAATGTAATTAGGAGGCACAACTAACTTTATATTACATCATCAAAAATGTATACAACATCTCAAGTTTATTCTAAATATTTTAATAAGAAACACACACAAAAACATATATCCATTCTTTAAAAATGATCAAAACATACCCTTCTACAAGTTAAGAGTACTCAGAGGATTATGTAACTCTAATTTTGGCCATTGTATGGGATTTTATGTTATTATTTACTACATGATCAAATGAAAATGTGAAAGTGTCATAAAAACCCATGTCTGGAACTGAGCATGCACCACTTCTTAAGAGTTATAGCACCTCCTTAAATAGCCTTGCATAATAGTACTGTGTGCAATCTGAACCCTTGCAAGAACTTAATTGGAAAATATGGTTTTAATAAGTAACCCACTTTTTCTAGTTTAAGAGTACAACTAAAACCCACTTTAAAACCAGTGGACTATAGTGACTGTTTTTTGTTTTGTTTTTGTTTTTGTTTTTTTTACTGCTTTTGAGTGTTCTATCAAATAAAAATGGTCATTTTTGTAGACTAAAAATTAAGATTGAGGTTTTCCAATAAATAGAGGAATCATGGACTCCAGGGAGAGTTTAGAGGCAGTTGTTAAATTGATCAAACTTCTGGGTGGTCAGTTGTGACCTGTCTGGTCCTGCAGTTCAGAGAAAAATAATGGCTGTGCTGGCTCACAAAAATGTATGCATAATCCCAGTAATTGTCTAATCAGTTATTGTGTATGCAGAGTTTTCAGGTATCTTTCTCATGATGTCATTTCACATGCTGAAGAGCTATCCAAAATTTGCCTTATGGAAATTTTGTATTGCTAAATATTTCGAGCAAATATAATCTCTACTGAATTAATTTATTATGCACTGCTTTTAAAATGCCCCAGAATCGCAGTCTCTCATTTCAACATGATTAACAACAAAATTTTCCTGTGAAACACTTTGTTTTAAAGAATGTATTCCTTAAAAATTCATTTCAGGACAAACTATACATGAATGTAAAATCAAGAGAGAGAGAAAATAAATCAGTCATATGCGAGGCAGTAAAAATGTGGTTGAGAATTTGGCTTTCTGAGTTAAAACTCCATCTTGCATTTACAAGCTTTGTGATTATGAGCAGTTATTTAACCTCCTTTTTCCTTAAATTTTTTATTTTCAAAGTCTGGATAAAAATTATAACTATATCACATGAAGGTTGTAGGGAATTAATGTGTTATTATAAGAGGATAAGATAATTTACAATGTAAATACATACTAGATATTAATATATATTATTTAAGTTATGTGTTAGGCCATTTTCACATTGCTATAAAGAAATCTCTGAAACTGGGTAATTTATTAAGTAAAGAGAGTTAATTGGCTCATACTTTTGAAGGCTGTACAGGAAGTGTGGTGTTAGCATCTGCTTAGCTTCTGGTGAGGGCCTCAGGAAGCTTACAATGATGACAGAAGGCAAAGGGGTAGCAGGCAAGTCACACGGCAAGAGAGAGAGCAAGGAAGAAGGTGGAGATGCCACGTTCTTTTAAAGAACCAGATCCCACATGAACACAGAGTGCATACTCACTCATTATCACAAGGATGGCACTAAGACGTTCATGAGAGATCTGCCCCCATGATCCAAACACCTCCTACTATGCCTCACCTCCAAAACTGGGGCTTTTATCTCAACATGAGATTTGGAGGGGACACACATTCAAACCATGTCAAGTTATAAATGGTATAGACATTTTTTTCTTAGATGTTGTTCCTTAATTTAAATTGCAAGATTTAAGGTAATGAATGTTGAGATAATGTATGTGTCTGTTTGTGTGTGTGTATTTACTAATGTATCCATAGATAAATGTGGAATAGAATTAAATAGAATTATTTCTATTGTTTCTAAATTGGCTAAGGACTCAAAGTTGAATGCCATGCATGATAAGTGAAGAGATTCTAAATGAGAAGTTCTCGAAGGTTCCCAGCGTATTTAACTCAGGGTTTTCAAGGCATTCTGAGAGTAATATTTCATAAGATCCTTATTTATATAAAATCTTTAAATTTAAAATGCATTACAAAATATAAGGGCCCATGTGAAATATATGGATTTATCAATGACAATTTGGAATGAAGTGAAGAAGAGGTGATATTTTATGTTCAGTGAATGCACGGGAAGGATCTTCTAGTGCTACACATTGTCTTTTCCATTTCAGTCCAAGAACCAACCCTCTGTGATCTATATTCTCCAAAGAATATATCATATTTCATGTTTCCCACTATGAAAAACAAGGGTGTTACTCATAACGCCATGGCTCTTTAGAACCCAGCTGTATAAAAACACTTACAATCTTCTTGTTTTTGCAGTTTTCTGGTAACTTTTACTTAAATCTGTTCACATCCTCACTCATGACACCGCGTTATCAAACAGCCAGTGAATATGAGCTTCCAAAGACTCTCTCAATGGCTGTTGATGTTTCCCAAAAATGCAAGTATTAACCAGGGTATGCAGGAAAATGTGAATAATAATTTGCTTGTCTTGTTAAATTTACTGTTTGGCATATAATAGCATAAATGCAGAATGACATATCTTCCAATTATGATCTCTCTTGAACTCTTTAGGTTGTAAGCACTACATTATTAAAATGTGAGACATTTCAATGTTAACCACAAACCTACCTTCTACATAGAACCAATAGAGTGGATAAAGTGCTGTGTGCAGAAGTCCCATTTATGTAAGAAATGTCCATGTCTGGATTGTACAGCTTAAGATTTAGCTATTGAAGCATGAGGGATATAATTAAGAAGTGGCTTGTTGCTGCAGACCCAGAGTCTTGAAACAATTCAACCGGGATTGGCAAGGTCAACCCTGGAGGACTGCCTGAGGGGGTGGAGCGACTGCCTAAGTGCCAATGACTGGGAGTGCAAAAAATAAAGGATGCCTACTAACACTCCAGTTGCCTTTGGGTGCTGCAGACTGGAGGCAGCGTCATGGTCAGAACGTAGGGGTGAGAGAGCTAATGCCCAGCCTCACATGGTTCAAGCTCAAAACTCATCAGTTCACCACTGATAGCCAAGAGTCCTGAACCTTTCCTGTGTTTCGATGTAACCAAGTCACCTAAAATCAGCATGTCAGTGCCGTGGGGAAAATAGATCATCTTGAGGTAGTCTCCCCAAAACTAGAATTTATGAGACCAGATCCAGGTTTGGAGGGTCTTGCCTATATGGCACTGCTGGCTTCAGTCAGTCCCAGGCAGCAGAGAGGGACAATATCGTAAGGGACGCTCCACAAAGTGCAGTCCTCCTTCTCTCTGCCTGCCACGCCTAGGCTTAGGCAGAGTCCCCTCCTACCTCATATCAGTAAGACTAGAGATTTATTGAGAGAGGACTCATTGAGAAAATTCAAGTAGATGAAAATGCCTGAGAGGTAGGGCTTGTCTTTACTTCAAGCCAAATGAGAGCAGTTATAAGAGAATTACTCAGAGAAAATTGAGAGGTCCATGTTAGAAGAGAAGCCTGAAATCTCACAACTCAACTTCAGGTGATTCTGGCACATGCTAAAGCCTGAGAACCACTGTGGGAAGAATTGCTGTGACTTCCAGCTTCAAATACTGTGATTCCACAATTCACATTCAAAGGACGAGATGCTGCTGACCACTTTTTTGTAATGCCAATAAGCATTTGAATCATTTGATTTCATCATTTACTAAGCTACTTCTGATTCCATTTGGCTTCTGTATCAGTTAAAAGGCTACCAACTGATTTAACAAAAATTTCTTATCCAAACAAAATAAACAAGAAAAAGGTGTTATCAAAAAAAGTGTGTGTGTGTGTGTGTGTGTGTATAAAAGATAAATATGGCAGAGCTTGCAAAGGTGGTTTATTGAGTGGCTGGATAATACTATAGAGGACAAAGTTCTTCCTATACTTCCTGTTTTGTTCCTACCTCTGTTTTCATGTTTGTAAAACAGTTGCGGCATCTCTTATAACTACATTTTAAGCATCCCTTATGACTACAAAAGCATTCTTGTGCATATTTTCAAAGAACTTTCATAGCTGGTCTCTCAGCTTTCATTGGTCAGAATTGTGTCAGAGAACTAAGCATAACAGAATTACTGCAAGGATAATTGAACCACCACAGCTTGCTTAGAACAATTAGGAATCATGTGAGCTGTGTTGGAAATGGGGTCACAGGTGTGATGCAATTAGTTGTGGGGCAATTTCTTGCAATTAATCTGTTCATATATATGTCTTACTGGTTTTGCTTTTCTAGCTGAAATCTGATATACTCTGTGTCATAAATATTCACTAAAATAAGTGTTATTATTATAAATTACACACATTCTTCCCTGGCAACCCTTACCTCAATATATGATCCCATCCGAATTATGCACAGAAAACTCCTTTCACATCAGGGTCTATCATGTTGTTGCATGAATTTGGATATGTTTTGAATTGAAAAGTGATTGCACTAGCTAATCTATGAAATGAGATTTTCATTCAAAACAAGTAATATAGGCATGCTTCTCTCCAGCTACACATTCATTCATACATGAGGAGTACTCACAGGATGCTTGCAGAGCCCACAACACACAGGACAGTTAAAGGTGAATTTCACATGGTTTCAGTTAGAAAAGGCAAATTGTTTCACTGATATTTAACTAAAATAATTTCATTCTTCTTTTGGATACTGAGACACTTTACACATAGTTGGTAATAAACGTCTGCTTATTAATGGATAATTGTATATTTACTTTGTGTTTCAGAAATTCACCTATGGCAGTCAAAAAGCTAACCATCCTTTCGAGGAGTTTACATTGAGTAATTTTTATTACATTATATATTAATAAAGAATAAACTATCAGATGCACCACTTAATGTTTAGAATTAAATCTGTAAAAAAATACAACTTTAATAATTTTAGTGAATTTTTTAATGAAGATTAACTTGCTAGCCCATTGCAAGATTTGTGGAATTCCCATGTAATATTACAACAAATAGGTTTAGAATAGTATAACAAATACACACTGAATAAAAAGACCAGCTAGTGATAATGTGTGGCAAATTATAAACCATAGTAAATTTGCCTGATTTTTGTCCTTTAATTTTTTTAATTTATATGTGAAAGTTTTAAAAATATGTTATTTAAAATCGTCTTACTAATAAAGTGTCAGAGTTTGCTAACGAAGACCACCATAGAGCTATGTGAATAAAGGTCTGTGGTTTTACTTAACTTTTCATTTTATAAAACAATTGCTGATCATGTATAAAATGATATTAGGAAAGGATATGTGACAGCCTCCAAGAGATCTAGCTTAAAATATTTCATTAAAGATAACAAATAAATTGTAATTACATGAGGTAATGTATTTTGTCAAATAAGTAGAAGATAAGCCACACCCGTATTGCAGATAATAAGATAAAATTATCAGCATAAATGTTTTATATTACTGTATGTGTAACACAATCCAATATTTTTTTTTAAGTATAACAACATTTGGAAAAATATATCCTTCCCACCATATAATCAGACACTAATCTCATATAGAGATTCTTGTAGCATAATTAACCACAAAAATGAAGATTCCAAAAGTACTTAGCTCATATCAACAAAACATCATAAAGAAACTTTGTACATGATATTGGATATTTTGAGATTACACTTAAGTGTAATCTTTTAAATTAGATTCTCTTTCTATTACTTTAGTATCTTTGACCCTGTTACCTTTTGTTTCTTTTAAATGTTTTCTTGCCATTCATTACTTAGTTAAATCCTTGTCTTTTATTATTCTTTCAGGGTGTCTTCCATCAATGCTTTTCTGTAAGGAAATGGCTTCTAATAGTATCTAATGACAAGAAAAAAAAATGGTTGATGAATCCAAAGATGCTTTTACAAATAAATGAGTAAAGGAAAATTGAATAAATGCATGACATTGAAAATTTTCAAAAGCACATTAACTTTCAATGATATAATCTAAAAGCATGGAAATAATAATGATCAGGACTATGTTTGGGGATTACCAACCATAAAAATAAGCAGTGATAAAAATTAGTCAGTTGGTTATTTTTACTAATTAGCTTTTGTAAATCATTTGATGTCATTATCTGATTCTTGCTATACATATCCAAGGGGCATGCATAGGAGGGCCAAACAAGGTCATGGCTGATGCTGAAATCAATAATAACAGTCCTGAAAGGCTTGTTCACCTCTGCACTATCCAGGCATTATTAAACTGCTGGGATGATGGCAATGTTTATGATGACTATGATGATAATGATGATGATGATGATGATTAGTATGACAATTAAATATAAAGTGAGTGACTTTCATTTTGGAATTTGAAAGACTCCTAGTGTTGATGTGTTTGTAAGCTGGCAAGAGGAAGTAAGAACTTTAAATTGCCCCATATGATCAAGTTTAAATGAATGATTTAAACTGGTGCTTCAGGTTGTGATGGGGTAGTAAATGGTGAGGGGAAATGTAACCCAAGTAACGAGAAGCATTCAAGGTTTACAGAAATTGGTCCAGGATAGTTTCATTCATATCATTATGCCTGTTAGTAATTAGTAGATCACACTGATTCTCTTTCCAACAGATCTGTCCATATTCGAACTACATTCCAAGTGTTTCAATGCTGACTTTTGTGATTTAATGGTTTACTTTTCCCTCCTCATTGCACAAGATGAAAGAAGGCACAATCACTGGCTAATGGAGTCTGATAGCCATTTATCTAAGGCAAACTTGGACTAGATTTAACTGTTCTTACTCTGCTTATCAAGATGTAAAAAGCTTTGGGACTGAACACTTTTTTTTTTCTTTAGTAAATGGTTATAATCATATTTCAATGACCTTTTAAAAAACCTGCTTATCTACTTACACATGAGATTACAAAACTGAAGCATGAGATTTTCTTCAATCCATTTCTTGAGACTAGAATTATTCCCACTGTGGTGTGAATCAGAGCATGGTTATGATCATTTAAACATATCAAATTGCACAATTATTTTTACAGTCCCACAGTGCTGATCTCTTTCTACTCTTGTCTTCTCAATGTAAATTTCTTCTCCTTGCATTTAAGAAATGGAAGACAAGTATAAAGAAATATAAATGAATAAATGCAACACAAACCTGCTATTTTAGGTATCTTTACAAAGTGTATTCATTCTTTGTTTCATTCAAATATTTAAAGAATGCCTAATCTGCACCTGGCAATATCATAGGCACTGGAGATATAGCATAAGCAAGACAAATCATTGTCATTGTAAAACAGATGATAATAAGCAGAGATTTTAAAAAAATATATAAGCAACAATTATTTAAGATAAGGATAATCACCAGAGAGAAAATAAAACACAGTAATGCAAAAAAGCACATGTTTGTATGGCAAGGAGGAAGACAACATGAGGAGCATCTCTAATTAGAGCACACAGCAGAGGTAAAGCCAAGAACATAACATTTGAACTAGTAGGGATACAATCTTAAAACAATTAATAATATCATAATGTGATGTTAAAAACATTTATTTGAAATTAAATAAAATGCTTCAATGAATATTTTTAATACTAAAGTACATTAAAAAAGCAAAAGTGTCACTTGTAAAAGGAAGGAAAATCTTTAAGTTTATTTTTGTGTTTGGAAAGTAGTATCAAGATTGTTACATACACGAAGTGAAAAATTAATATAATTTGATACTATAGTGATATATTATATTTTTCCTTGCCTCTTTGAACAACTTCATCACATTTAATGCCAAAATGATG
The DNA here is from genome assembly GCF_047675955.1 of Chlorocebus sabaeus. Classification (NCBI taxonomy): domain Eukaryota; kingdom Metazoa; phylum Chordata; class Mammalia; order Primates; family Cercopithecidae; genus Chlorocebus; species Chlorocebus sabaeus. Next base: position 76,895,279 of record NC_132910.1, on the reverse strand, counting down.
CCGAAATCCCAAGAGAAGAGGTAGGCTTCTATTTTAAAGATGTTTCATGTATTTACAATATTTGGAAAATATGAAATTAGGGTGAGATTAGAAATGTGTAGAAGTATGAATATCTTAATTACATGAGAATGCTAAATATTCTCTTAGGTCACAGATATTAGACTTTTTACAAAAATACACTGAAGACTGTTACTCAATTCTTATCACTTTTGTGAAGCCAGCTCTCAACTTGAGATCTGGTAACGGATATCTGTAGGTTCCTAATTATTGCCAGTGAAATCACCCTGTTATTTTTGGATGTGTGCACCAACAAATCTCATGTGCTCCCCAATGTTGGAGGTGGGGTCTAGTGGGAAGTGTTAGATCATGGGGAAGATTGCTCATGAATGGCTTAGCTCCATACCTTTAATGATGAGTGAGTTCTTGCTCTATTAGTTTACAGGAGAACTGTTTGTTTAAAAGGATCCTGGCACTTCCTCCTCTCTTTCTTGCTCCCTTTCTCACCATGCTGGCTCCCCTTCACCTTCCACCATGATTTGGAAGCTTTCTGAGGCTATCATCAGAAGCTGATATTAGCATTCTGCTTTGTGAATAGCCTGCATAACTGTGAGCTAAATAAACCTCTCTTCTTTATAACTTACCCAGTCTCAGGTATTTCTTAATAGCAATGCAAATGGACACCCACTCATTTTGTTTATTTTTGAAAATGTAGGACCATTTTTTATGCCAGGTGTGGTGGCTCACATCTGTAATCCCAGCACTTTGGGAGGTCGAGGTGGGCAGATCACAAGGTCAGGAGAGCAAGACCATCCTGGCTAATACGGTGAAACCCCGTCTCTACTAAAAATACAAAAAAAAAACCAAAAAAAAAAAAACAAAAAAAAAACTTGCCGGGTGTGGTGGCGGGTGCCTGTAGTCCCAGCTACTCAGGAGGCTGAGACAGGAGAAAGGCGCACACCCAGGAAGTGGAGCTTGCAGTGATTCAAGATCGCGCCACTGCACTCCAGCCTGGGCGACAAAGCAAGACTCCATCTCAAAAAAAAAAAAAAAAAAAAAAAAAAAAAAAAAAATTGTTGTGAGCATATAAATTCTATGCTTAAAAGGCTTTAAACTAAACACTCCTGTTAACTGATAAGTGCTTTTCAAAGTGTTTCACTGAAGTGTCTGAAGTTGCATTAAAGATTTAACATATATGTCTGGGAGTGGTCTTTTTATGAGGTATATTTTAGGTCCAGTGAAATGCACAAAATTATGTGTACAATTCAAAATATTTTGAAAATATCTTCACCTGAATAACTCATATTTCTACCAAAATATAAAAATATTTTCATCATTTAAGAAAGATTCATTATACTTCTACCTAAACTGCATACTTACCCCTATTCTATCTATCAAAAAACTACCACTGTTCTGATCTCTTAAAATCATTTGCTTCATTATTACTTGACTGTAAGAGAAATTCGCATTTAACTGCAGAGTGTCTGGCATCTTCTGAATAGCTGAATAGCTTAATATTTTTGAGATTTATAATTTTTGTGTGTATTAGTAGCTTATTACATTTTTGTTTTAATTTCCTAAGTCTTATTTGACTATATGGATATACAACCATTTGTCTAGCCATCCTTAGTTGATAGATGTTTAATGTTTGCTCTCTTTAACAATTATGAATAAAGTTGTTATGGACATCATCTGTATTAATCGATTCTTACACTGCTGTGAAGAAATACTCAAGATTGGGTAGTTTATAAAGAAAAGAGGTTTAATCAGCCCACAGTTGCGCGTGGCTGGGGAAGCCTCAAGAAACTTACAATCATGGTAGAAGGCGTCTGTTAACAGGGTGGCCGGAGAGAGAATGAGTGCCAGTAGGGGAAATGCCAGAAACTTATAAAACCATCAGATCTCATGAAAACTCACTATCATGAGAACAGCGTGGAGGAACCGACCCTATGATTTGATTACTTCCCATCAGGTCCCTCTCATGACACACAGGGATTATGGGAACTACAAATCAAGATGAGATTTGGGTGGGGTCATAGCCAAATCGTATCAACATTCTCATGCACTTTTTTGTATATATGTGTTTTCCTGTCTCCTGTTTAAATATCTAGGTATGAAATAACATAGTCTTCAAAATAACTTTGTCTACTTTTAAGAAAATCTGAGAAGTTAATTTCCAAAATGATTCTACCATTTTATTCTTCCATCACTAACTTCTACATTCATACAAACATTGAGTGTTACTATACTTTTCTAATTCTGGTGGGTATGCAGTGGTGTGTCATTGTAGTTTTATTTGGCTTTGTCAAATTAATTGTAGATGTGTTCCTTTCATCTGTAGTTTGTTTATTGGGTCCTCAAAAAAAGAAAGAAAGAAAGGGAAAGAAAGAGAAAGAAGAAGAAAGATAGAAAGAAAAAGAAAAGAAAGAGAAAGAAAGAAAGAAAGAAAGAAAGAAAGAAAGAAAGAAAGAAAGAAAGAAAGAAAGAAAGAAAGAAAGAAAGAAAGAAAGAAAGAAAGAAAAAAGAGAGAGAGGGAGGGAGGGAGGGAGGGAGGGAGGAAGGAAGAGCAGGGAGGGAGGGAGGAAGGAAGAGAGAAAGAGCGGGAAGGGAAGGAGGGAGGAAGGAAGGAAAGAAGGAAGGGAAGGGAAGGAAGGGAGGGAGGAAGGAAGGAAGGAAGGAAAGAAGGAAGGAAGGAAGGAAGGAGAAGAGAAGGGAAAGAGAAACAGAGAGAGAGAGAGAGAAACAGAGAAAAAGAGAAAGGAAGGAAGGATGTTTGCTTACCAGGAGACTAGGAAGATACTTATGTTTTCTTGTAGAAGTTTATATTTTTAGCCTATGTTCCATCTCAAAGTAATTTTTACTTACTGTGTGAGGTATAAGTTGACGTTCATTTTTTTATTATACTTTAAGTTCTGGGATACATGTGCAGAACGTGCAGGTTTGTTACATAGGTATACATGTACCATGGTTTGCTGCACCCATCAACCCGTCATTTACATTAGGTATTTCTCCTAATACTATCCCTTCCCTAGCCCCCACCCCCAACAGGTCCTAGAGTCCGATGTTCCCCTCCCTGTGTCCGTGTGCTCTCATTGTTCAACTCCTACTTATGAGTGAAAACATGCAGTATTTGGTTTTCTGTTCCTGTGTTAGTTTGCTGAGAATGATGGTTTCCAGTTTCATCCAAGTCCTGGTAAAGGACATGAACTCATCCTTTTCTATGGCTGCATAATATTCCATGGTATATCTATGCCACATTTTCTTTATCCAGTTTATCATTGATGGGCATTTGGGTTGGTTCCAAGTCTTTGCTATTGTGGATAGTGCTGCAATAAACATACGTGTGCATGTGTCTCTAGGGTAGAAAGATTTATAATATTTTGGATATATACCCAGTAATGGGATTGCTGGGTCAAATGGTATTTCTGGTTCTAGATCCTTGAGGAATCACCACACTGTCTTCCACAATGGTTACACTCCCACCGGCAGTGTAAAAGCATTCCTATTTCTCCATATCCTCTCCAGCATCTGTTTTTTCCTGACTTTTTAATGATCGCCATTATAACTGGCCTGAGATGGTATCTCATTGTGATTTAATCTGCATTTCTCTTATGATCAGTGATAATGAGGTTTTTTTTTCATATGTTTTTTGGCCATAAAATGCCTTTTTTTTTTTTTTTTTTTTTTTTTTTTGGAGAGGTATATGTTCACCCTTCTCCCACTCTTTGACTTTTTTTTTTTTCTTTTTTTTGTAAATTGGTTTAAGATCTTTGTAGATTCTGGATATCAGCCCTTTGTCAGATAGATAGATTGCAAAAATTTTCTCCCATTCTTTAGGTTGCCTGTTCAGTCTGATGATAGTTTCTTTTGCTGTGCAGTAGCTCTTTAGTTTGATTAGATCCCATTTGTCAATTTTGGCTTTTGTTGCCATTTTTTTTGGTGTTTGCTCATGCCTATGCCCTGAACGGTATTGCCTAGGTTTTCTTCTAGGATTTTTATGGTTTTAGGTCTCATGCTAAGTCTTTAATCCGCCTCGAGTAAATTTTTGTATAAGATGTAAGGAAGGGGTCCAGTTTCAGTTTTCTGCATACAACTAGCCAGTTTTCCCAACACTATTTATTAAGTAGGGAATCCTTTCCCCATTTCTTGTTTTTGTCAGGTTTGTCAAAGATCAGATTGCTGCAGATGTGTGATGTTATTTCTGAGGCCTCTGTTCTGTTTCATTGCTCTATGTATCTGTTTTGGTACCAGTAGCATGCTGTTTTTGTTACTGTAGCCTTGTAGTATAGTTTGAAGTCAGATAGTGTGATGCCTCCAGCTTTGTTCTTTTTGCTTAGGATTGTCTTAGCTATATGGACTCTTTTTTGGTTTCATATGAAATTTAAAGCAGTTTTTTTTTCTAATTTTGTGAGGAAAATCAATGGTAGCTTGACGGGGATAGCATTGAATCTGTAAATTACTTTGGGCAGTATGGCCATTTTCATGATATTGATTCTTCCTATCCATAAGTATGAAATGTTTTTCCATTTTTTATGTCCTCTCTTATTTCCTTGAGCAGTGATTTGTAGTTCTCCTTAAAGAAGTCCTCCACATCCCTTGTAAGTTGTATTACTAGGTATTTTATTCTCTTTGTAGCAATTGTGAATGGGAGTTCACTCATGATTTGGCTCTCTGTTTGTTTATTATTGGTGTAGAGGAATGCTTGTGATTTTTGCACATTGATTTTCTATCCTGAGACTTTGCTGAAGTTGCTTATCAGCTTAAGGAGCTTAGGGGCTGAGATGATGGGGTTTTCTAAATATACAATCATGTCATCTACAAACAGAGACAATTTGACTTTCTCTCTTCCTATTTGAGTACCCTTTATTTCCTTCTCTTGCCTGATTGGCCTGGCCAGAACATCCAATACTATGTTTAGGAGTGGAGAGAGAGGGCATCCTTGTCTTGTGCTGGTTTTCAAAGGGAATGCTTCCAGCTTTTGCCTATTCAGTATGATATTGGCTGTGGTTTGTCGTAAACAGTTCTTCTTATTTTGAGATACATTCCATCAATACCTCATTTATTGAGAGTTTTTAGCATGAAAGGGTATTGAAGTTTATTGAAGGCCTTTTCCGCATCCATTGAGATGGTTTTTGTAATTGGTTCTGTTTATGTGATGGATTATGTTTATTGATTTGTGTATGTTGAACCAGCCTTGCATCCCAGGGATGAAGCCGATTTGATCGTCTTGGATAAGATTTTTGATGTGCTGCTGAACTCAGTTTGTCAATATTTTATTGAGGATTTTCCCATCAATGTTCATCAGGGATATTGGCCTGAAATTTTCATTTTTTGTTATATCTCTGTCAGGTTTTGGTATCAGGATGATGCTGGCCTCATAAAATGAGTTAGGGAGGAGTCCCTCTTTTTCTATTATCTGGAATTGTTTCAGAAGCAATGGTACCAGCTCCTCTTTGTACCTCTGGTAGAATTTGGCTGTGAATCTGTCTGGTCCTGAGATTTTTTTGGTAGGCCTTTTTTTTTTTTTTTTTTTTTTTTTGAGTAGTCTCGCTCTGTCACTCAGGCTGTAGTGCAGTGGTGCGATCTAAACTCACTGCAACCTCCGTCTCCCAGGTTCAAGCAATTCTCCTGCCTCAGCTTCCCAAGTAGCTGGGACTATAGGCACATGCCACCAGACCTGGCTAATTTTTTATATTTTAGTAGAGACGGGGTTTCACCACGTTGCCCAGACTGGTCTCAACTCCTGAGCTCAGGCAATCCACATGCCTCAGCCTCTCAAAGTGCTGGGATTACAGGCATGAGTCACCGTGCCCAGCTGATTGATAGACTATTAATTACTGCCTCAATTTCAGAACTTGTTATTGGTCTCTTCAGTGATTCGACTCCTTCCGGGTTTAGTTTTGGGAGATTGTAAACGTCCAGGAATTTATCTATTTCTTCTAGATGTTCTAGTTTATCTGTGTAGAGATGTCTATAGCATTCTCTGATGGTAGTTTGTATTTCTATGGGATTAGTGTTGATATCCCCTTTATCATTTTTATTGTGTCTATTCAATTCTTCTCTCTTTTCTTTTTTATTAGTCTGGCTAGTGGTCTCTCTCTTTGGTTAATATTTTCAAAAAACCAGCTCCTGGATTCATTAATTTTTTTGAAGGGTTTTTCGTGTCTCTATCTCCTTCAGTTCTGCACTGATCCTCGTTATTTCTTATCTTCTGCTAACTTTTGAATTGATTGTCTCTTGCGTCTCTAGTTCTTTTAATTGTGATGTTAGGGTGTCGATTTTAGATCTTTCCCATTTTCTCCTGTGGGTATTTAGTACTATAAATTTCCCTCTAAACACTGGTTTACCTGTGTCCCAGATATTCCGGTACATTTTGTCTTTGTTCTCATTAGTTTCAAAGAACTTATTTATTTCTGCCTCAATTTTGTTATTTACCCAGTAGTCATTCAGGAGCAGGTTGTTCAGTTTCCATGTAGTTGTGCAGTTTTGAGTGAGTTTCTTAATCCTGAGTTCTAATTTGATTACACTGTGGTCTGAGAGACTGTTTGTTATGATTTCTGTTCCTTTGCATTTGTTGAGGAGTGTTTTATTTCCAATTATGTGGTCAATTTTAGAATAAGTGCAATGTGGTGCTGAGAAGAATGTATGTTCTGTTGATTTGGGGTGAAGAGTTCTGCAGATGTCTATTAGGTCTGCTTGGTCCAGAGCTGAGTTCAAATCCTGAATATCCTTGTTAATTTTCTGTCTCATTGATCTGTAAAACTGAAGTTCATTTTTTTAAATCACTTTAACAGCAAGTTGTTGCAGCAGCATACATTGAAAACACTTTCACTTCCCTATTGAATCATTTTGGTGCCGTGGTTGAAAATACATTAACTGTACAAATGTATGCCAATTTCTGGACTCTATTCTGTTACCTTAATCTAATTATCTATTTTTAGACCAGCACCATATCAACCGCATTGGTAACTACAGATGGGAGTACAGTCTTTATTTCAGGTGGTGTGTATCTCCTACAAAATTGTTAGTTTACAATGTTCTTTTTTCTATTCCAAGTCCTTTGAGTTTATACATAGATTTTATGATTAGCTGATAAATTTCTACAAAATATATGCTGAAATTTTAATTAGGATTGTATTGAATCTACTATAGATCAACATGAAAGAATTGGCAACTTAAAAATATTGTTCCCCTCACTCCATCACACTGATATAAATCCCTATTTGTTTAAGCATTTTAAAATTTTTCTCAGTATGGTTTTGTTCAGCTTAATTCCACAAGTTGCAATATGGCATATTCAGTTCCAAATATTTTTTTAAATTTTTCCATTTTAATTTATTCTTCTGACCTGTGGGTTATTTACAAATAGATTACTTGGTTTGCAAATATGTGGGGATTTTCCAGCTGCCTTTTCAGTGTTCATTTCTAATCTATAATATTCTGTGTACAGTTCTTATACATATTTTTATTAAGTTTACAATGAAATATATCAAATTTTAAAAACATACTGCTATATCTGATATTTAACTGCAACACACACACACACACACACAAATAACTTGGTATTCTGAGACTTGGCTAAATTTATTTACTAGCACTGGTAGTTTTTGGTTATTGTTCTATTTTGTTTTGGTTGTTGGTCCCTTATGGTTTTCTACACAGATGATCATATCATCTGTGAAACTAAGATCTATATAAGGTCTATATGCAGTCTCACTCTAAGAGTGACTCCATCCCTCAATGGAGTTTCATGAAGATTTCCATTCAAGCAGGTTTTTATGGCATTTATTTAAATATCAGGTTATGAACAGGCATAAAGGAAATCCTATTTAATTCTAGAATGTGATGATTTATTAATGCAGTCTTGAAGGGAGAAGAGGCTAGCCATCAGTAAGAGCAGAAGTGTGACAGAAACACCCTAAGGAAAAATGTCACAATACAAAGGTTACTAGAATAAATGTGGAATTTGAAGGCAAAACACAACAGTTATATAATAATTTCTTAGGAATAGCAGGAGCCATGCTGCTAACCTAACTGGTCAAGTAACAATCACTCAATGGAATGAAGTGACTGTGAGCAGCCGTTGACAGGATTATCTCTCTTTTCAACCAAGAGCTATCAATATAAATTAAGAATTGAAAAGGCAATTTTTAAAGATGATCAGCCATCAGAGGACAGGTTTAGGAGACATGCCTGCTGATCTCTTATCTGGCCCTATTTGAGCATTTCTATGGAGACGAATTTCCAAAGTATGCCACACAAAACAGTAAATCAGAGTAGAAAAATACTTAGCTACTCTAGAACTAGACAGGAAGAAGATAGATTGGTCCACAAAATGTCTCTTGCTGCCCAGCTTAAAATACCTGGCTTGTGATTGGACACCGTGGCTCTGGCCCGTAATCTCAGCACTTTGGGAGGCTGAGGTGGGCAGATCTTTTGACGAGGTCAAAAGATCGAGACCATCCTGGTCAACATGCTGAAATCTGTCTCTACTAAAAATACAAAAATTTGCTGTCATGGTGGCGCGTGCCTGTAGTTCCAGCTACTTGGGAGGCTGAGGCAGGAGAATCACTTGAACCTGGGCAGCGGAGGTTGCAGTGAGCTGAGATTATGCCACTGAACTCCAGCCTGGTGACAGAGGGAGACTCAGTCTCAAAAAATAGAAAAGAAAAGAAAAGAAAAAAAAATACCTGGCTTGTTTATAACTCATCTGTAGGAAAAAATAAAGAACAATAATTTGAGAACATCATACTCATACTTACCCAAGACTGATCTAAATTTCTGAGAAGGCATTTTAAAGGTTGTATTGTATTTACAAAGTGGACAAAGCAAGCAGAAATTACAGGAAAAGGGGGCTATGGAAAACCTCTTAAAATAGGTTGTTGGGGAATATATTTAAGTTGAAGATATACATAAAGATGTAATGGAAACAATAAAATCTTGTTTGGAGATGGAATTATCTAGAAGACAATGGAAAAGTTAGAGGGAAGAATCTCCAGGAGAATTTTCAGGATGCTTTAAAATGTGTAAGTGTGATATTTGATTTTGAGAGAATTTCTGTGACTTAGCCATTTAGGTAGAAAATTAGTTATGGGGGTGAGAAATAATTAAATTTAAGAGATTTTATATAGACTTAGAAAACTCGATTATAATAATATTGGTTTTTTCTAAGTAAACAAACAAACAAAAGACAACAACAAAAAACCCTCTTATGTTTGGACAGAAAAGGAAGGGAATTGTAGTTGGATACCACACAGTTTCCAATCATCAATCCAAAGAAAGAGGAAATTACTAACTAACAAAGTAGCTGTGTCCTACTTGAAGATTCCTCTGGAATGTAAATTAGAATTTTACATGGCATCAGTTTAGTCTAGAGGATTTCACTTAAGTTAGGAACCGCTGACTCTTCCCAAGCTTCCTTAAATATCATCTTCTGAGACCGTGCTCCTGGCAAAAATCCATCAAGCTCTGTGGTTTCTAAAAGCATGGTCTATCAGAGTGTACATGCAATGGAATTTGTTGTGGGCTCTAAATATTTCTGTGTTTAACAAACTAGGGATTCGTATATTAATCAAACTATAGTAGTCAACTTAATAGTCAGAAAATTAAAGTTTATGTATGTGCAAGGGTAGAGATTAAATGAATCCAGCCTAGTTCCCTCCAAAAGTTTTTCTTGGAACAACTTGACAGATTCAGGAGACATTAGCAGGGAGTATGGCAGGACCACCAGCTCTGCCATATAAAGTTGGAGTTATTTACTTTTATGGAGATGATGTAGCCCTAACCAGGTCTAGTAACATGATTAGAATTTCTGTCATTGTTGGTGACTCTGAGTTTACTTTCAGCAAAGTATATTATTTGAAGAATGACAGAAATTGTCAGGTGGTTTTTTAAGTAGTAATGATCATCATAGTTAATAACTGACATTTCTTTCAGTCAAACAATATTAGGACTCTCTTCCTGTTAGAAGAATTCCCACATATTATTAATTTTGGAGGAAAGCAGAAATTGCTTCTTACTGTGAAAGCTCAGAATGTCAGACACTCACTTTCCCAGCTCCCCATGCTGCCAGAAAGTAGACATGTTTCCTGTGCCGTGCCAATTGGATACACTTCACTCCATACTTGACTCAAGAGCTAGTGACCCAAGAAGCAGGATATAGTCAAACAGTTTTTCTCTTGGGTAGCAATGGGGCAGGTTTGGGGTAAGCAAGAATATATCCCTAGTACAGAAATGGAAGTTACATTCGCAGCACTAGCAGTATCACCTCAATTAAATCTCTGGGGCAAAAAACAAAAAGAGAGAGGGAGAGAAGCGATAGCCATGAAACTGGATTGTAGTGAGTGGCAAGTTCAGTAGTTTTGTTATTAGACCAGTTTGGTGGCTCAGTTTTGGAAAATTATTCCTGAACATTTAATTGCAAACATTCTTTTCTAGTTTTTCCAAATATTCTCTGAGCTGCTCTTCGTCTATTTAATAAATTCCTTACCTAATGCCATCAGGCAGAGGTTGTACTTTGTTGGAAACTAACATCTATGACTGACAAACGATCTAGTTAATATTAATATCCTTTTAAGCTGTGATATATTACAGTATTTTAAATTGTTTCCCAAAAGCAGACCCATAAACAAGGACTTCAATATAAGTAGTATATTTGTGAAATGATTTCAGGAAACACCCATTTGGGAGTAGAGAAGTAAAGGCAAGGGAAATATGTCAATACATACTATATTATTGGGCAGTTTTACTTCTTTGTACAACTCTGCAAGGAAGTGTAGAAAATGTCTGAGTCTTATCCCTCTTCACCGAAGAGAAGATGATATAGCCAAGTGGCCTATTATGATCAGTGCAACTCTAAGCCAGGAACCTTACACGTACAGCAGAGGCAGCTGCATCCTGAGAAGGGCACTGCACTTACACAGCAGTTTCTTCCAGCCACCTAGTCCTTACCTAATCAATATGCCCATATATTGACATCAAATCAATACATTCAAAGATACTTATCTTCTTTCTCCTGCTTTAAATTTTATTGCCAAGAGCCTATCTGGACTCTGTGCTTGAACTGTATATTAATCTTCTATTTATGCTATAACTAACTGCCATAAATTTAGTAGCTTTAAAAGAACACAAATTTTCCTCTTACAGTTCAAGAAATCAGAAGTCCAACATCAGTTTCCCTACACAGTTTCTAGGTGTTGGCAAGGCTGGATGCTGTAGAGAAACTGAGGAGAGAATCTGTGTCCCTTACTTTTTCAGTTTCTAGTGGCCTCTTGTATTCCTTGACTGGTGGCACTTCCCTCCATCGTCAAAGCCTATTACCCCAGTCTCTGTTTCCATCATCATCTACCTTTTTCTCTGATTCCGACTCCTTTCCTGTTCCCACTATAATGTCACTTGCAAAACCACTGGACCTACTCAGATAATTCAGCATAATCTCATCTCAAACTCCTTTCTTCAGTCACATCTACAAAGTTCCTTTTGCTATAGAAGATAAGATTTACAGCGTCTGGGGATTCGAATATGAACATTTTGGGATCATTATTCAACCTACCACAAATGGGATTCTCTGCTTAAGAGTAAAAATCATTCATTCAACAGTATTTCTTTGGTTTTGAAATGCCTTTGTTTGTTTTGTAATGGGGGAAACGTGGGAAATGTATTTTTCAACTAACGTTTCTCATCGGCTGAAAGCTGCTTTAGGGTCATTCACTTCTAAGCACTTTCTGACTGCCTTCCCTCTACCCTCACCCATTAGTCAATGGAAAGTCCTGAGGTGCAGAGTACCAGGTATTTTTAGTAAGATGCTACTGGCATACACTGGAATGATAAGTATTGACAGGACATGAGGATGGCATTAACAATGTATGATACATATTGAAAATAACCAAAATATATTGTGAAATAACCAGATGACCACACCTATTCATGACCTAAATATGATGTAAACAAATTCAGTTCTAGATAATGGGCGAGAGAGATGGTATGCAATGACTCTAACTTCCCCTTGGGACCATGTTTAAAAGCTGACACTAAAAATTGCCTATGTTTCTGTAGTTCTAATATTCTTCACTGATGAGACACAAGAAAAAGGAAATGAAAGATATGCTTTATGGCAGACATGAGAATTCCTTGATCAGGATGAGGAGGCAATTTCATGCCACTCCTTTAATCTCCAGGAGACGTTGTTGCCAGGACATCTCCTGGTTTGGAGGAAGAAGCTGGAAGATCTAGTGACAGCAATGATTTCAAAGGGAGTGTTTAAACAATTTCCTGTTAAGTGTTTTGAAGAGTTACTTAGCTTTAGTCAGTCTTTTTTTGGAACTTGAGCCTCAAAAACAAGCATGATAATTACTTGATCATATTTTGGACATTAACATTTCAGTGGTATTCCCATAGAATCTGAGCAGTATGTACTTCATTCAGATTTGAGAAGAGCAGGATGCATATCTCGATGAAAAATAAAGAAACAAAAAAGCAAAAACAGATCTTATAGCGCAGAAACAAAAACAAACAGATCTTATAGTGCGGGAACCACTCATTAAATTACAAAGTCTGCGTGTCACACAAAATTTGGGTTTGGTCAAAATTCTACTTAGAAATTCTTTGTTTTGGCCATAGTCCAGAATTCAGCCATTAAAATATTCAAGAGGTTTTGTGCTTTTTTTTTTTTTTTTTTTTTGGTTGGAAGACGTGTTCTGGATATCTTTGTCTTATAAAGGTGATTCAGTTTTCCTACAGGAACTCAATGGACTAATGGACTATTCAGTAACATTTAATGATGCAGATGAAATCCTTCCTTATTCTTGACCCCATGAATATTACATTCTGCTGCTTCATTAGTGGTCACAAAATTACCCCCTCATTATTCTCAGAGGTTTAACCTGCATTCACTGAGAATCACGGGTTAAAGAGTTTCACACTAAGAGAACCTAGAGGGATAAGATTGAGGAAAGAGCAGATTTATATCTTTTCTCTCATGCTTTCTCTGGGAATCTAGAAAGATGTTCCATACTATTTAAATTTGTTAGTTTTTCTCTCACATATTATTCTAACTAAGCAACTATATTTAAATTTCAGTTAATTTGATAGGTTTATAGTGTGACTTAAAATGTTAATCTTGATGCTCAGCCTGGGATAGATCTAGTTTCTCTTAATTCCTGAAACATATTTAATTTGGAAGCCTTTATTTAAATAAAATAGAATACAAAATTACACATATGAAGTTGGGTACAGAGCACTGAAAGTTTCCCTTGCCGGTGAGGGACCTGGGTGCTTTATTCATAGATTCAGAGTAATCCTGTCTTTGGGCTCCCAAATTTGATTGTTTTTGATTTTTGGGAAACAGAAAGATTTTTTGAGCAGGAAAATACCTGTATAAAAATAATTTGGAAAAGTTATATTAGACCAATTAGAACAAGAAAACGGTGAATGCAGGAAAATCTATTCAAATTCCATTATAACAATTTAGGCATAATTTGTTTTTAGGTCCTATCTAGGTGACTGCATTGGCACTGGCGTTCAAAAACCCTTTTCAGGGTTTGAGAAAATAATAGTTGTAAGAAGTGAAGGAAAATCAAGAATTAAGGATAATCTTGGGGATCTGGTGTCTACAAGGATAGTGGATGGAAGAATTGTTTTGCTAAATTTACAATATAAAAAGTCAAGGCTGGGTGCAGTGGCTCACGCCTGTAATCCCAGCACTTTGGGAGGCCAAGGCAGGCAGATCCCAAGGTCAGGAGTTCGAGACCAGCCTGGCCAACATAGTGAAACCTCAACTGTACTAAAAATGCAGAAATAGCCGGGTGTGGTGGTGTGCACTTGTAAATCCCAGATACTTGGGAGGGTGAGGCAGGAGAATCCAGGAGGCAGAGGTTACAGTGAGCCGAGACCCCGCCATTGCACTGTATTCAGGGCAGCAGAGTGAGACTCAGTCTCAAAAAAAAAAAAAAAGAAAAAAAGAAAAGGATCAAGTTTATAATTTTGATTTGCAATATTTTAAGATTTACTTGCAGACTCAAAAACAGAAAATCAAGGTGAAAGTATTTACTAGGATGGAAGTTGAAAACGGAAGTCAAGTCTTTGGAAGGTAGTTTAAGGCTAAAAAACAGATTTTTCTACATAAACTTATACTTTACATAAACTTATAATTTAAAAAATTTAAAAATATATGAAAATATCTATATTCATATTTTTTAAATTGTAGTATAGATTATTGAAGGAAATATTATAGACATTATTTTTAAAGGTATCATCAAGTGGAAATAAACATTAGAATGTATCACTTTAAGGCAAAATTTCTGTGAACGGTTCTTACTGGTGTCATTTTCACTAGGGTAAAAAAGTAGGAAACAGTTGGCATCAAACTTACAAATATATATATATATATTTGTTACTCATATATATATACTCATATATATATACTCATATTAAATAAAATGTCAGTCACTAAAATGGAACAAAAACGGAGAAAAATAATTACTCCCACGACTGAGACAAGATCGGAAAAATATCTTAGCATGGTAAAGTCTCCATGGAGACAGCAGGTCTTGGGAATACTGTAGGTTTTGATTCACAGAAATTATGGGAGAGACCACAGGTGGATGTCATTTTCAAAAAGCATATATTAAAATATAAGATACTACTGGTGTTGATCAATGAGTCCTGTTTCCATCCAGTATTATCTAAATAGCTATATTAACATTGGAAGTACAATAACTTCAGTCTTCTGTAAGGGACATGCCACATATTTCTCTTATGAACATATATGTATGAATATATATAAATACACTTAACTCAGTAACCTTCTCTATTATAATGTAATCTTTCTTTAGTCTTGTGACTAAGTAATAAGTTATTGGAAATTTGCTGACATTTTAATCAATTGCATAGGTAAAATATGTTCCTCATTTTTAGTTTAAAAATCACATAATTATTGCAGAATGGACTTTTATAAGAACAACATCTTGCCTGTTACCTGCCTAATGGATAGTATCATTCAAAGATAGCGATTTGGAAACAGGCTACTACAGGGACTGAGAATTGCCATCATTCTCCATCTCTCCCACCATTCTAAGTAAAAGTGACAAAGAAAAACCCTAGCTTGCTATATTATTAGCAAAAATGTCAGTTCGTGGATTATTAGTGTAATGGTTACAGGCAGTTAATATTGTAACATCTGGATCTAATGAAGAAATTCAGAGGCAAAAACATTTGGTGAGAGTTTAAATGAGGCCATTCATCTGTTTTTGAACAAAGATTTCCCGCCCCAGTCCCAAATGTAAAAGTGAGCAATGTTTGATTAAGACATACCTTTAAAATTGTGTTAGTCTGTTAAACCACCAAAATTTTCTGTGATACAATAAGAAAGTGGATGAAAGACAAGATTGAATAGATTATAATGCCCGAGTCTAGAGTGGTTTTAATTTACAATAAAGATAGTTTTGACTACAGAAATGGCATCCTTGTCTACATTATTATTGTATAATAACAACTAAAATTTAAAAATATTTTAATTATATGCAATTTGTTAGTAAGGGCTGCAATAGTTATAAATTCTATTAAAATTATAGTGAAATACTTAATCAGTATGGATTTTTAAGAGTGATGTTAGCTAGAATGATAAGCATGCAAAATTAAAAATGGTGTTATTCAACAATGAGCTGTTCAAACATAAATATTTGTGCTTCATATTTTCTTAGAAATACATTTCTTTGTGAAACTTAAATGTTCAGGGTGCTAAATTGACTACTGTTCAATTTTCCTTAAAATGGAAGACTGACCAGTGGTCTCAGTTCAAACAGTTTTCTTGGAAAACAGAAATAACCGAGAGTAGGAATAACTGAATTAAGGTAACACATAGTATTTTCGCTGCCACAAGTTGTGTAAAGAGAACACTATTGGCCAGGCGCGGTGGCTCACGCCTGTAATCCCAGCACTTCGGGAAGCCAAGGAGGGTGGATTGCCTGAGGTCAGGAGTAAGAGACCCCCCTGACCAATATGGTGAAACCCCATCTCTACTAAAAATACAAAAATTAGCCAGGCGTGGTGGCATGCACCTGTAGTCCCAGCTACTCAGGAGGCTGAGGCAGGAGAATTGCTTAAACCTAGGAGGTGGAAGTTTCAGTGAGCTGAGATCATGCCACTGCAACCCCAGGAACAGGAAGAGATCTCAGAAACAGGAATGTAAGACTCCCAATACAAACTATATTGGTCCAAAGGAGGTAAAATGGTAGACTTAAGAAACTACTGGTTCTTTGTTATTGTTTTGTGTCTTCAGTTATAACACTAATTTGTTATGATTTTTTGAAACCATGCAAATGTAAACAAACAGATAATTGTGAGTTAAACTAAATGAACTCCAAAATTGTTAATTTTCAGCATTTAAATCATTACAAATGTATTATCACATTCAAATTCACTAAAAGAGTTAAAAACAAAACAAAGCATAACACTCAGTAGTGCTGACTTCATCACTGCTTTTCATTAAAATTGTTTTTAACTCTTCATATTCCCTAACAGCTGAATTTTAATTTATGTATTTTGGAAACCAGCCATGGATCATTTAAAGCTACATTTAAATGGGCTCTAGTGTAACCGCTAAATGGTTTACAATGTAAAACTAAGCACTCGAGTAGGATTTTTTTTCTGTTCTTTTAGGGCTGTCTGCTAATTATAGTCTATATGAAGTGCCACAATTAAACCTAGAAACAGTTCAGAATCTCTAAGATTTTAAAACCTATTGACCTTTAACAGTAAGATTACTTTTAATGACACAATTATTGCAGTTCTCAAATGTGGGCCAATTCTTCATGATGATGTCAGTCTGTCTACAATGCAAAAGAAGACCACCTGACATTAGTGTCTACTCAGTGCATGACTAGCACATACCAAAGGCCCTGATAATTAAGGTAGAAACTTATTAAATTTCTTAGAGCAGTTTTATTTTTGAAAACCTAGAATCATCTATAATTTGTCTCACTTTAGATTATACTTACCTTTTATTCAGTAACTTAAATTAACTGAAATAACACATAATTTAAAAACCAAATTTTCAATAACATTAATATGAGAATGGCAGCAAATTTGAAAAAAAAAAAAAAACCCATGAGTCAAATTAGGAGGAAATCTTAAATATACATAAATTTAAATGAGCAAAGGGAAATGGCATGAAGAATATTGGGTTGAGGATTTAGGGATTTGTGAAAATAACCAATAAGCAATATGAGGCATGGCACAAGTGCAACAAATCTTTATGAGTATGTTGTGAGTACTTTATGATTTCTATTATTCCAAGTATTTGAGCATCTCAAGTCTTTCATTATTTGAATAAATTATCAATGTATGTCATCACTTTCACACATCTTATTCTCCCCTCTTACATGCTTAATTTAAGACTATAAACTTCAGTTTAACACATGCCTTTAAAGTTAATGAGGAAGTAGATTTAAAATTACTTGAATAAAAGCACACTTTTCTTCCATTTTTTTCAACCATAAACATTTCCATTTCATAGCAATAGTTTACACCCACAAAGCCCAATCATAGTTCTGATATGACACATTGCCATGTTTAACATGGGTTTAAAATATCTTGATAAACAAATGGGACTGTGATTTGAGAGGCTGTATGGAACATATAAAAAATTGGAAAGAAGAAAATATTGTTTTCTTTTATAAGTCTCATTTCTTTGTATGATTCATGCCAACAGCAAAGTTCAATGAGAGAACTTCATGTCTTATTTGTTATTTTATGACCAGGCTGAATTATATTAAAACGGCTTGCTTCTAAATACCAATACAACAAAAGTTTCATTAATGCCTTCAGTTATACAAACAGTGTAAGGCCCTTGGAGACTATTTTAATAAGTATAAAATACAGAATCTAGTCTCACAAAGATCAGAGTACTTCCTGAGGAGACCAAGCATGCAAGTGTGAAGTACAAACCTCTGTATATGTGACCTTTCTATAACCAATAAAGAGTGGTGGCATTCAATAGTTGAAAACTTCAGTCAAGTCATCTAGTTGCCGTGTGTGTGATGATGCAGGGAAATGCAGCATAAATGAATTGCAAATTTTTTAAAAAAAAAACCTAAATGAACAGCCTATAATGACTTTTGTCTTAAAAATTAAAAAGTTATTTATTTATTTATTTATTTATTTATTTGTTTGTTTATTTTTAATTTACGACAAACCCACAGCCAATATCATACTGAGTGGGCACAAACTGGAAACTGAAAGCATTCCCTTTGAAAAACAGCACAAGACAAGGATCCCCACTCTCACCACTCCTATTCAACATAGTATTGGAAGTTCTGGCCAGGGAAATCAGGCAAGAGAAACAAATAAAGGGTGTTCAAATAGGAAGAGAGGAAGTCAAATTGCCTGTTTGCAAATGACATGATTGTATATTTAGAAAACCCCATCACCTCAGCCCCAAAGCTCCTTAAGCTGATAAGCAATTTCAGCAAAGTCTCAGGATAGAAAATCAATGTGCAAAAATCACAAGCATTCCTCTACACAAATAATAGACAAAGAGTCAAATCATGAATGAACTCCCATTCACAATTGCTACTAAGAGAATAAAATACCTAGTAATACAACTTACAAGGGATGTGAAGGACCTCTTCAGGGAGAACTGCTAACCACTGCTCAACGAAGTAAGAGAGGACACAAGCAAATGGAAAAACATTCCATGTTTATGGATAGGAAGAATCAATATTGTGAAAATGATACCATCAAGCTACCACTGACTTTCCTCACAGAATTGGAAAAAATGACTTTAAACTTTATATGGAACCAAAAAAGAGCCTGTATAGCCAAGATAATCCTGAGCAAAAAGAACAAAGCTGGAGGGATCACGCTACCTGACTTCAAACTATACTACAAGTCTACAGTAACAAAAACAGCATGGTACTGGTACCAAAACAGATATATAGACCAATGAAACAGAATAGAGGTCTCAGAAATAACACCACACATCTACAACTATCTGATCTTTGACAAACTTGACACAAAGAAGCAATGGGGAAAAGATTCCCTATTTAATAAATGGTGTTGGGAAAACTGGCTAGCCATATGCAGAAAACTGAAACTGGACCCCTTCCTTACACCTTATACAAAAATCAGCTCAAGAAGGATTAAAGACTTAAATGTAATACCTATAACCATAAAATTCCTAGAAGAAACTCTGGGCAATACAATTCAGGACATAGGAATGGACAAAGGCTTCATGTCTAAAACACCAAAAGCAATGGTAACAAAAGCCAACATTGACAAATGGTATCTAATGGAACTAAAAAGGCTCTCTGTACAGCAAAAGAAAGTATTCTCAGAGTGAACAGACAATGTACAGAATGGGAGAAAATTTTTGCAATCTATCCATCTGACAAAGTGCTAATATCCAGAATCTACAAAGAACTTAAACAAATTTACAAGAAAAAAACAACCCCATCAAAAAGTGAGCAAAGGATATAAACAGACACTTCTCAAAAGAAGACATATATGTGGCCAACAAACATGAAAAAGAAAAACAAAACTCATCATCACTGGTCATTAAAGAAATGCAAATCAAAACCACAATGAGATACCATCTCACGCCAGTTAGAATGACAATCATTAAAAAGTCAGGAAACAACAGATGCTGGAGAGGATGCAGAGAAACAGGAATGCTTCTACACGGTTGATGCGAGTGTAAATTAGTTCAGCCATTGTGGAAGACAGTGTGGTGATTCCTTAAGGATCTGGAACCAGAAATACCTTTGACCCAGCAATCCCATTACTGGGTATATAACCAAAGGATTATAAATAATTCTACTATAAAGACACATGCACACGTATGTTTATTACAGCACTATTCACAATAGCAGACTTGGAACCAACCCAAATACCCATCAATGATAGACTGGATAAAGAAAATGTGGCACAGATATACTATGGAATACTATGCAGCCATAAAAAAGGATGAGTTCATGTCCTTTGCAGGGACTTGGATGAAACCTGAAACCATCATTCTCAGCAAACTAACACAGGAACAGAAAACCAAATACCAAATGTTTTCACTCATAAGTGGGAGTTGAACAATGAGAACACATGGACATAGGGAGGGGAACATCACACACCAGGGCCTGTTGGTGGGTGAGGGGCTAGGGAAGAGATAGCATTAGGAGAAATACCTAATGTAGATGATGGGTTGATGGGTGCAGCAAACCACCATGGCATGTGTATACCTAACAAAACTGCATGTTCTGCACATGTACCCCAGAACTTAAAGTATAATGAAAAAAGAAAAAAAAATTAATACTTTTATTTCAGAAGATACCAATGATAGAAATGTGGCATAATACAGCAACCCTAAAACAGTGGTTTTGCCAGTGATGAGAAAATCTCTAAGAAATAAATTATGACTGGGCATCAAAGAAATCAAAAGGAAGGCTCAATAAGTGGTCACCACTGAAAAATGAAATATGGGGAGCCACTCAAGAGGTGCAACCATTCTCCACTAAGAGCTAATCTCATGGTGATTAGCATATTAACTTATGTTATCTGTGAATAGAGATAATTTTATTTCTCCTTTTCCAATTTGGATACCTTTTTTTCTTGTCTAATTGCTCAGGCTAGAACTTCCAGTACTATGCTAAACAGAAATGGTGAAAAGGTGCATGATGTCTGTCTTATCCCTGATCAAGGAGGAAAAGCATTCAGTCTTTCACCATTGATTATAATGCTTTCTGTGTGTTTTTCAAATATGGCTTATATTATCTTAAGGTAGTTTCTTTCTACTCATTTGTTGAGGATTTTATCATAAAAATGCATTGAATTTTTTCAAATGTTTCCTATACATCAGTTGAGAAATCATGTGTGTTTTTTTTTTTTTCCCATCTTTCTAAGTGGTATATTACATTGATTAAATTTGTATGTTTAAACCATTCTTGTACTCCAAGAATAAAACTCATTTGTTCCTGGTTTATAACCTGTTTAATGTGCTGCTGAAGTAGTTCACTCATATTTTGTTGAGGATTTTTGCATCATTGTTTATAAGGGAAATTTGTTACCTTTTCTTGTAGTGTTTTTTAGTCTGGCTTTGGTATCAGGGTAGTGCAGTCTTCAGATAATGCATTAGGAAGTGTTCCTTTTTCTGAAAAATTTTAGAAATATGAGTACGACTTCTTTAGTTTTTCTTTAAATGGTTTGTAGAATTTACCAGGGAAGCCATCAGATTCAGGGCTTTTCATTGTTGGATGACTTAATTACTGATTCAATCTCTTTACTAGTTATAAGTATATTAGGGTTTTCTATTTCTCATGATTTGGCCATGGTAGATTATGAGTTTCTAAGAATTTTTCCATTTCATTTAGGTTACTCAATTCTTTGACATACATTTGTTTGTCTCTTAGAATCCTTTTTATTTCTGTAGAATTATTACAATGTTCTTACTATCATTGCTGCTATTAGTCTCATTTTCTCATAGTCAATCTAGGAAAGATTTGTCAATTGTGTTTATTTTTGAAAGAACCAGTTTTTGGTTTCATTGATTTCTCTATTGTTTTTCTGGTCTCTATTTTAATTATCTCTACTCTAATCTTTATTGTTTTCTTCCTTCTCTTCTGCTGTCTTTCTGTTTAGGTTTTTTATGTTTGTTTGTTTTTTTTTTTTTTTTTTTTTTTTTTTAGTACTTAAATGGCAAAGATAAGCTGTTGATTTGAAATATTTCTTGCTTTTTAATATAAACATTTATAGCTCTACCTTTCTTCTTAGCACTGCTTTCACTGCATATCACAAGTGTTAGAGTGGTGTGCTTTCATTTTAATTCATCTGTAGGTATTTTCTAATTTTCATTGTGATTTCTTCTTTGATCCATTTGTTATTTAACAATTGTTAAAGGCTGTTTGTTTTAGTTTATCCACATTATTTTCTTTTATTTCTAGTTGACAAGTAATAATTGTACATATTTATAGGACATAGTATGATATTTTTATACAGGTATACAATGTGTATTAATATGATAAGGATAATTAGCATATACCTCGCTTAGAATATTTATTATTTTTGTGTTGTAAATATTCAAAATGCTCTTTTCTAACTTTTTGAAAATATACACTAAATTATTGTTAGCCTTATTCCCCCTCCATTAATAGAGAAGACTAGAACTAATTTCTTCAATGTAGCTATAACTATGTATTCATTAGCCAATATCCTCCTATATACTCCTACACCCTCCCCAGTCTCTAATAGCCACAATTCTATTCTCTACATTTATGAGCTCACTTTTTAGCTCCCACATATAAGCAATAATATATAGCATTTATCTTTTTGTGCCTGGCTTATTTCACATTATTTGGGTCAATACCCAGTAGTGGGATTGCTGGATCACATGGTAATTTTATTTTTAGTTTCCTGAGAAACCTACGTAGAGTTTTTCATAAAACCTTACTAACTTACATTCCCACCAACAGTGTATATGAAATCTCCACATCCCCAGCAGCATTTGCTATTTTGTTTCTTTCAACTGATAGTCATTCTAATCAGGATGAAATGATAGATCATTGTGGTTCTGATTTGTATTTCCCTGATTAATAGTGATGCTGAGTAAATTTTCTTATACTTGTAGGTCATTTGTATGTATTCTTTTGAGAAATGTCTATTCAGATCTCATTTATTTTTTGATCAGATTATTATTTTTTGCTGTTGAGTTGTTTGAATTTCTTTAGTTTCCCTTATCAGAAAATCTTGGTACCAAAAGAGTCTTAGAACTCAGATTTTATATAATTATACTTGAAATACTTGCATTATACTTACAGACTAAACATCCATAATTCAAAAATCCAATATCCAAAATGCTCCACTGAGCATTTTCTGTGTGTGTAATGTAGGCACCCAAAATGTTTTAGAATTGGAAACATTTTAATTTTAGATTTTCAGATCAGGTATACTCAACCCATATATTCTCGATACTAGTCCCTAGTCAGATGAATAATTTGAAAATATTTTCACCCATTATACAGATTATCTTTTCACTCTGTTAGTTGCTTCTAACATGAGATCTTGTCGATTTACTGTGTTATCAAGTCCTCTATTTTATTAGTTATCTTCTGCTTGGTAATTTAAAGTTATTCTGATAAAAAGGGACTGACTTATGACATTTTACCACTTGTCATATAGCTAATGAGCACCTTATTTTGTGCATCATTGTGTTCATTTTTGTTTAATTTTTTTTTGTAGCAAAATGTTTAAATCTCTTTCCAATTTATTTTTATGTATATTCTGTAGCTATTTTCTGTGCATTTATCATAGGGCTTTTGCTTCACATCCTAAAGTTACAACACTGTAATTTAAATTTATACCAGTTTAACTTCAGTAACATATAAAAATTACTATTTTATAGCTCTGGTCCCACACTTTTTTGTAGCTGATGTCATGAAATCACATCTTTATATGTGTCCAAAAACATAAACTAAAATCTATTTTAAAAGTATCAGTCTCTGTTTAAAGGTGTTTTGCTTTAAATTTGGATAGTTTTCCTAGTACTTAACCTTATTAGGTTTTTTTCAAATGCATGATCGGATTTGTTAAATATCCAATAATAAATCAATATCATTTTTGAAATCCTCAAATAAATAAATAAATAAATACATTGGTCTCCTAAATTGTGTAGAATATAAAATGTGGAGTTTCAAACTAAAGTTAAAATAATATTAGCTTTTAGACTAATATTTTCTTTAAAAATTCTGTTACTGTTTTACGACATGTAGAAAACAAAAAGTGGAGTTACAACCCATTGTTACAAAAAGATTAGCTTCTATAATTAGCCATACATTTGCCTTTGTGGTAATCTTCACTTTTTAATAATCTTTTAGTTACTGTGTAGTGTTTATTTATTTTACCCAGTGATACTTTCTTGATTATTTTTTGGCAGAGCAGGTCTAGTGGTAACATATTCCATCAGCTTTTATTTGTCTTTATTTATTCCACATTTTTGGAGGACAGTTTTGTTAAATATAAGATTCTGGGTTGACAGTATTTTCTTTTTTCTTAGCGTGTTGACTGTATCAGCCTTCTGCCTTCTGGCCTTCAAAGTTTCTTGGTAGATATCTGCAGATAATCTTATGGAGGATCCCATGTGTGTAATGACTTGCTTCTGTCTTGCTCTTTTTAGTATTCTGTCTTGTCTTTGGCTTACAAAAAAATTGATTATAATGTTTCTCAGTGTGGATCTATGAGTTTATCTTATTTGAAGTTTGTTGAGCTGCTTTGCTGCTCATATTTGGTTTTGATCACATTTTGGAAGGTTTCAGCCATTATTTCTTCAAACATTCTCTTCACTCCTTTCTTTTCTTCTTTCGAGACTCCCACAATGAATATGTTTTTCTGCTTGATGGTGTCTGATAGATGTTTCAGCTCTGTTCACTTGTCTTTAATCTTTTTTTTTTTTTCCCGAGACAGAGTCTCGCTCTGTAGCCCAGCCTGGAGTATAGTGGAGTGATCTCAGCTCACTGTAACGTCTGCCCTCCAGGTTCAAGCAATGCCTCCTGTCTCCCGTTCCCAAGTAGCTGGGACTACAGGCACGTGCCAGCGTGCCCAGCTATTTTTTTTTTTTTTTTTTTTTTGTATTTTTAGTAGAGAGGAAGTTTCACCGTGTTAGCCAGGATGGTCTCAATCTCCTGACCCCATAATCCTCCCATCTTGGCCTCCTAAAGTGCTGGGATTACAGGCATGAGCCACCACACCCAGCCTAATCTTTTAAAAATCTGTTTCTCAAAAAAAGAATTTTATAATTTTTATTGTCTTTAAGTTTACTGATTCTTTTTCTGCCTGCTCAAATCTGCCTTTGAATTTCTCTAGTAAATTTTTCATTTCAGTTATTGTACATTGCAATTTAGGATACATTTTTGGTTAATTGAGGGTTTCTTTTTTTCTATCGATATTTTTATTTTGTCCACATAACATTTTTTGCCTTTCTTTACATTTTTTCTTTAGTTGTTTGAGCATCTTTAAAATAGATTTTTTAAAGTCTATCTAATACTTTAGATGACACTTCAATTCAGTTGATCTTTAAACTAACTTGTATTAACCTTTTGTTCACTACCATTTTGAAATTTTTGTTTCTACTATCCCATTTTTCCCTCTCTTCTTTATCTATTCGGTCTCACCTTCAATGGAAATTTTCTCTCAGTAACTCTGACCCACAATTGACCTATCTCATTCTGAACCATCTTTTCTGGTATCATATAGTTCAGTGCCTACTTACTTTTTATTTTCTATTGCTTTCTAATTTAAGATTCAATAAGAATAAAATGTTGCATTTCAAACATATTACCTTTTGTAACCCTTTACCTTCTAAAAAAATAGGCTTACAAGATATTTTGATTTAACATATTTAGATACACACAATAATTGAACCATATGATAGGACAAATTCCAATATTTTTGATGTTGATATATTCATTTAAACATGTTGTATACCTGATGTAAATTGAAAAAACAAAAACATAAACAAAAAATAGTTTTCTTTGCATGCATGCACACATACACACACACACAACATGCACACATTTCACCTGATTAATGAATTAATTTGACATCCTGTTTGACCAGATTACAGTATAAGTTTATTCTCAGCCATCCTCTAAGGGTAGTAAGTAGTTCATAACAGGTGGGGTATGAATTTTTGACCTTTGTAATTTTACCTTTTAAAATGGATACAAATAACATATTCTTTACTGCAGATTCAAAACGAAATACAGTTCAACAGAGTGGTATATGCTGCCTCAAATGTTAGAACTTTGAATGAATGGCACTGCATACAATTTTAATGCCATAAAAACTAGGCCAATCTTTTAACTATTTAAAAACACCCAGTTATAAAAACTAGACCAATCTTTTAACCATTTAAAAACACCAAGTTTCTTACATAAGAAACTACCCCTTGGTGACATCAGTTGTCTGAAGTGACCAGTTGCTGACTTCTTTAACTAGTAAGGTGGCTAAGATGGTGAGAGCAAAGTTATTCTGTGAACATCTGGAATTCAAAAATAGTCTAAGCCAGATCTAAATCATGTTTCAGTTTTGAAGATGGAAGAAAAATATTAGATATCTGACTCTTAGTTATATCGACAGCACTTTAATTTTTGATCACATATTCACGCAAAGGTTATCGTAACATGAGGTCAAAATGACATGGACCTTTGAAGACTTTTTTCTTTGACCAAAAGACTTACCCTATTTTTATTTCTGTCCATTTACTGTTCAGATAATTGTAGGAAAACACAAGTAAATACAGCAAATTAGATGTTTTGCTGCCACCAATATAAAGATGCATATACCTATAGTAAGAGAAATGCACACATGCCATATTGTATCTGTATAGTCATATATACCTTGGCATGTATCTTATTTCCAAGTTTCCTCAAACACTTTGCCCAAGTAAAATTTATACAAACGATTTTCACAAAATACTTCAAAAATATAGAAATGTTTATCACACAATGGATACAGTTTATATTAGTTCTAGGAAAGATATTTGTCTTAGTTGATAAGAATGCTGGCAAAGAAAGGAAGTTCTAACTTTGTGCTTCTTCATCACATTTTGAAATGTGAAAAACACCTACCATTCCATTACAATCATTCTATTTCTTCCAAAATTATCAATAACTAAAAAGGCAATTTGGACCGTGGAAAAAATAATGTATATTTGCTAAAAACTTAAGTAAAATAAAATCAATAACAATAGACTAAGGAAAAAAACCCAAACAATTCTGTGGTGGTGTGGGTTATTTTCTCATGTGGTCTGTGATGGTCCCTTGTCACCATGTACTCAGTAGGGTGAATCTAAGAACCTTGTGTGACATAATTTACTGTTGCAGTCCTCTGTGCCCAAAGGTTTTCTTATTCATTCTAATTATGTTAATACTATTTGATTTTTTCATGTCATTTTGTGCCACTTTATGTCAGTTGAGTTTTCTAAAAAGAAAGTAACCACTTTTTCTAAATTGGAAAATTAACTGAAATGAAGTTATGATTAACATGCTCTTGTTAAGAGTTTAATGCTTTCTTGTCTTTTGGGGATAGCTTTTTTCCATTCGAGAATATTGTTCAGCTGGACACTGTGGCTCACCCCTGTAATCCCAGCAATTTGGGAGGCCGAGGTGATGGATTGCCTGAGGTCAGAAGTTTGAGACCAGCCTGGCCAACATGGTGAAACCCCGTCTCTACTAAACATACAAAAATTAGCTGGGTGTGGTGATGTGGGACCGTAGTCCCAGCTACTCAGGAGGCTGAGGCAGGAGAATCACTTGAACCTGGCAGGCAGAGGTTGCAATGAGCCGAGATGGCGCCACTGCACTCCAAACTGGGTGACAGAGCAAAACTCCGTCTCAAAATAAATAAAAAGAACATTGTTCAGCCGGGAGCAGTGGCTGGTGCCTGTAATCCCAGCACTTTGGGAGCTCTAGGTGGGTGGATCACCTAAGGTCAAGAGTTCAAGACCAACCTGGCCAACATGATGAAACCCCGTCTCCACTAAATATACAAAAATTAGCTGGGTGTGGTGCCAGGCACCTATAATCCCAGCTACTTGGGAAGCTGAGGCAGGAGACTCGCTTGAACCTGGGAAGTGGGGTTTGCAGTAAGCCGAGATCACGCCATTGAACTCCAGCCGGGGCAACAAGAGGGAGACTCCACCTCAAAAAAAAAAAAAAAAAGAGAGAATATATTGAAATGAGAAAGAGCTAGTTATGGGTGGAAGTAATACATGGTTGGATGAACCATGGAATTTAACCTGGTGAAAGAGACAATAAACATATACAATGGTCAGGAAGATCACTGTTCCCTGTGAAAGGAAAGGGCAGGTACTAAAGGGACTAAGCTGGAGAGACAGAATTGGTGACCTGAGAATGAAATAATGGAAATGGTGGTTATGAAGGGGATAAATTTACTGATAATGCTGAAGTCTAGGGTGTCACTTTTTGAGAGTGTGGCTGAGAGAGTTTGGCAGTTGATGTTGGGAGTGTTGAGATTTATTACTGAAAGGGAACAGTGTTGGTAAGCACATAGCTAAGGATTCTGAAATGAGTATTTATAAAATAACATGTTTGGAGAAAGGCAATAGGAGTTAGGAGCTAAAATATTTAAGAAATTAAAGAGAGAGATAAAAATTAAAATCATTTTTGCTGACTGCAGGATGTGCTGATAAAGAGTGTTATCTAATCAGAAGAGATTCAATGCTAAGGGCTTTTAGGAAAAAGCAAAGGAGAATAGTCTGAAAACAGCAATGAAAAGGAAGGAGTATGGGATAGAAAACAGAATCTACCCAGGAAAGCTGCCGAAAAACAGTCTTAGAGAAGTGTCATGTTTTAGATAGGGTGAGTAGAAGAGAACATGCAGATAAAAATGAAAGATCTGGGCGATATTGCTGATGAGGTGTGGGAGTCCTTAAAGAGCCCAGTGGAAGGTTTCAGGAATAGAAGAAGGCTGAGATTTGGGGTACAAAAAAGGGCATATACAGAGTATTATCAAGGATGATATGGGTAATGTGGGTTTCTGGTGGGTAAGGCATAGACACAGCCCTAGATTTATTCCATCAGTTCTCAATTTATGAAGATTCCTTTCTTTTCAATGAGACGTTTAAGAATACAT